>NC_048895.1:25873304-26173304 GCF_011077185.1 Oxyura jamaicensis
CCTCCTGGATCCCTGCAGGGCTACGGCCAGCATCACCCTCCTCCTGGGCAGGACCAGGCAGCTGGCGCAGGATGCCAGGGCTCAGGGAGCGACCAGGAGGTGCAATTTGCTTTTCCAAGACCAACCTGTTTCTCGGCTGGCCTGGCGCCCCTTCCCCAACTTGTCGAATGAGGAAGCTGAGTGCTCTTCTGTTTCTTACGCTCTGTTTGCAGACATCCCCTGAACTGCTTCCATACAGGCCCTGACACCTCACATACACCCCAGGGTTAACATATGGCTTGCATCTCCCTGAGGCCGCTGCTCAGACCCCACACCTCTGTCCCCCTTTGGTTGAGCAGTGCCCTTATTTCCCCACAGCTGGGACTGCTGCTGCTGCTGAGGAAGATGTACAATGCCAAAGGCAGCTGGAGGGAGAGGAGACCTCCAGGTGGTGGCACAGTGCAGGAAAGCCACGCTGCATCAGGGCCGAGCAGCCTGGCCAACCCAAAGGGGTCCATGCAGACCCTTGTACCTGCAGCAGGGACCTGAGCAGGGAGGGCACAGCACAGGCAGCTCCTCCTGCTAGGTGTCCCCCTTTCCTCTCCCTGCTCCCTTTTCTCTTCCCATGGTTCCCATCATTCCCCATCACCTGCAGGTGTGGGTTGCACTGGGCAGGCCGTGGGGTGCCTGTGCTGTAGCTCCTGGACAGAGCCACCCCACAGAGCCCCCGTGTCTTCCCCAGCTCTGTGCCTCTGCCACCAGCTCCTGCCCTCAGCTGGTTGCCACGGAGCGGGGTCTCAGCACCACGAATGCCTGGGACCCCCAGAGGGCTGTGCCATCGTTCCCCTCCTGGTGTCACCTTCCCTTTTGACATGCTGCTGCTCTGCTCATCGAAGGTGGGCTGCTGGGGGCAGCAGGGAAGGGGAGCGTGCTGTCTCTGGGAGAAAAACCTCTGATAGAGACTTGGGCTGGGTCCAGCCCTGCTCATCACCATGGCAGAAGTCCCACTGGCATGGGGTGGGCCAGGCTTTGGCATGGAGCAGGGAGGAAAGATTGGCATGTGGGACTCTATGGGGCCAAGCCGAGGGTTGAGGGGCTCTTTAAGGAGAGCAAGGGGGACTTTTTTAGAGGGAAGAAGAGGCCCAGATCACTTCCTAGGCTTGCCAATGCTTTGTGACCTCCAGTTGCTCTTAAAATTTTACTTTTCATGCCAAAAGTGAAAGTGACCTCTTCCTGTTTGGCAGCGTAAATCCATTAACCCCTTGGGATCCTTGGATGAAAGGCTCCAAACATCTAGTGGGATGGGAAGCTGTGGGAAGTGCCTGGTCCTTGAAGCTCATAGTCTGCAGGGGTTCTGCATCTCCTCAGCCCGGGCACCCCAACCTGTGTGTTTCTTGCTCTCCTCAGGCTTAGTGGATGTGCCTCCTGTTGTTGCTTTGCCTTCTGTTTTTGCACAGCATCTCACACATCAGAGATGCTGACTGCTGCCCGGGGCTCCAAGGTGCTATAAAGCAATATATGGCAACAAGGCAGCAGGCTGATGGAGAAGCAGCTTGGTACAGGGAAGCAGTGCTGCTACACCTGGAAGGCAGCCACTTCTGGGGATTTCCTGGTTTTGCTTTAATTGTGCTGGACTGACAGGGCACCCCAGCCCTTCTCAACAGAGAAGAGAGGGCTAGAGACCCACAGAACCTGTCCTGGTGCTGTGGTGAGCCAGCTGGCTCTCCAGCTGAGCACAGCCAGGAACAGGGAAGGGATGGGGCCAGGCTTGAACATCATTGCCACCAGTGATGGCATTACAGCCGGATTTACCCCTGCAAGGGCAGAGGTGAGCTCAGGCAAAGGCAGCACAGCCTCTGATGCCTTCAGGCATTGACTTGCAGAGGATACCTGGGCTCAAGCATAAGTCAGACACTCAGGAGAGAAGGGTGCCTGAAGCCATGCCTCATGCAGTTGGAGATGGGAGGCAAAGCTGAAGGCCTCTTAGGGACTTTTGTGGCATCTGCCCAAGGCCAGGGTTCCCACCTGCTCTCTCAGGATGTACCTTTGGAGATTTCTGTGTTGGATGGCATTTGTGCAGGAGGAAGTCTCGTGTGTAAGAAAACAAATAACCTCTTTGCATGTCCTCCCTTGGGGTTTGGTAATTGACCATTGACCGAACAAGCACCTGCTGAATCAATAATTGAGATTTCAGGGTGTTGCAGAGTGTGACAAAGGTTTCCTTAAGTGGAGGGTTTCCCCCAGCGTAGTTTCTGTGGCGAATACGCCAGTGCAGTCTCTCTAAGCAGTCCTGTTGCTGAAGTCCTGTGCCTTGATCGTCATTATAGCCCTGAGAGCAGTTCTTCCAGGAAGAGGCACGGGCTTTCACACCCGAATCCCAGTGCAAGCAATTACACTTGCTGCCAGCCCTGCCTTGCCCCTCTCCCCTCCCTGCTGTTGCAGATTAGTGTGGTGTTCTTCACTTCCAGCCCAAACACCTTTTAGGATGCCGTTCAATATTTGCCTTCTCTCCCCCCAGGGGTGGCTGCCTTTCTGTTGTGGAAGAGTGCTTTCCCGTTTGTGTGGTGTATAAAGCACTTCAGAAGCACTTTGGAGCCCTTTAGGCTGCTGAATGGTGTTGTGAGAATCGCTATTACCAAAGCCCTTTCCTGCTGCAGAAGGTCTTCGTGTTACAGGCAGCCTAGACCTCCTGCACCGCCCTGGTAGGAGAAACTTGGGCTTGAACTACGAGCAGTGGTTGGGACAGGGGGGAGACTCGTGAGCAGGGGGTCGCAGGGGGAGCGGGCTGAGGCTCAGTGTGGTGTCTGGACGAGATGACCCTTCATTAGGGCTGGCTGTGCTGGTGCAGGAAGCAGAGGCGTGCGGGGCAGGTCCACCAGCCTCCATCTTGCCGTGCCTGCCTGCCCGCCTGGGCCCAGCCTGCCCGCCCTCCCTGAGGTAGCGATGGCAGGAGTTGCTCCCCGCTGACAAAGGGGGACGTTTAATGGGATCCACCATGAAGGCAGAGCCCAACAGAGCTGGGGCAGCCCCAGGCCGCCCAACAGAGCTGGGGCAGCAGGACATGGACATGTCCACCACCAGGGCTGTGGAGGAGGGGGGTCTCACCCGGGGTGGCAGCGGCCTGCACTGTGGCGCCCGCACCTCGGTCTGCTCCGTTCCCCATCCAGGGTATCCCGCTGCCTGCTCGCCTTCCCCCCGCCGCTTCATCCCACTGACCTCTCCTCTTGTTTTCTCTCCCCTTCTCCCCGGCCCCCCGGAGCAGCAGCGGCCGGTGAAGCAGTCTCTCAGCAAGTCGCTGTGCCGGGAGTCCCACTGGAAATGCCTGCTGCTGTCGCTGCTGATGTATGGCTGCATGGGAGCCATGACGTGGTGCCACGTCACCAAGGTGACCCGGCTGACCTTCGACAGCGCCTACAAGGGCAAGTCCATGATGTACCACGACAGCCCCTGCTCCAACGGCTACGTCTACATCCCGCTGGCCTTCCTGGTGATGCTCTACGTGGTGTACCTGGTGGAGTGCTGGCACTGCTACACCCGCAACGAGCTGCAGTACAAAGTGGACGTGGAAAGCGTGCACGAGCGAGTGCAGCGGATGCAGCAGGCCACCCCGTGCATCTGGTGGAAGGCCATCAGCTACCACTACGTCCGGAGGACCCGGCAGGTGACCCGCTATCGCAACGGGGACGCCTACACCACCACCCAAGTGTATCATGAGCGGGTCAACACCCACGTGGCAGAGGCCGAGTTTGACTATTCCAACTGCGGAGTTAAGGACATCTCCAAGGACCTCATTGACCTGGAGAGCTACCCGGCCACGCGGCTCCGCTTCACCAAGTGTTTCAGCTTTGCCAATGTGGAGTCGGAGAACTCCTACCTGACCCAGCGGGCCCGCTTCTTCACGGAGAATGAGGGCCTGGATGACTACATGGAGGCCAGGGAGGGCATGCACCTCAAAAACGTGGACTTCAAGGAATACATGGTGGCCTTTTCCGACCCAGACAACCTGCCTTGGTACGTATCCCACTATGTCTTCTGGGTGGCTGCTCTGCTGACCCTTTCCTGGCCCCTGCGGGTGCTAAACGAGTACCGCACCTCCTACGTCCATTACCACGTGGAGAAACTCTTTGGGTTTGACTACGTGGCGGTGACGCCGGCTGAGGAGCGCTCCTTCTGCCGGAGGATGCCCCGCGTCAACACGGTGGACAGCACCGAGCTGGAGTGGCACATCCGATCGAACCAGCAGCTGGTGCCCAGCTACTCGGAAGCGGTCCTGATGGACTTGGTGGGGCTCTCTGGCTGCACCAGCTACTCGGCGTGCCGCTATGGGGGCTACCGGCAGAACTGCGAGCGGTGCCACAGGACTATAAGCAGCTCTTCCATCTTCTCCCGCAGTGCGCTGAGCATCTGCAACGGTAGCCCCCGCATCCCCTTCAGCAGCAGCCGCTTCTCGCTGGGCCGCCTCTACGGCTCGCGGCGCAGCTGCCTGTGGCAGAGCCGGAGCGGGAGCCTGAACGAGCAGAGCTGCCCCACGGAGCAGACCCGCCTCTCCAGCCAGGTCACGGTGGAGGAGGAAGACCCCCCTCCTTACCAGGACGCCCTCTACTTCCCCATCCTCATTGTGCACCGCAATGAAGGCTGCCTGAACCACGACCACCGTCACCTCCACCGCAACGGGTCCTGCGTGGAGACCTCACTGTGAAGGCGGGGGGGCAGTGGGATCTCGTTGCTGATGGCCTGGCCCGAGCCAGCGCAGGATCTGGGGAGAAGAGCGCCGGGGAGGGAGATGCTCCGGGAGGATGAGGCGGGATGGAGCGGTGGCTCTGACCTCCTGGGGGAGTGAGTGATGGTGCTCTCCCTGACATGGCACAGAACTCTAGACCGACCACCACATGCAAAAAAGAAACCCCAAAACCATAATTCAGCAGCGTCAAGATCCAAAAGGGGGAATGAAAAGACAGGCCTGTTGCAGGGAGGGGGGTGTTTCAGCTCCCAGCTCTGTCTCCAAGCTGCCTCGTGCTCCGAGGAAACAGTGACCGCCAGGCAGCACCCTGCCGCACCTCTCGCCACCCCTGCTCCCACTTGCACCAGAGCCAGAGCCCTCACAGGGTGGAGGGAGCGACATTACCTGCCTGTGCCTGAAGACCTAGGGTGCCTGGCTACGTGGAGCTGATGGGCAGGTTAGAGAGAAGTCTGAGCGCCATGAATCCAGCTTCCCCCTGCCCCAACCGTTCCCCACCCTCCCCGTTTGTTTTTTAGACCATGCTCCGACTGTTACATGCTCTGGCTCCTGGGAACGGCATCATCTCCAGAGGACCCCAGGCACGGCTCCTGGGGAAGCTTCGGGATGCCAGCTCTAAGGGTCAGCATCCCGGGGCGAAGGACTGTGTGCTCGGGATGAGCGCGGGCAGGCAGCGCTGGGGAAGGGATGGAGGTGCGGACCCAGGTGGAGCGGAGAGCGGCGGCAACACCGACCTGCCGGCTGGAGGAGGGCTCAGCTGGAAGGAGAGCGGGAGGCTCTTGGTGAGCTGGGGAAGGGGAAAGGGTTGGTGCCGGAACAGCATCGTGCTAAGAGCTGGCGTGTCTATTGGCGGAGGTCCCCAGCCTTGAAGCGGGTCCTAATTGCTTGAGGCAGGCACCAAGGAAAGCTCTGGTAGGTTCAGCTGCGGCTCACCTATTGATAGTAAGCCAGCAGGGTGGTGCATGTCTGCAAGAGGGTGTTGTGCACTAAATCAGGCTGGTTTCTGGCTGCAGGCTGAGCCGCGGACTTCTGGCAGCCTGGTTTTGGCAGAGAGCTCTGAGGGGCGGTGAGGGAGAAATGCAAAAACACGCTGGAGAGTTGGGAACCCCAGGCTGGGGACGTGGGGAGCACAGCAGGGAAGTGTCTGCCACCAGAACAGAGCCTGGGGAGATGTTAGAGGGAAGCCTGCTTAAAACCGGGCAGCTTTCACTACAGGGGTATTTCCAGAGAGGCGTCAGGCTGCAAGGAGTGAGGTGAGCTCTGTGCTTCTCTGCCTTGGTCAAGGCACACTGGCCTGCACTGAAATCTGTGTCGTCCCCTGCTAGGAAGGAGCTCGGTGGTGCTGGGCAAGGAGCCTTCATGTCACCAAGTCTGCATCAGCGCCTGCAGCACAAGGGCATCCAGCTTTTCTTCTCCATCAGCACGTCCCCAGGTCTCTCATGTCACTATTCTCAGAAAAGCTGTCTCCTTTTCCATCAGCTCTTTTGGGAGGTGGATGCCAAGGCAGCCAGTGGCTTCTCCTGACAGCACTTCTCAGCCTCACCACACTTCCCTCATCTGCTGGGGCAGAAGACGTCTGAGAGCAATGTGTCGTGGGTCACACGAGCAAGTCCATTAGCACCTGGTCACTCGAGCTTGGTGTCTGTCTCCACATCCATTTCGGAAGGGCAAGACATAACAGCAAACAGCGAGGCACTGTGTTTAACCCAGCCACTCTTCCTCCTCCTCCCAGCTTGCTAACAAAGGATCTGTTTCTCTGGTCATGCCACTGTGTTGCTGCACCGACCAGGCCTTGGGGACTTTTGAAGATCATCTCTAGTGGATTACGTTTAGAATTGCAGGACCCTTCTCTAATGATCACTGCATCTCTGCAGGATACGCAGACAAACAAGGCTGGGCTTGGCTTTGCCTCCAGGGTTGTTCCTTCTGCTCTTTGTGCCTGCATGCCCTGGACAGCGTCTCTTGCCCTCCCGCATTGATTTGTCCTCCTGGGTCTCAAGGGCTAGACTCCAAACAATGGTGATTTGAACACAAAGTCCCTTAAAATCTCACTCTGTTATGCTTCTGCCTTGTAGTCTACCCTTCCTCTCGCTGCCAGACCTAGATGTTGGCTTAAATAAGAGGGCCCCTGTGGAAACAGGGAAGCACAAGGTCTCCGGTGTGGGTACATCCTCCTCTGCTTTTTGTTCTCGTTATCGCTGGCACAAATTCAGGCCGCGTAGAAGTGCCCTGTTGGCTGTCCTGGAATTTCCTTGCTCAGTGATTACATTTGGCTTGCTGGGCGCTTGCAGTTCTCTCTCCGAGGGCCCGATGTAACCTTGGGCCAATGCTGAGGGTCCTGGTGAGCCTCAGGAGGTAGCGATGTGGGCTCGTATATCCTGGTGAATCAGGAGACCTTCAGCCAGTGGAGCTGCTGTGGGTCACTAGTGAGGCATGTGTGTCCTTTCCAACCTATTCTCTATGAAATCTCCTCCACATTGCTTAAGTTCAGCTGCAGTGGCTCATCTTTTTATCTCTGTCCTCCAAGGTGTGTTGGACAGATGGATTTATCAAAGGTTTGGCAGGCCTTCCAGCTCCCTAGGGCACAGAGAGTCCTCCGAATAGGGACAGATTGCTGGGGTGTCTGTGCCCCATCCTTTAGCTGCAGCGCTCTGCTGGCAGATGCCTCACCCCTTGGCCCTTTTTGGGCTTCCTCATGAGGTTTCTTCAGAAGCACACAGGCACAGGCTCCGGAAGGCTCTGCTTTTTTCCATGCACCCTTGCAGCTTTCCATGGCCGTGCAGTCAGACTCTGCACAGCGCTTGCCAGCGGGTTTTCCTCTCACTCCAGGGCAGGGGAGGTGGGAGCACAGCCAGCTCCTCGTCCTAGCGCTTTGTGTCACTGACACAGCCCTCGAAGGGCGCTGCTGCACCCTGTCACACGGCCGGGCAATGCCTCAGGGCTGCTTGGTGTTTCCCCTTGCTGCCAGTGTGCTGGCCAGGTACTTAAAAGCTCTTCAGCTTCCTTGAACTAGAGAGGACTGACGTGTGAGGGCTCTGGATTAGGTTTGGGGAGGGTGATCCTCAAGGGGCATCACTACCTGTTTATCCATCTTTCAGCACGCACTGGACGTTTCCCAGATAGAGGGCTTTTGGGCTGAGCAGCTGTGGGGCCGTTCGCTAGGACAGGGGGAAGGAGTCTCAGCCTGTGGCCTACCCCAAGCCTTCCAGAATCACACTCCAGGCAAATACTCAGGGTTAGTGCTGGGGAAGCTGCCGCTTGACTTCAAACAAGCACAAACCCCTCTTTCCTCTTCCCCAAAAATGCACATTGTGGACAGAACCCACTGCAAAGCCGCAAAGGCTTTTAATAGGCTGCAAAGCTGTTTAATAACGCTGGGGGATGCCTGTGGGGAAGGAATGCAGGAAGAGGTTTAAGTGGAAGCCAAAGAAGGTTAGGTGGCATCTGATGGCAGTACAACACGCCTGATGGTTAGCCCTTGTGCAGAATGATACCTTTTAAGCTCTCCTTCCAGCCTTCCCAGTTGTGGCTTCAGTTCTGTCTGATATCACCAGGATGCTGCCTGACTTCTAGCAGGGCAGAGCAGTGTGCTCCTACTCCTCAGCAGCAGCTGTAGGGTACACGTCTGAGATGCTGCGGTAGCACCAAGGCGTTGTGTCACCAAAGAGCTGCAAGTTTCAATGTGTGGTGTGGGCTTCGAATCGTGTTCCGTTTACATTCCGTGGTTAGAAGGTCCCTGTGAATATGAAGGTGGGTCTGATCAGGATCACGATCACAGAAACGTGACGTGGTTTAAGCACAGGTATTAAGGGGCTGTGGTCATCCCTAGTGTAACGTTATTGAGGCCAGTGGTGCTATACCAATGTGAGCATGGCTTAGCAGCTCCCCAGAGTGATCTGTCCTTGACTCCAAATTGATCTGCCGCAGTGGTGCTTTGATGCGTAGAGTTCATGTTGGGACTTGGCCAACGTGAATGAATGTTGAATATCTACTGTCTCTTCAAGCCATGAGTTGAACTGTTTTGCTCTGCTGCCTCCACCACAGCTGCTCCGCGAAGGGAAATGTTATGCCCGTGGATGTGATCTCGTCAGCTCCCTCAAAAGCAAGCTAAAACAAGCAAATTGACCTCTACCGCACTGGGAGAGTAGCCTTCTTCCACAGCACCGCAGCCACACACAAGGGAAAAGAGGTCCCAAGGTCAGAACTGAACCTGCAAGACCCATGGCCTCAGGGACTGCCCTTCTTCCTTCCCTCCTCGCCTCCTCTGTCTTACCTGGGGCAGGGACAGCTTCCTCGTGGAGGTGAGCCAGCTCCTCGTCCTGCAGCCCCAAGGCAGGCCCTACTAACAGGTACATCATCCACCTATGCAACACTCCCAGGATCTGCCAAGTTTTCAGGAGCCCATGACAACGTGCAGCGTGTCCATCCAGCACTGAGAACAAGCACAGCTGCTGCTAAATGGGTGTTATTCCTCCCCTCCTAGTGAAGACTGTTTTTGTTGGGGCCTTTTGTTTGCTCGTTTGGTTTTTGTAAACTCCAGACTCCTAGGGAAACGAAGCTTGCGAGAAATCGGTGCCCATCCTGAACCATCCCCAGCCCTTTGAACTCTGGGAATGGGTGGATCACCTGCTGTGACTATAATTTAGTGGACTTTGTAGAGCAAAGTAACTTCACACACAGACACACAAGGTTCTTTCACTCTCCATCAGCGCAAGCTGCTTCTGCAACCTTAGCTACTCGCGTTAGTGGAAGAAAAACGCCTCGCTAGAATGTGTTGAGATGACTTAGTATTTTGCATCAGTCCCACGGTCCCGATGGCCATTAGCAGCGCTGTCAGCTGACGTGCCATGAATTCAGGCTTTGGATGGCAGCCCACGAAGCGGTCAGGGTGAAAAGGTTTGGAAGACCCAAGGCTGAGTCTGTACACGTCTCCGGAGCACACGCAGAGAGCAGCAGCTGAAAGCAGCCATCCCTCTGGCTCAGCACAGGGGGAAGTGGTGGGGTTTTGTTTGGGCTGCACCTGCCTTCCAGGGAAAGCCTGTCCCCGGGGGCTGACGGGAGGGGAAAAGAAAATCTTGGGGCATCCGATGAAGCAACGTGCACGACACTGTCAAGCCAGCTGGGGAAAAAGTGTTGGTGGAAAAGATATGCCAGGGGAACGTCTGGATAGCGCCTCAGGGGCTTTGCCGTGAGGTAAGGTGATCAGGAACGGAGGCTGGAGCTTAAAATCCTCCTCTGCACCCAGGTAGAGGTCTGGGCTTGACATCCATACGTGTATTGATGTGGGGCAGGGCATGCTGCTGGGTACCCATGAGCACAGCTGGGGGATGCTGCCCTGCAGAGGAGCTCGTGTTGGTGGCTTTGGACTGGTATGGCCCCGCCGTTCCCGTAGGGAGTGGTTTGTGGGGTGGCAGGGCACTGCTCGTGGCTTGTGGGAGGAAACTCCTGACCTGGTTTTTGTAGGAGGATGGTGCGAAGTGTCACATTTGCTGCAGTGACTGGCAGGGAGCCGGGATAAGAGCATGGAGCAAGCTGTGTTTGAGATGAAGCCGGTCCCCTGCCGGCTGGCTGAAGCGCGAGAGCTGTTGGATCTGCTCCCTGGCCAGCGCTCTGCGGCTCTGCTCACCCTCCCCAAACCTGGTGTGGAAATGGTCTCTTGTGGCTGTGTGGGACCGGGGGGCCTGCAGAGAGGGTGTACGGGGCCAGCCCTCAGAGGCTTTGCAGGTGGGGTGATTTCAGTGGGAGACGCGAGGCCAGGCAGGGCAGGGCACTGCTGTGCTGGAGCAGCGGTGTCTGGAGGCAAGGAGAGGGAGCAGGGCAGCGGGTGGAGAAGGCCTGGGAGAAAGCAGGCTTTTGGGGCAGGCTGTGAGTCCCAAGGGGATGTGCAGGAGGCATTTCCCAGCTGAGGTGCCCGGGCCAAGCCTCGCTGCATCGTCAGAGCAGCGATGCTGCCTCTGAGCCCCGCGCTGACAGCTGGAGCACGTGTCACCGAACCGCAACGGATGATGCAGCCACAAGGTGTAAATGTCACTAATGAACAAATTGCCTCGTGCCTGGGAGAGGCTAATCCATCACGGCTGGGGACAGGGATCTGACAGGGCCGGTTATTTCGGGTGCAGCCTGTGGGGAGGAACCGCTTCACGTCTCAGCTGTCCCCTCTGCCCAGGGATGCCGATGCAGGGCTTGGCTCTGTGCTGCTCCCCGCCTCCCCACCACACCAGCTCAGGGCTCAGCCCTCTCTGTGCCACCAAAGGAGGAACCAGGCGGGCATTTGGGCTGGCAGAAAGCTGTGCCCAGCCATCTGGAGGGCTTGTGTCAGTGTTCCGGGGTGCAGGGCTGTGGCCAGTAGTGCTTGCTGCGGTGTTTTACAAAATGCTGCTTGCTCCCCAGCTCAATTTCATAGTTTTCCCCAATAAGAGGTGCCCTGGTGATGCTCCAAGCCCACCCCTCACCCCGTCAGGGGACACAGCCGTCTGTACTATGCTGTCTCGGGGCTGTGCACAGCCCTGGGATGGAGTTCGGTGTGAACAAACCCAGCCCTGTCAAAGCAGAGGGACGCCAAGAGCAGTACCTATCCCCTATGCATCCTCCTGCTCCTCCAGCCCCAGCTGGTGCCCGAAATCAGCCCGCCGTCCTGCTGACGACATATGCCAGCGTGACACCTTGCAAATCGCTGCCTCTGCGGCTGCGAGCAGAAGCCGAGAGGCTCGGGGAGCTCCTGCCCCCCTGCACGAAGCACGGCTCGCCATCTGCCGCAGCCGGCAGCCAGCCCGCGGCACCCGCCGCTGCGTGCACGCGGTGGAAGCCCCCGTGTCGCTCCCTCCCCCCCATTTTCTCCCCGTCCTCCCCCCCTCAGTCTGGCACAGACCCACGCACACCCCACGGGCGACCTGCCGGAGAAGCTGCTGGTGGGTGCTGTCAGCTGTCGGGCTTTAATTTTAGCAGTGTTTGGGAAGGTTTGAAGCCTTGCAGAGTGGCGGTGACGGATGGCCGGGTGGTGTGCGGTGGCCAAGGGGTCCATGGGAGGGCAGACAGGGGGTCTCCAGGCCCCAGGAGGATCTGCACGGTGCCCCAGGAGCATGCTTGGATGGGGGTTAGAAGGTGTTAGCAAATCTTGGGCATGCACATCAAGAGGAGCTGGGAGTATCCTGGAAAGCAATTCAGCGTTTTTTTTTCTGGTGACAAATTTTCCATGAGCCCTTTCCTTCCCACCCTGCTCCTCGCTGGCTGTGCTGGCTGCTTAGTGCTCAGCGTGCTGGAGGGATCCCACCGCTGCCCTCCCGACACCAGCCCTCATCGCCCAGCCCTGTGCCTGGAGCTATGTGCAGGCTTTCCCTGGACCAGGACACCCCCATTAAGCCCCCCCCATCCCTGCTGGAGCCGCTCCTTCTTCAGCCTGAACCTGACCTGGGTCTTTTCTGCTGTTTTCTGAGCACGAGTTCTCATCTCATTCAGGTGTGTCATTCAGTGGAAATATTTTGTAAATGCAAACAAAAAGAAACAAATCTTTTCAATACCTCGGTCTCGAGGGTGGGAAACAAGGCGTTGGAGATGCCCGGGTGGGAAGGACTAGCAGTGCCTGCCACTGGCTATATTTTCTTGCAGAAGTAGCTCCTGGGAGCATCCATGAGTGGTTTGGAAGGGGGCTACCCTGATCTGCAAGTCTTTGGGGTGACCCACGCGGGCACCCTCGTGTGGCCGCTGCTGCCAGTGGCAGCCTCGTGCTCGATCCTTTCTGATCCATCAGGCGGGTGGCTGTGGGTGGCAGAGCCACCGGTGTCTGTGTCCGTCAGGCAGAGCAAGGCACAAGCGGGTAGGTGGCGAACAAATTCTTTTGTGAGCACTGGGAACAGTTTTTACTTTTCAGCTATGTCAATATGATCTAGCTCTCTCCGTCTCTCTATATATGTACAAACAGTATATCACAATGTTGCCTTTTTTGTTGGAAATATCAAAGTACAAAGATTGTAAGCCAAATCGGTGTAATAAAAGTTTCAGATGATTCACGGAGGAGGCTGTCGGCGGTGGCTCTGTGGGCATGGGTCGTGGTCAGAGCTGGGAGAGAGCCGGAGCCCCCGCGCTGCTCCAAGGGCAGGGGCTGAAAGGGGTGAAGGCAGCCATAAGGGGAGTGTTTTTCTCAAAAATGCAAATAAAACCAAGCCTCTGAAGGGCAGGCTGACTTCCCAAGGAGCGCTAAAGCAGTGCTGATCCTAGCACTAAAGCGCTGTGAGTGGATGCCTTTCTGCAGCAAATTAAGGATGACAAACAGCATCCTACGACAAGGCTTTGGACAAAGTGGGAGATTTAGAACTGCAGGAGGCTGAGCAGGTGAGTGTCTCTGCTACTGTCAGGTACTGGTGACATTTCAGAGGCTGCCCCCCTTTCCTGTCACGGCAGAAGACCCTGCAGCCAGCTAAAGGCAGCCCCAGGCAGCGGCTGTGCTGTGGTGTCCACCACGCGACCTTTTCTCCCAGCTCCAGGCAATGCTGCCTGTTTGGGGGGAGCAGGGTGCCTCTGCACAGAGACACACCGGATGCTTTGACCCCTGGGGGACAGCAGCGATGGGTGGGCAGCTGGGGAAGCAGCCCCAGAGCCCTCCCCTGGGGGTGCAGGGGCTGGATTGCTGACCCCAGGTGCTCTGCTGGAAGCTTGTACAAGGGGAGGTTTGTCAGCCCAGATCCCACACGGGGAGCCAGCCTGGTACCTGGGGAGCTTTCTGCAGCTTCCTGGTCAGAGGGGCCTGGCTGGTGGCTGCGGCTGAGGTCCCAGCCGGGCGGCGTGCCGGTTGGCCCACAGCATCTGCCCGATGAGGAACTCGCTCTCCTGGCCCACCTCTGCCAGGCGGAGGTCGAACTCGGTCAGGGTCTTGTTGCCCGCCAGCCCTTCCAGCAGCTGCTTCCCACCGTCCTGCAGCGGGTACAAGAAAGAAGCCCAGCAGTGAGTGAGGCTTCACCCAAGCCCGAAACATTGCTCCCAAGAGAAGGACGGGGAAGGAGCGCAACCTTATGCAGCGCTCAGTGATATGAGACATGCTAATGACTCCCTCTGGGTATCGTGTCAGGAGTCCTCAAGCTCAGGCTGGTTAATGGCACGGACAGAGAGGATAACCTGCGAGGAGTGTCTGCTCTACCCTGTCCCCCTGTCCCCAGCTCCCTGCCGGGTGGGGACACGTGGCAGTGCGACTGGGCACTCTGTTCCTCATCCTGCTCGGTGACATTTCCTGGGCACGGCTGGATTTTGTGGGGGGAATGTCTCATGCAGCTCAAGTCCAGCCTGCACAGGGTCAGACAATGCAACGTAGGGAGGCAGCTCGCCTTGGTGCATTCCTTTCCCTTGCCTGAAACGTGGTCTTTAGGGATGCAACAATTTGCCATTTTTTCCCACAGCTCTTCTCTTTCAGGTACCCACCACACATCCCAACCCCATCACCTCCATCCAGGCAGCCCCCTCTCCTCAGCACCCTGCCTGTTAGACCTCTCACTAAAAAGGACAAAGAAAGGAGAGGAACCTCTGTTTAAAGGGGTACAGAGGACAGGATTTGATGCATCCCTAGCAAAAACCTTCATTTTCCCACATGTAAAACAAAGATAAAAACAGCAGCCCACTTCTTGGGGTGCTACAGAGCTTCACAAACGAGTACCAGGAGAGCTCATCAGAGCTCTCTTGTGCTAGGCACAAAGATTGTTATTTACTAAGCAAAAATCCTGCTATCCTTTCCAACACTTGTCCCCTTGTATCGTTCCACTCAGATGGTTATCCATCTCCAGACCCATAAAAATGAGGACTCACAAAAGGTTTTCTGCCATCAAATCCTTTTAAAACCATTGTCAAACATATTGATGCCAATATTCCTGCCAGCAGGGACAGCTGGTCTTGCTGTCTCTTTATTGTGACAGTGAGAAAAATTGAGGCAGCACAGAAAGTTTAAAAGCCAGCATGATTGCATTTAGCTGTCTAGTTTCAGATTTCTAAAGCTCATTTTTAATCAGCAGAAGAGAAGTGGTCTGCTTTGTGGGCATGTTGCACACTGCAGCTCTTAGGGATGCACTAAGATTTGTGGATGCTCCTCTGCCTAGAAAATGCGAGCCTGTGGCTCAGGAGCCACAAAGAAGCATCCAGACGTGACACTTTTGACCTACTGCACCGCACCAGAGCTGCAGGGTGAATTAAAGGAGCTCAACAACAGAGCCAGTTTTCCAACAATCTCCTCATGACGGACAGGATAGATTCTGAGGAGAGCAAAAACTGTCTGTGCGCTGCTGCATGACAGATGGCACAGCAGATCCGAAGTACAGAGGATATGAATAAGGCCCTCGTCTTATGCCACCTATCACTTTCATCTACTCCCACGTGGGTAAAGTGGCTGTGATTTTCCCAGGCATACTCCCTGGATTTCAGTCTCCCGTGGGGAAAATCCCTCTCTGCCCAGAAGCCTGGAAGCCAGCGTCTGCCTGAGAGCCCCGTGAGAAGAGCTAGACGTGAGTGAGATAAATGTGTGTGTGTCCCCACAGAAGAAGATGTTCTCTTTTTTTGCTGTCTGCTGCCATCTCCTCACTGCCTGCAGCTGATTGTTATCCCAGCAAGACTGCAACGTGGGGAATGCCTCTGCCCTGTGGCTTTGAGGCGGACCAGGCTCAGCATCTCCTTTACAACTGAACCACACAATCACAGGATGCCTGGGGTGGGAAGGGACCTCTGGAGGTCACCTGCTCCAACCCCCTGCTCAAGCAGGGACACCGAGGGCAGGTTGGGACCGTGTCCCAGCATCAAACCTCACACCCATGCAGGCTGTCCAGCTGCAGGGAGCGGGGGGTTTCTCTTACCGGCCCTATGTGGTTGCACGACAAGTTGATGCAGGTCAGGGTGGCGTTCTGAGCAAGGACCTGGGAGAACAGCACAGCGGTAGGCTCCGACAGCATGTTACTTCCCAGGTGGATGGACTTCAGGGTGGCGTTGGTCAGCAGGGCATGGCCCATCGCCTGCCCGCCCTCGTCCTCCAGGTAGTTGAGGCGCAGATTCAGGGAGGTCAGGGCGCAGTTCTGAGCCAGGGCTTGGGCGAGGGCCTGAGCCCCCGCGTGATGGATCTTGTTATTACACAGATCCAGGGTTTCTAATTTGCTGCGGTTGATCAGCTTGCTGACAGCTTGTGCCCCCGTGTCCCCGATGAGGTTGTGGGACAAGTTCAGCTCCATCAAGGAGGGGTGATCCAGCAAGCTGCGGACCAGCAGCCTGGTCTTGTCGTCATCCACATTGCTGCGTGTCAGCTTGAAAACCTGTGGGGTAAAGGACAGGGACACTGAAACAGGCGCTCCGGACAGAGCTTTGCACAAGATCTTAAGCCTGAGGCTCACCAGAGGTGAGATTCATCTCCCTTTGCTTCAGACACATTTAGCCAGCGGGCTAAGTTAGCTGTTTTTATTGTGGAGAGGGCAGGACACGACACTGAGGTCCCCTGCCTGCCCCAGGGTTCATCTCATGGAAACTCCCATTCCTCTCCGACTCTGTGGGATCTCTAACACACAAGGCAAAATCAAATGAGAGAAAGCTGCCCAAACTTCTGCAGAGACTAATAGCTAAATTCACCCCCAATCACAATTGGATTGTCCAGACAAGCACATGCACTGGCAGTAACCCACAGTGCTCTTCCTTAAGGGCAAGGCTCTCTGTGACCAGGGCACCTCAATAGCAATGTGAGAGGTGATTTCCCTTCTGGATGCCACACAGGAAAATATTTCCTAAAGCATGTCAATTTGGAGAGAGAATTTGGCCAGCTTGCTCTGGCTGTGCTCTGGTGAGCGATGCCTGTTGGTGTTTAGGAGAGGCTAAATATCTGCATGGCAATTGTCAAAGAACTGAGGGTTTTGTTAGTACCTGGGAAGAAAAAGCCTCCTCACTCTATGTGAGCATTTTCCCATGCTCTTCCTGGAGGTCTCTGGGGTATGTCAAGATTTATTTACTGAACATAACCACCAAAAACCGTCCCTAAGAAAAACTCTCTGGCTTTCCCCTCTCTTCTCTCCCAGAACCACATAAGGAGTTAAAGCAGGAGTGTTGCTTTCTCTTGGGCTACAGGGAACAAGTTCTGAGGCAGCAAATATGTATGTTTTTCACCCTCTGGCAAAGTCTTCTACCAAGAACAGAAACAGAGAGAGATGCTCAGCAGTTGGCCAGTGAGTTAACGTCTCTTCACTCGGCCAGACAGGAACTTGCAAAGGGAAGGGTGCCGCCACCAGGGAAACCTGAGCCCCGGGTTTCTCCCCCTCCTCCCCCTCCAAAGGAAATCTGAAGATAGAGCTGAGGAAGAACAATTTATTTTGGGATGCATTACCTTCAAATTGTGGCACTTCTTCACAGCACCAGCCAGGTTGCAGCAGTCCTGGTAGGTGAACTTAAAGAGGTTCCACTCGAAGTTCATGCCACAGTCCTTCACACCATAAGTAAGATGAAGCTCCTCAAGGTAAGGGAGAGCAGTAACAAGGGCTCCCAGGTCATAGTGATGCATGGGGACCTCGCCAAACCCCAAATCAGTCCCTGAATCAGAGAGGTCGTCCGCCTCCTCCTTCGGATCCACCTTCAGCGGTGGCAGGAACTGATCAACCTCCAGTTTCCTCACATAGTCTTTGCAGAGTGGGATGAGCTCCAGAACCTGGTTGGGGTCCGTGGTGTTGGGGACAAAACTTTTCAGGATGTTCTCCAGGTGACGTTCGAAGAACATCCGTTTCCAGCTGTCCCCATAGCTGGAGATGTCACACACTTGCCAGCGCTCGGTGCAGCACCTCTTCCAGTAGTCCTCATCACTTACTACGTTGGCAGTGACTGCGAGCGGAAGGCCAGTGGGGAGCCTGTCCAGCACCTTCCTTTGGTGCTCAGGCAGAAGACGGTCTAAAATAGGGTTCTCTGGAGGGAATGGAGAGGAGGAGAGGTTGGTCTGGGCTGTAGGAAGTGGGGCCGGCACTGTGGTTCTTCCCGGACACCCAGCTGCTGATACTGGCTCCCCTCTCACTTGCCATCAGCTGGTGCAGGGAGCTAAGCTGGAGGAAAATGACTCATTTTTTTGTGTGTAGGATTTCTAACTTTTATAATAAAGCATCAGTGTAATTGGGTTTACCCTCATAATATTTGGGAACTGCACCAGAAGCTTGGCTCCCGGTTTAAATTTGGTTTTAATGCTGTTGATATTCAGAGCAGGACTTCTGCTGCCAACAGAGCTGCACCGGGCTTACAGTGACGGAAGAACTTGGCTTGCCTGTTGCTGAACTTTCTCCCTTTGGTCCTAAACATATTAAAGGATATTTGAGAACTGAGTTACCTGCATGCCTTTCATGCAAGTCCTCATGCCTTTTTATCTGAAGTCAGGTGTCTGTCTTACCTGTGTGCCTATCTGCACATGGGGAATCAGATTTTGAGGCACAAAGTGGGGTTACTCTTATATTTTCTCTGTCTCTGTGGCATTCCCTTCCCAGAGTCCTACCACAGGCTCCCCCTGGAGTCTCTTCTCCGTGCCCCACAGCTGGCACCGCAGGACTTTCTCTGCAAAGTCCCACAGCACAACCAGTGGTGGGACAGGTACTGGCAGAAGCAGGATAGCTTCCCTCTGGATCACATTTGGCATCAGACTGTCTGATCGGGCTGGTAGGACCCTGAGGTCCCTGAGCTCAGCCCCCAGGCACCACACTGTTTTACAGCCCCTGCGTGGACACATCCTTGGGCCTACCTTTGGGCTCTGCTGTGGCTCTGCCGAGTGATGGCTAGGCCCTTTCTCTCCCCCTCCCAGCCTGTTCCCAGATGAGACGTGCTTTTTATATGTTACTACGCTTCACCCGTCCACCTGCTTCAAAAGCACATTCCCTGCCTGAGGGTGTAACTTGTCACATCGCCACCAGAAGCCGCGGAGGAAGCCTGAGGCCGTGCGCATCGCACCACGTGTGTTTGGAGCCTCCGGGGAGCAGGGCTCCTGCATCCCCCGTACAGCACTCAGCATGACAGGGCTCCGTCCCTGTGCTGGGAACCAGGCCTGTGTGTGACCCACGAGAAGGAACCAGAGACCTCACAGCCCTGCTCACAGCTGAGGGGAGTGAGCCCAGCAGAGTACGGAAGGAAGAAGAAATTACAGGACAAGGTTAGGGCAGCCATGTTCTGGATAGCAGCCCAGAGGACGAAAGCCATCCCAGAAGCATGCAAGTGCATACGCAGCAACTAAACACTTTGTCTAACTAGCTGCCTGAGGAGATATTTCCCCCGCTGCTCCTTTGGCAGGGCTGGGTACCACACCGTGCCTTTCAGCTGCCTCTGTGCCTTGCCGGCCCTCTGCTCCCGCACACCCCGGGGGAGAAGCTCTCCCTCCCGCTTACGGGTGAAATTGTGGACGATGTGCTGGAGGCAGAGCTCGGTGAGCCGGGGGACAGCCACAAGGGACCACTCGGGGTCCTCGATGATGCGGTGTATGCAGAAGGAGTCGGCGGTGAGCCTGCTCTGGGAGCGCCGCAGCGAGGGAACGGGCCTGCTCCTGCCAGCAGCCTGCTGCATCCCGCTCACCAGCCACGTCTCCTTCACGGGAAGCACAAGGGAAACTGCTCGAGGTCAGGGGAACGCCACCACGTTTTCCAGCTGGAAAAGAAAAAGGCAATCAGGGAAAGAGGCCGGCTGTAAGGGTGCCTGCTCACACAGCTCTTCTGTCATGCGTTTTCCCTCTGCCCTCCTTCTGCTTCCTCTGCCTGCACTGGAAGCAAAGCAACTATTATTTACCCTTATCTTCATACAGTGCCTTGCACAAAGAGGTCTCTAAACACTACATGTAATAAACAGATAACAGGGTGGTGTTAATTCAGTGTGCTGTTGAAGAGGATGGACAGGAATTGATAGCTCGCTGTCTTTTCCAATGAAATAAATAGGTGAAGCTGGCAGGAGCTGGGTTTAAAACAAAGGGAAAAGGTGGTTTTTCACACCGCCTACGGTTAAGCTGGGGAATTCCTTGCTGCAGGATGCTGCGGATGCTGACAGCCTGTGGAGGCTCCAGCACAAGTTCAGGGAAGAAAAACCCTTTGGAGATGATTGAGTGCCCAGAAAGCACACCTGTCAGAGCCTGAGCTGAAAATGGTTGGAGGTGGGAGAGTGCAGGTGGAAACAAACACATGCACGTGCAACTGTTTTCCTCTCCCCTGGGGGAACCCGCTGCTGTCAGAGAGGGATACTGGGCCAGATCACCCCCCTGTTGGATCCAGTGTGCCTGCCCTCATGGCTCTTTACAGGCAGACGCTTACTATAAGTGCATTCATTTTTTTCTGCTTTGCTCAATTATTCTCCAGCTGAACTCTTTCCAAACATCCATTAACTGATGAGATGGGTCAGACCTGTGCAGACCCACACTGAGCAGATATGAGCTAAGATAACCAGCCTGGAGCAGAAGGCAGGATGCCCATCCCTATTAGCTCTGCAGAGCTTTCCCAGACCAAATTTTCTCATTTGCTGCTTCCCGCCCCAACCTCAGGACCAGTGCCTCAGTCAGCACGAGTCCCTCTTTCTCTGAAAGCTCTGTAAGGCTTTGTGAGCTTGCCTGCTTCTGCTCCTTCCCCCTCCAAAAGAGATGTGAGGAAGGGCCTGCAAAGACACCTGCAAAAGGGGGAAGAGAGGAGATCTGTGAAATGCCAAGAGCTAGATGTCAGAAACAAAATGATCCACGTTGTACTGCAGAAAATGTCAGCAAAGGATTCTTCAAATGTGCTTGTAGCAGGTCCTGGAAGAGAGGAACCATTTCGGGATGGGAGTCAGGAGATGAGGGTGAGGGAGAGAGCAGCAGCAGGGCATCCTCCGATGCAAAGCAGGAGGACACAGGTGCCAAGGGGAGCTGCATTTCCTGGCAGGCACTGCTGCAAAGATGGCAAAAGCAAAGGCTGTAGAAAAAAGAAGCCTGGTCTGAAGAAGGGTGGGTGTGGAAGGAAACAGAATGGTCCACACACAAATGAGAGAGCTGAGAGTCCTTCCTCTGACCTCCTCAACCCAGCTGAAAACCCAGCTTGTGGTGCTTGCTGGGCTTCAGCAGAAAGGCACAGCGCAGCCAGCACTGGCAGAGGGGAGGTGACTGGGAAAAATGCTTTCTCCTTGCTCAGCCCTTCATCCCACTCAAAAAGCATCTGTGTCACTCTGCCCCCCAGGCCACTCACAGCTAACTGGGGCTTCTGATGGCTTTTCTGACCATGGCTGCGTCCCCTCGCCTGGGCTGCAGGAGGCTCATCGAGACCATCCTCATAGCTGGGATGCTGAGCACGTATTTAAACTGCAAACCAACATTTCACTGACACCTCCTCTGATCTGGAGATGGGACATCTGCTCAAATCTAAATTTCTCTGCTCTTTAGATTCACCCTGGAACCCAGAGAGCCTGATCAGGAGTTGGGTGGGAAGCGGTGACCTCTGGCTGGTGCCTCTCTGCAATGGGCCTTAAGGAAAAAGAAAAAAAAAAAAAAAAAAAGGATGCCAGACGAGGAATCTATTTAGCTTCAAACATAATGAAATTTGTCTGTAAAGGGATAGCAGGCAGAATTAGGCCAGCCAACCACTTGGGAAAATGGCTCATGTCGCCACCGCCATCCAGCTGGTGCTGAGGGCCAACACTGCGGTCCTGCATTACCATCAGTGTGCCAGACCCCTGCCCCTGAGGGGCTTCAGCGGCAGGAAAAGCCCTTTAGGGACCAAGCATTACCCCCCTCATATCCTGTGGCTGTCTCACTCGCCTCGCCCCCGGTGTCTCGGGAAGGTGTCTCCACTCCGGGAGGCACGGCACGCAGCCGGCTGCCTCCCAGCCCTCGGCCCCCAGCAGCCACATCTCCCAGCTCACACCGGTGGGGTCTCTGGGCATCACGGCCCCCCTGAGCCCCTCACCTCCCACCCGCTGCCAGCGACGCGGCCGCTGTTGCCTGCTCGCGGATGTGTATCCGGGGCAGAGGCGGCCACGGCTCCGGGGCGGGACTCTGGCACCCGGGTAACCCAAACACATCACACTCAGCCTGTCCGGCACCTACAGGCGTCACCCGTGGGAATCCCACGCCACGGTCATGCGTGGAGCCCCCCTGGAGAGGCCCCTGCAGCAATGGGGGGCACACGGTGCTGCTGGGATGGTCAGGTACCAGAGCCGCATGTGGGTGTTTGGCTGCGGGGAAGACGCCGGGTTTGTTGCCCATTTGCATTCTAAATCTCACCAGGAACAACTTGCTGAGGGTGTGCTGTCAGCTCCCGAAGCTGGTTTGCTTCCAGGCCCTAATTTTGGGGCAGTCACGGGCCTGTGTCCTGAGCAAAGCAGTGACTGCGCATGTAGTACAAAGGGATGTAAAGGTGTGTCTCATTTCCCCCCTCCCTCAGACCTAAGCGGCGTGGTATTCGCCGGTAGCTTTCCAGGCTGAAAGGCGACTTTTGCTCTTTCAAAATGCTGATGTGCTCGGCAGCGGGCACATCCGAAGCCCAGCCAGCGCGTGCCCTGTGGGAGCGCGCCTAACGCTGCTGCCAGCTCCCAAGATGTTCCTGTGAGTCCCCGGACAGCTGGCGTTTCTGGGGAGCTGCACCGCCTCCCGGCTAACCTGTGTCCCCTGGTTGTGAAGAAGAGGTTACAAATGTGATCCGAGATTACCCCAAAGGCTTCACTACAAGACAGCAAATGGGAAGGCATTGGGATTAAACAAAGAATCAAGATTCTGAGGCCTACTTCGTGACTTTCAGTGATGTGCAGCTAGACTTCAGCAGCAACGTAGGAGTGGCCTGGTGCTGTCTCTCCAGCTCCGAGGAAGAGACTGAGGCAGCCTGGGATTCAAGCTGGTGTTTAACCAGCAGGGAAGTCAGAGCCCTGGCAAAGCCCTTCCCAAAAGCTGACCCCACGCTAACCATTTTATTTCTGGGAGCACATCTTCAGGGCCTTTAAGATCTTGCTTTAAAATAAAATAAAATAAAAATATCGCAGAGATGGCATGGCCCAAGTATTGCAGTCTGTTGTGGAGCTGGATACAAGCAGGTGTTGAACCATTTGCTGAAAACAAGCAGTGGTACCTTCAAAGTGGCCGGGTTAACATCTCCACATTTATTTCCAAGCACATCGACATTAACACGCGTTTCCAGCAGGGTGTGCAGAGGTAGGCACTTCAGATGCCAGCTCCAATGCAGCTGGCTAAGTGTGGAGGGTAAAACACCCATGTCATTGCCACTGCCATTCCCATTCCCACTCCCTAAAAAGCAGTCACTACCTCCTGCAGCCCTGCGGGAGCGCCAAAAGGATCAGGAGGAGGAAATAGCCCCTGCAAAGCCAGCGCTGAGGGGACGGGGAGCATGGTGTGCCCGCGTGCTGCCTCTCCTCCCAAAGCCTTCCGCTCTCCCCAGGTCCCAGCAGGAGCCGTGCAGCTGCTGGCAGCTATTAATAGAGGTGTTGATCGTGGGTTCTGTCTCCTGCCGCTCCCTGGGATGAGCACTAATTACCCTTCGTTAGCCGGGATTTGGTTCCAGCTCCCACCTTCCAGCCCCCTGCCCGGCGCTCGCAGGGAGAGGCAGCAGCGCAGGAGCCAGCGCGGCAGGGAGCGGTGCCCAGCTCTCGGGGGCATCCCGCAGCCTCCTCCCTGGGTGCTGAGGGCAGGAAGGATTTTTCCTCAGCTTGGCCTTTCAAATGTGCCCCAGGAGCCAAGCAGGTGGTGTGGTGAATGGCCCCACCAAAGCCTGAGGAAGCTGGCGGGTGGGATGCTCTCTGTTTAAAATTAATGAAAGAAACAAGGTGGGGAATAAATTATAAACAGCAGATTTGGTCTTATGTTTCAAGTACACTTTTCAGTTCAAATACTTTCTTGCCTGAATCATGAAAGCCTTCAGGTGGGCAGGATCCATGCCCAGGGCCCCAGTGGCTGCTGCTTGCAGCCCCCTCTCTCCTTCCCTCTCACCCAGATCTCTCCAGCGTCAGGCCAGAAGCTTCAGGCCCCTCTGCCGACTCCCACTCAGCTCCTTGCATTGCATCCCAGTGCCAGATGGCAAACTAGCTCTGGCAGGAGCTGTGCCAGGCTCCCCACCCTCCCTCGCCACCCTTTGAGCTACAGAAAAAGGCTGAGGGACCAGCACAGCTCTTCCAGTGGGCGCAGACTTCAGGCTGCCCTGCTTTCCCCAGCCTTCAGCCCCGCCGTGTTGGGCACCCCCATGGCTCCCGTGCCTCTCCGTTAGCACCGCCTGAGCTCCGGGGTCTCCGCTGTCACTCCTGGGTCACCAAATTTCCACGCGGAGGAGGGACGGGATCTGGTTAGCGAGCTCTATTCCTGGCTGTGTTCCTTGCAGCCTTCGGGGGATTCAGAGCAGGTGTGAAGCTCTTCCCTTCCCTTGCTGGGGATGCGAGTAAGTGGGAGGCTGTTTTCCAGCACCTCGTGGAGAGACTCCCTTCATTCTGCACGTCCCCTCGTGTCCCCTGGGACGTCCACACTGTGCAGCTTGCCTTGTGTGATCCATGGCTGCAGCTGGGGAGAAGGGCAGGGAGGGGACCCCATGCCCCCCACCACAGCGAGGACAACGTCAGCGCGGTCACTGCGTCGGGATGAGGACGCTGATGGGGTAGGACAGCCCGGGAGCCGACACGCCGAGGGCTGCTGAGCCGACGCTGTCCTTTGGTGCCCTTCTTCCCCTTGCGCACCTCGTCCCTGCCGGGGGGCCGGGAGCTGCCAGCTGCCATCACCCCCCCTCCGGTGATGGGTGCCAAAGCCCCAGCCCCTTGCCGCCTCCTTCCATCCACCTCTGCTTGCCTGACATCGCAGGGAAAGCCAGCGGGCTTCCCTCCGCATCCGGGGGCTGCTCATCCCAACGGGGCCAGCTTGGGCTGGCTCCGGGTGGGCGACCTGGGGGCTTCGACCGAGGCAGGGGGAGAAAACCAAAAGCCCAAATGAGCAACGCAGCTGGGCTGAGCCAGGAAACGTCAGCGCTGCCTCTGTCACCACAGCCGAGGCAGGCAGGCAGGCAGGCGGCTCCTTAATTATTGATAGTGCTTATAAATAAATGCTGGGACAGGGAAGGGAAGGTTATGGCAGAGAGCCGCTCCCAGGTGGGGGAGGGAACCCGAGAGCTCGGTTGTTTTAAAGGTCAGGCCGTTTTGCATCTCCTTCCCCCTTTCTCTGTAACTCTCAGTGATATTGGGGTCGATGGGTCGTCTTCCTTGGGCATCTTCCCCATGCACCTGCTGAAATCGGCCGGCTGGGAGGAGCGCAGAGGGAGGAGGCAGGCGGGCAGCAAGGGAAGGGAGCGGGGAGGGAGCGCCGCCTGCAATGTGGGACGAACGAGGAGACAACAAAATTAGTAGAGCAGCAAATCCCAACCCGAGTGTAAATAATTCACCATGTGAAAAGAAGGTCTACGTAGCCTCACGTTTATCTTCCCCTTCCTGGAGCTCCAGCCCGCACAAGCTCTGATGAGAAGGAACAGGGGAGAGCGTGAAACGAGGCAGGGCGAGGAGCAGGGCATGCCCAATCTCTCCTTGCTCCCAGCGAGCAGCACAGAAACGCCAGCTGCAATTCAAGCTCCAGAGCTGGCTGCAGAGCGTGGCCGCCCTCACGCAGCCGGCTCCACGTCTGCTGCTGTGGGAGGGACGTGGCGGGGGCAGTTTATACGAGGTGACCCGTCTCCTACCCAGTGTGGCAGTGGTCCTTGGCTCCTGCTGGTCCCCGGGCAGCGGGACACCGTGGGCCACGTCCAACTTGGCTCTTCCCATCGGCGGGATGAACCATGCGAAACACGGGCCTGCAGCAATGCCAGGAGTCCTGGGGATGTCCCGGAGACACGCTGGGGATGGCCCTCGTGGATGACACACACAGCTGGAGAAGCCCAGCCTGCGCTCACTGCTCCGCTGCCAGCTCCTGCAGGGGTAGGGTTGCGCCAGGACCTCTGGTGCTTCCCCATCCCCTCTCCACAGCTCATCCTGAGCAACTTACCCCACAACCTTTCCCAGCAGGTCACCACTCAGATGGTCCAGAGCGGTGGGCAGAGCCAGGAGAAGGCTCTTGGTGGTACCCATGCTCTGCTTGCGCATGTCCCCTCAGCGCCAGCCTTTCTCTGCAGCCCAGGAATCCCAGAGCAAAGCTCCTGCAGCAAAGCAGGCCAGAAGAAACGAGCAAGGGCTTCCAGTTCCCCTGCTGCCAACACCAGGTAGCTGCCTGGGATCGGGGCTGACAAGCCCTTGTGTTGCATGTGCCCTTAAGGGACCTTGGGGGTCCATCTGGACTTAGAGCGCTGTTGCCAACTCGATAGCACCTGCTCAGGGCAAAAAACCACCTTGCTTCTTAATTAGTTTCCCACTTCCCACTGTTCTGCATGTGTGCATGCAGCCTTTGGTGGTGGTGGGAGCTGCAAGGTGTGCCCAAGGTGCTTGCACCTTAGATCCCTCGTGAACGTAAAGGAATGCAGGCTGCTATCTGGCCAAAGAACTCGATTTAAAACCCACGTTACATGCCCTCGAGCCCTCTCAGCTGAGCATTGCTCTAAACTGCTTTTTGGTAGGATGAAATCCTTTTCCTCCTTGAATTACAGAGCTAGAGTTACGAGCTGCAGTAAGATCACGACTTGGGTGTGCCGTGATCTCATTGATGACCACTTAAGTCTTGCAGGCTCAGAAGGAGGAAAGGAAGCACTGGCTTTCATGCCCAGGAAGGCTGAGAGCAGCAGAGGAGAAAGAAAACGGGCTGTGGGCTGGAAGGTCCCCCCAGTGAGAGTGCAGGCTGGGCAGCCCTCGGCTCCTGGTCGAGCTGGGGAAGATGCTGGAGGCAGAGGTGGCCCAGGGAGGGGAGAGCAACACAGGCCAGGAAGCCCAAGCTGCCCTGTTTTCACACGTGGCTCCATCCTTTGAGCAGTTCTGGGCTGAGGTGAGCAGGGAGCTGAGCAGGCACAGCGTGCAGCCCTCCTGTGTCTGGGGCTGGTCCAGTCTCGGGCCCCTTCTGCACGCACTGGCTGCCAAAGCGGCCCTCAGGCAGCTCGCCGTGAAGCTGCTCTCCCTGCTGGATAGGGCAACTAGAACTGGGTAAGCACACTCCTTGGCTTATTTTGTCTGCAGCCATGTCCTGAGCTGTTGCAGCTTTGCTCCTGAGAAATCCGAGCAGCAGCTGATACCAAGCTGGCAGGTAACAGACTGGCCTGATCCCACGTGGCATGTGGTCGCTGCTAAGGATCCCTGCACTGTAAGGGGCTGGGCAAGAGTTTACAAGGGGTCAGTGGCTTTCAAGCTAAAAAAACAGGCCAAAGTGGGTTAATTTTGTAAGGCTGCTGCTGGCAAGCTCAGGCTCTGCTTTTGGAGCATGATGCAGGAGCAGCTCGAGCTCTCTCCTCCTCTTCACACCTACTCTCCAACACCGACAGCAGACATCATCTCCAGCAGCAGCTATTAATATAGCAACACGAATGCACTCAGAAGCACCTGGGAAAAGCATTTTGCCAGTAAGACAGAGCATCCCTTCCCCTCCCCACAGTCGGTACTGCTGTGGCTGGATAAAACACAGCAGCTGTTCAACACCAGGCACTAACAGCATGAACCATCCCAGTCCCTGCCCCGTGCACCCTCTCCAGCACCCCTCTGGCCACATCGCCAGCTCCTGAAGCACCAGGCCCGCTGTTCCAGCTCTCCCTACCACGCTCAGGTTTCCTGCAGAGATGCTACAAGCACCTCTGCCTCCAAGACATCACCAACACCACAGCTCCCACCTCTTCCCACCACGCTGAAGAGGCCAGCACGTGCTCTGCCTTCCAGCACTGGAGGCTACTAAAGCTAGCAAGGGGAGAGCCAGCGAGAGGTTGGCTGAAGGAAGGGAGAAGCTCTGAGACAGCTCTGAGCTGCAACACTGCGTAAAGCATGGGGCAGGGTGAAGCACTACCAACCCCTACAGACCACTCCCCCTTCCTTCTAAGTCCTCACGCTGATGTCAGGCACTTACCAAAGTGCAAGATCCTGCTCTTTACCTGACTAACTTTCTGGCATTCAGCAAAGGTGACTAGGAACAACATTAAGTCCTAGGGATTACGTGAGAGATTTCAGGCTGAACAGCCAGCGAGATGGGGAAGAAAACCCCTCATCCTCCAAGGTTGTGCACAAAGGCTGGGGGAATGTCTGTTTCCATTTCTACATTATAAGAGCATTTTTAATCAGAGAGGGGTGCAGTGGGTCTGGCAGCACGATGAGCCTGCTTAGACAACAGCATGTGCCTAAGAAACCTGCTCTGCCAGAATATAGCAGAAAAAAAGGTGTAGATACAAAACAAACAAACAAAAACTAAAAAACAAACAACACAGGAGATCACTCTCAGCCCTTTAATATCTTTGGGATAACACTGTGCCATCCCCCCACGCTCTCACCGAGCTTCTCAGTGCCGGTCTTGTGGCAAGAACTGCGCTGTTCCAGAAGAAGCCGATGCTTTCTGAGGCTCAATCCCCATGCGTCCGTGCTGAGAACAGGCGGTATCGTTCTGTCGGTTGTATCAGGAGCGGACTCTGCTCATCCCTGAGAGCCACAAGCTGAGTGCTCCAGTGCAGCGTTTTCAGCAGCATTCAGTGTGGGAGCTGCTAATCCTCTCAGATCAAAATATAACTTGTGCTCTGGATCAAGTATCCAGGCACCTTGTGCTGAGGTGCATGCAGCTGTCCTGCCACCACAGCATCACAGTTATTTCAGAGTTTACTCTGCGCGAACTCCAGTGCAGTAGTCAGGGCTCCTTGCATGCCTTTGGCATTTCCACTGCCCTTAGCGACGACAGGAGAACCTCCTGCCTTGCCTTCCATCTGCGTACAGACAGCCATGGCCCAGTCAGCAGCAGAGAACACAGGGAGGCAGTCCTGGGGAAGAGACACAGGGCAAGGTAATTTGGACTGTGGAGCACTCCACAGTTTGGTCAAGAAAGGTGGACGTGACCAGGAAGATAACAGTGCTACCTGTGCCCAGCAAAGACTGAAAGCTTAGCTAGTCCCAGCATGGTCATCTCAGGTCCTACCCCAGCAAGATTATCCGGCAACATTGGGTACAATCCCACAAAAAAAGGCAAACAAACTGACTCAGTTGGGACTTACTGAGCAGTCAGCCCAGCCTCTCTGCAGATAGGTTCCCTGTGACTCTGCCAGGGTGCTGCTTACCTTGGACACCTGACAGGCACAGAGCACCTCTCCAGAAGCCTGAGGGCTGAGCAGCAGCACTGATGTGCCAGGAGACTTGTCACACAGCTGGTTCACTATCTTCATTAGGATCTATGAGAGGCAGGAAGAGGAGGGGTCAGGCTGTGGCAAAGGAGAGTGGGGTGCAGCGGAAAACACACCCGAGGTATGCAGCACCCGAGGTATGGCTGAACCAACAAGCAATGTGGTTTACTCACAGACAGGGAGTCAGCTGGGACAGTATCTATGATGACAGGTTGGTTGCAATGTTTTGTTAGCAGGCTTTGTGCCTTCTCTTCAGCCTGGAGGAGGAAACACAGCACTTGAGGGGCTACAGGCGAGCAGGGTGAGTATATATGTACGTAACATGTACACATGGAGTGGAAGTACTGCTCTGTGGGATAGAGGGGAGATATATGCTAGCCAAGGTCAGACTAAAATCTCCACAAGGAGATCTGTACAACCCCAAAGAGATGAACCCCTTTCAAAAGGGGAACAGGCAGAGACACACACTGTTCTCAGCCTCTTTCCTCTGCCTATTCATTGCCACATCTCAGGCAGGTTCTTGTAGCAAGATGCTGCTACTTTAAGAAAAGGATAGATCTTACGGAGAGTATTAAGTCACCAATAAGCATTTCCTAAGGGCTTTTAATGTAATCATGTAAATTAGCAAGACAAATGCAGTGGGAAAGCAGAGCAACACACATGGCTGAGCGAAAGGCTCTGTCTGGCCACTTTCCTACTGCAGGACCTTGCAAAGCCCATTTTCAGGGCTACCTCATTTTCTCCATGTATTAAGGAGGAGGCAATGCCTATGCATCTGTTGCTGTTTGATAAAAGCACTGATAGAGGGGTCTCTGTCCTCCCTGAGGGAAAGATGTGGAGATTTTGCGTGTGCCCAAACCAGTCAGTCCTCCACTGCATTTTAAGCGATGGCCCTGGTTAATGCCAGTGAAATCAACCCAACACAGGGCTTGTGTTGTACTGTCTGTGATTGCACCTGCTTTCCCTTGCCTTCTGATGGGACCCCAGTCACTGAGTTGCTGTGCACTGGGAAGTGTAAAGGTACCTGCTGTATCTCCAGTTTCTTGATAGCTGTGTTGGCGGTTCGCTGCAGTGCCTTGAGGATGGTCTGCAGTTCTTTTCTTTGCCACTGGGGCATTGCAGTGCTAGCCACCACCTGCAAGACAATTTGTTGCGTAAAGACATTAAATAGTACCTAGGAATAAACTACTTGTTCTCTGGGAGGTTAGAAGCTTTTTCAGATGGTCATCTAAAGCCTGGGGAGAAGCCTGGAAACTATTTTTCATTGCTTTACCCTCCCCACCGCTTCCTCCTCTCATATTCCCTCTGGCGACAAAGGCACCTAGGCTCCGGTTGAAATCTTTGCGACCAATGAGGCACCAGCAAGTAGCAACTTCACTTGACTGCAGTAAAATGTGAGCCTACTGTGGAAGAAGCCACGTGCCTCAGGAGAGCCCGTGCTGGGATCCTTCTGTACAGGAACGTAATCCTTACTTTGGTCAGCTGGCCCACTTCTTTGGAGAGGTCCTGCATCTCAGCAACAGAGGTGCTCCTCTGCTTCATCCGTACGGAGACGGAGTCCACTTCCATAGCCAAGCACTGGCCTACCTCTCGGGCCTGGAGAGGGGGAGAGAAAACGCTTCAGGTGCAGCAACAGAAAGAATGAGAAGGGATGGAGTAAGTGGGGAGGTGGCAGGGTCATAACCACTGAAGTGTTGCTCAGTATCCAGGGGGAAGACACCTACAGACAGGTTTTAAGAATGACTGTCCCCATGAGATTCTGGAATAGAAAGCTCTTCTTCTCTACATTTGCAACCAATGCTTGATGTTCACACCCACAGGACCAAGCTGTCACCTCATTATGCATCCTCAGTATCTCACACCAAATCAGCATGATTTCAACGTGAAAAACTTGGGTATCCGTTTACTTTTTAGTGCATTAGCAAGTGCACTCTTGAAACTAAGTGAAGAAACTAAAGAACACTAAGACTGAAGAAACCCTAAACCAAGATTAAAGGAACCTAATCAGCTGACGTTTCCCTGAGGATGAGTTCAGCTGGTCTTGGTGCATTTCTTATTGCTTTTGCCAACACCAGTGCAACTATTAATAAAAAAGCTAATACAAGCTTTTTTTTTTTTTTTTTTTTTTTTTTTTGCCAGTGAAAATCGTTAGTGTTTGGACTATTTCTGCCCTGCCAGAACTTTGTGCCCCTGATGGTCCTGGGAGATTATACACCAGAAGAGTAAAGAGTATATAGGAAAACCCTGTTGTCAGAGAGAACTGCTCTGCCTAGCTAAATACCCATTCCTTGTTCCAAGTTACTCCCTCCTACCTGCAATCTCCTTTGTTTGATTAACACATCCACAGACAACTCCTCTCAGAGGCTCCTCAGGTCAACACCTCCAGGAAAGCATGCAGATGTGCCCTAACGCTTTTCATTCCTCTGCATCAAAAAAGAACTGGTGGGAACACAGCTGTGCACGGGACACAGCCAGCCAAAGAGCAACAGATTTGAAGGGTGAGCTTTGCCTTCAGTTTTCCTAGTTCTGATGGCAGCGGGTCACTCTCCTCTGTCTGCAGTCTTTAAGGAAGCAGATACTTCCAGATACTCAAGAACAGAGATTTCACAGACACAGTAATAGGTTGACTGCTTTTTATGCAGACCTTATCAGACCAGAACTACAGTTTGTCAAGAAAGAGACTAAAGAAAGAAGCAAAAAGGCTGTAAGAATGAGGGCAGAGCCCTGTAGCCATAAAGTACAAATCCAACTGTGATAGGTAGGAGGTAAAAGCAAAGCACAAAGGATCACACCTTTAAATACCTACCTGGAGACTGAAATTTCTATTCCAGAGGCTTCCTGATATTTTGTGCCAAGTTACTATCTTGGAAAAGGGGGGGGGGGGTCTAAAGGGAGGAATGAAGGTCATGGAGACAGGAGTCTGGGATGTGGAATGGATGTGAATAGTGAGGTACAGCAGCAGAGCTGGCCCCAGTGTAAAGAAGGAAATAAGATCAGGTGTAGCAGGGAGGCTCCAGCCAAAGCAGAAGGAGTCTAGTTGTCTAAGCAGAAACCTGTAAAATTAGGTCCAGCTGAAATCTCAGTACCCCTTTCTTACCTGTTTGGCCTGTCTCCCTGTCACTGCGATGACACGGCTAATCCCTTTCACAAGCTGACGCTCACTGATGATGGCCAGGTCCTCCATAGCTCCTGTTTGGAGAAGGTGCCTGCAAAGTTGACCGAGAACAAGTAAGAAACAAGCTGCTCTCTGGGACTAGAAATCAGGAAGCCTTTCATTTCAGACGTGTCTTCAGTACATCAGCCCCTCCCCAGTCCTAACAGCTTCAGTCCTTTCCACCCCAAAAATCCTGATGGCACCCGGTCAGGCAAGAGACAGCAGAGCTGAGGCTACTCCAGAAGAACTTCTGTGCTCAGCAGGCTGCTGCCAAATGTACAGAAGAGCCGAGTTCTGCCTTGCTTTCATTTCTTTTAGCAGTAGGATGGATTGGAATTTTTCCCTTCTACTCAGCCACTGCTGAATCTTGTAGAAAGACATTTTTTCCTCCAACTCCCCCACTCCTTTGTCAGACCAGCTCACAGAAAGGCCAGTCATCTCCAGACACATTGCAGCCACACAGACAAAGGGCACTGGAGACTTTCCCTTTCACATCCATTGTTGAATAGCTAAGAAGGAAAACAACTACAGTGTCTCAGGCTTGTTACCACAAGTAATCATTTCAGACAGCTTAGCTAGAATTGATCATCTCCACTCCCATGCAGTTTCTTGTCCCACTCCTCCCACATGAATGTTCTCATGACTAGAAACTTGCTCATTTCCAGCTGCATCAGCTCAAAGGCCAATTTGTTCCTTTTTGTTTTCATGTTATAACTGTCCTAAGATTATTAACTCTTCTTCTACTCTCATTACTGCTAAAAGGACTAAAATAATTAAAATAATCGGACTGGCCTCCGTTCTTCCAACCATCAGTCTCCTGTTGGGTCCCCTGCCCTCCTGCAACCCCAAAACCAAAGCTCCGCAACTCTGTTTAGTTGGAGAGGACACGCACCCTGTTCCACGCTGCTGGAGCCTTGCAGCTTCCAGGAGGGCTTCAGACTGTGAAACAAGGAAAAATGCTTTGCATTTTGTTAATGTTTTGGTATTTCCAAAGCTCTACAACCGGCCTACTCTGTCCCCATTTCAGGTGAGGGAACCTAGTTACAAAAGATCAGAGAGCGGAACTCAGAATTATGTCTTCACCTCAGCCACCAGTGCTCACACACAAGCCTTGCAGAGCATACAGGGATCCTCACACAGGCCTGATCTTGGGGTCAGGGTGGGAAGCAGCTCAAGAGGATCAGAAGGACGCAGTCTGCACACAAACACCCATCCGACCGTACGTAAAAGACACTTACGTCCCACAGCAGAGCTCCACAGAGGTCTGCCTTGCAGCCTCAGAGTTGCAGGTCAGCACAGCCTCCACAGGGACCCCCAGGGACACTATCCTCACCGGGTCTGGATACTCCTGACAGAGGAGACGGGGATCAGCAGCTAACCACACAGTCCTTCAGCGACACTTACAGACTAACTTCAGGTCCCTGTCTTACTTTACTCCTATTCTAAAGCACTCCCAGAGTCAAGGACAGCTTTGCTGCTCCCCCACAAACAGCCAGCATGGGGAGAAAGAAACAACTGGGTGACACTGTAAGCTGTTGGTCCAGATAAACGAGCAGAGAGCCTATGCACCACCAGTCTCCACATAACACAAAACACCGCTCCCGAGATCTTATCTCTGTCCCGTTTTCCCTCCTGAGTTTTGAGAGTCATTTCCCCTACAGAAACCTGTTGCTTCAACTTCTCTCATGACCCAGATGATTCCTGCTGAAGAAGGCGGCTCAGAAAAACATGCCCTATGTTCCTGTCATACCTCATCCACAGCACGAAGTCCCTGAACTCTTCTTGCCAGTGCCAGGGGAACCTCAGCCATATGCACAGCCTCATTTCGTTTGATCACATCCTGGGCCACCTGCTCGACTTGCTGCAGCTGCTCCACAGTCACAGGACCCTGAGGAAGTAAATCAGCCTTCAGAAGCCTCCCAAAAGGTACGGAACAAAGGAGGGAGAACTGGGGCTTGGACTCACACACAACTCAGTTTGGACACACCACTTTCCCTATGTCTCACTTTCCCTGCTTGTAAAAGGGAAAAGTGAGCATCATGACCCTACCACCTCTCTATGGAAGTGACTACAGTAAGAGGAGAAAAATCCCCAAAGAGAAGGCCAGCACTGGGGTGCTGGTACTGCTGGGAGCCAAGGAGACACAAGTCCAGAGTCACCTTGATATCGAAGTCGAAGCGCAGCCGCTCTGCTGTCACATGGGACCCTCGTTGCTCCGTGTTGTCACCCAGGACGTGGCGGAGAGCAAAGTTCAGCAGGTGGGTAGCGGTGTGGTTCGTCATGCAGGCCAGCCGCCGGGCCTGAAAGCACAAACAATTTACCCTGGTGGGCTGGTTCTCCACAGCGTGGGAGAGCAGAGGATGGCACAAAGAGGTAAGTGAAAGGCTGCATGCGAGGGGATGGGGGATGATGGTGACAAAACAACAGAAAGCACAGCTGCCAGGTGAATTTATGTTACAGGGCAGATCTCACTTCTTTTCCCACGGGATCACCTCTGTAAAACAGCAAGGGTAGGCTGAACACTTCTGGCCAGACCTGTAGCTCATAGAAGACTACAGGTCAAACTCACTGACAAACTCACTTGTAAGTCCTCCTTCCCACTACACGTTGCAATAAAGAACAGTCTCACAAGGAACGCAACGAACAAGGCTCTGCTGTGCCCAGGTTACTCATGACATTAAATGACTTTCAAAGAAAGGCTTGAAAAGGGTTAAGAGCATTGAGTCATTACCTCATCCACAAAAAGCTGAACTTGGTCCCCAGCACGCAGGGTTTCCACAGCAGTGACCTCATGGATCACGTAACCACCACAGAGATGAACTGACTCTATGGGGAAGAGGACGTCCTGAGCAAAGAGACACAGAAAGGTGAGTTAGGGCACAGGGAACATCCGAAGACCTGTGCTAGACATCTGCTTGATCCTACTGGGAAACACAACCCCTGTTGGTCCCAAAGAGACAGCAATGGGGCGTGAAAAGCAAGGACAAGCTTCCAGCCAACATAACCAGAGTGCCTCAGCCCTTCCTTGCAGCCAGCCACTCACTGCATAACATGTCGAGACTGCCAGTTTGCAGTGGAGGGGCAGCAATGCCAACTGTCCTAATGAATTTTCCTAGCAGGGATGTCTGTCCAAGAGAAAATGGACAGCAGCTGCCAAGGCACCTGTCTCCGGCATCTAAGGTGCCACTTCTCCTTCACCAGGCTGGCGGGAAGAACTTGATTCTGCTTTCATCCTGGGGAGACATGCTAAGCGAGGCACTGTCACGTTCAGCAAGGCTAAGAAGGCAGCATCGCTGCCCAAAGGTGACTGTCAGGAGTTGGAATGTGGGAAGGAGAAAAAGCTGCACCCCATGTAACTTCCTAGAAGAGGGTCAAAGCTCTCTCTGTCAGCATAAAGAGAACTCGCTGCAGGGGTCCTCCCTGATGGTTTTGGGAGGAATCGGAGTTTTTGCACAAGGTGTTGGGCTGGGCACTGCTAGCAGCTGTCGAGGACTGGCTAGAGACCAGTACCTCTACTCATGGATTCTCCTGTCACTGTTTTCTCCCTGCATTACCACCCTACTTGTGAAGAACACAGCACATTTAAGAGTTCCCCGTCATCCCCAACAGGAAGAAATTGCAAAAGGCTGAGAGAGACAACCAGAGCAGCAGGTCCACCTCCAGGAGGTCAGTGCTGCTTCTTCCTCACCCCACCAACCCCAACACAAAGTCAAGCACGCTGTCAAGAGCTAGCAGCCTGCTAATTAATACAACAAAATAGCTCATCATTTGGGGAGGTCTGCCTGGCCTCGATATCCATGACTGCCTTAGGTTTGGGCAGTAAAGGGTCTCACCTGCTGTCCTAAGCGTATCAGGTAGCCTTGGTCAGAGGCTTGCCCACCCTGCTCTGCATAAAAGTTAGTCCTGTCCAAGATGACACCACAGCGCTGCCCTGCCCCAACCTCCTTCTGGAGAGACTGATCTCTGTACAGCATCAGGATGGTGGCCTGGCACGGGCTGAACTCTGCCAAGGGGAAGAAGATGGCAGCAATCAGAGTGAGCACCCTGTCAGATCACAGCATGAAAGGGGGCACCACACGCCAACCCTGCCAACACCCGGCCTATAATGAAAGCTGGCACTTGCCTTTGTAGGACAGGAACAGCTACTGGCAGAAAGGACAAAGGATCTGTTATTTGGAACCAAGCCACCCCTCACTTACCCAGTGAGGCACTTGCTGGATAGCAGGTAACGAGGCAGCGTCCACATGAGCCTGATAGAGCAAGATGTGGCACAGACATGTCTGTATCATGCTATACTGTGTGCTTGGCCAACCTGACTGCCTTTGACAGAGATAACTGGCTTGGTGGACAAGGGAAGACAGCAAAGTCACCTTCCGTGACTTAGCAACCTTCTGACATACTCTTCCATAGCATCCTTGAAGCCAAATGCAGGCGATATGGACTGGGCAGGTGGACCAAAAGACAGGTGTATAACTGGCCAGATAGCTGGGCCCCACTGAAAACTGCTCAAAGGTTCAAAGTTCAGCTGATACTCAATTATTAGTAGAGCTACTTGTAGGCTGATATTAGGGCCAATGCCTTTTAACATCTTCATTAGCAACCATCGGTGATAAGAGGGGATGTACGCTTATCCTGCTTCTGTCTGGCAGCAAGTGGCAGGAGCAGACAATACACTGAAGAGCAGGGCTGCTTTTCAGAGGGATCTGGCAGGCTACAGAAATGGACTGAGAGAAACCTGGGGGTTCTCAAGGGCAAGTTGAACACAAACATAGTCAGCAGGCCAAGAAAGTGGTTATTCACCTCTATGTGGCATTTGTGACACTATATCAAGAGTACGGGAAATTCTGGTTGTACATAAGGAAAAAAACTTCAGACAGTGATAAAGAACTGGAACAGGGACCGGAGAGGCAGTGGAGCTTCATCCATAAAGATACCGAAAACTTACCTGGAGAAGGCCCTGAGCAACCTCATCTGTGAAGCAGATCCTTGTTTCATCTAGCGATGGGACGTTCAGAAGTCCCCTCCAACCTGAATTATTCCATGATTCAGTGCCTGAGAAGGTGGGATAGTGCTAGCTTGGAAATTTCAGCCAATGCCTCTGATGGGCTACTCTTCCTCCACTGTGCTCTTGCTGTAACACATATAGTTTGAACTACCTCACTTTTCACTTAATGTGGGTTGCCATCAGCATGCTGGTGAGATGGAGCTGGCTGTACACAGCTATCTAATTGCTTGTGACAGCCACATCACCTCTTACTCTCTGTGGTTTAGCTTTATGCTTCCCCTGGAGCACCAGCAACCCCAGTTAGCCCAAACGATGCAAGGCATGCACTGTCATCTAGTGGCCTGCTAAAGAAATAGCAAGTGCGTGGCTTTAAGCAACTACCTGAACTCCTTGCGTAATCTTCATTCTCCCTAGCACTCACATCCAGGAGCCTGATTGTTGGGGACAGACATCAAGTCACTGCTTCAGCAGAGTAATACCAACCCAGATCTCACAGCCTTGTCACTAGCCCCGAGCCTTCCCGGGGACACATCACCAGCAATAAGAATGGCAGATACCTTGGAAAAAGGTATAGGGGCAAAGAAGGGATGTAGCAGCAAAGTGGACAGCTGTGAACCACAAGATACATGTTCTCCTGTGTGCGCCAGCCCAGTAAAAGCAGCCTGATGAGGGATTCCAGCACCCTTAGGCAGAGTTTGTCCTACATACAGGACCTGGCCACTTACCGTACTGCCCATGCTGCCCAAGCTTGTAGGAATACTTCGGAGAGTCATCAGTAGCAGGCACGTTGTCACCCCGCAGCTGTGCCAGCGAGTGCACATCCAGGTGCACATCTGTGCCCTCCAGCTGTCCTGCCTGCGCACCCTGAGCCTTCCGCTGCAGCAGAGCAAAGGCAAAGTTAGAGGGGAGGTACCCGGGGGATTGGATTCCCCAGTAACTGGAGTTTTATGGCTAGAAGCAACTGTTTCCACCTTCCTGGAAATGACTCCTTTATATCTGTGCTGATGCTAAACCAAGCCCATTCCTTCCAGCCCCACGAGCACTCAATGCCACCCACTGGGGCAAGCCATGAGCAACTGCTGACACACCCCTGCCTGCACGGCTTGCTGCAGAGCTGTGAAACTTCCAGGCCATTAAAGCCAAGAAGCACGGCCTTGGTCTGACTGCTGCACCAGCTGGGCAGTGCAAGTCTTCCAGCACTACAGAGGCTGAAAGGATTACGTAAAACTCTTCACAAATCACTTGCTGTTTGGGCTGTCTAAGCTGGCTCTGCTTTGCACGGAGCGTTGGACTACACGACTGCCAGAGGTCAGCCCTAACGCATGTAATTCTACAGCCGCCACTCCAGCCAGCATCATAAAACACTGCTACTGATCTGACAGGAATCACCAGCCAATACTCCTCAGTCCCACACCCACAGATGAAGTCAGTATGACCCAGCTACTGTTTCAGACCCACTTCCACTTCAGGGAAAAAGCACGTGGCCTCGTGGTGCATCTGAGGAGCCCCAGCAGTGACAGGAATTCTGCCTCCACTACCACAGGAAAGCACAGGCTCTGAATTATCCTCATATGGAGGGTGTCTCTTACCTTCGCATCCTCCAGAAGAAGTTTATTGAAAGCATCTGAATCCAAACGGATTCCCTTTTCTTCAAGCATCAAGTCAATCAGATCCAGAGGAAACCCCAAATTCCCATAGAGAGACCAGGCTACTTCAGCTGTAGGACAAAAAAAGGACATGAACTCTGTGTGAACGTGGAATGAAAAGACATCTCCAAAGTTGCTTGGAAGAGACCAATTTGATGCGTGCTTTGCTATCCAGGTTCACTTGTACTGCGTGCAACTGCACTGATAACGGGGAAGGGAAGAGAAGCCACACAGTTCTTTTAGTATGGGACTAAATGTTAGTGGTGCCCCAAAGCCACATCCTGTCAAAATTCACGCAGCACATCTAGATAGGCAGCTGCTCTGGTTGGGTCCTCCTTTTGGCTGTATCTTATAAAGACCCAGTTAATCAGTAAATAAAGAACCAAGAGAATGCTTCTAACTTCCCCAGTACCTAGTCTGTTGTGAGAATGGTGTACTAGGAAACAATCACCATCTGGAGAAAGGAGCAATATCTACTTTTAAGCTTGTTCTTTAAGGCATGTGGGGGAGGCAGACAGACACAAGAATAGAATAGTTCAATTGGAAGGGACCCTCGAAGGTCATTGAGTCCAAGAGTTTTGACTTAAATGCTGGCAATGACATGAACCAAACCATCTTTAAGTGCAGCTTGGCTGAGGGAGGAGACTCACCTGGGAAGTTTGTGGAGGGCTGCATTTGCTGCACTGTCCGCTCAATGACGCGCCTCCCCCGCTCAAGGGAGGACAGGAAAGCAGCTTCATTCTCACTGATGATATCCATGACCTGCCCGAAGAGCAGAAAAGGAGTTGGCCGTAACACCTCGGGGAGTTCCCCAGCTCAGCTCAGCCCAGCCACCGCTGGGCTCACTGCTAGAGTAAGAAGAAGGCAATCAAGTGGGTGCATAGTTGGTGCTGTCTGCTTGAACCAGCCCTCTTGTTCTGTAAGCATCCATCACAACGTGGCTCCAATGCGCTATTAAACAGCGCCAAAGTCATTGCGACTCCTGTCACCATTCCCGTTAAGGCAATATCGACCATCCACCTGGGGAAGGCTGGATGCTGACAAATGCTCCTTGTCATCCATTTGTTATCCGTGACCCAATTAAAATTGCATGGCTGGAACAGCCAGAGAAATTGCTTGTCACAGATGCTGTCAGCTGAAGCTAGGAGGGACTAGTCTTAAATCCCCAAGCCCCTTTGGACAAAGGGTACCCAAGCTAGGACACACTGTACTTGGATTCAGCAAAAGAGCTGCCCGAGGTTTTTCAGAGCAATGGCTGCCTTATGTTAGAATAAGGCGTCCCTGCTAAGGATTTAATGGAGCTCCCACAGGGAAATCTGCCACTGATACTTTCAAGTCCAGGCAGTGCCCATGATGCAGACGTGCTCCCTGAGCTTCCCAGCCTACCCACCAGAACCCAGCTATGGAAACTCCTCCAGCTAAGTCCCGGGACAGGGCTGACTTCTGCCTCTGACAGCATTGCCTCCCAAGGACAATGAGAAAGGGGGTTCTCTCCAGGGGTTTCCACATCACTCACCTGGTCTGCGTTCTTCCTCAGCTCTGGGTAGGCATCTCCCTGTGGAGTGAGCCTCAGTTAGAGATAACAACCTCAGCAGATCTCACAGCATGTCACAAGCATTATAGAATTTTTTTTAGACAGGTGAATGTGAAGGGAGCCCCAGCGCACAGCTTTGGGGACAGCATCACAGCAGGAGAATCACACCTGGACTTATAGCTGCTGTCTCCTAGCTACCTCCCCATGACCCTCCTCTGCAAAGCATCTCTGTGGCAAATGTGTCAGTTCACAATTGGAAGAAAGCCCTGTCATTTAGGACACTTGGTAACCACAGGGACCAATTTCAGAAGGCTTTAACCAGCTATGACAGCTCGGAAGCTGCTGCCCTCAGGAAACAAGCATGCCCTTGCATACACTTACAGACACACTCATGCTGACTGCATGTTAGCACTGGCCACATTAGGCATCCTCTGTCCCCTTTCCCCCCATCACAAACGCTCAGACAATAAATTTTTACTGTTGCAATGCACAGCACCACACACACCCTCCCGGAGCTCCTTTCCATCCAAGATTGCCTCCTGATGGCATACAGGAACAGAACATGGAGCTGAATAGGACATGTGATAAATTCTTCTCCAACACAGCATTTTTTACTCACCAACACTTCCACTACAGTAGGCACGAGGGAGGCCAAGAGCCCAGGCGGAGCGTGAAGGACTTCAGAGCAGAAGCGTACAGCCCTGCGCAGGATGCGACGCAGCACCAGTCTGAAAGCAGGGCAGAATGCCCCAGGCAGCACATGAGCATCCCTGCCCAGCTCCCACACCCAGCACACCCCACATGCCACCCCCTCAAGCCTGAGCTATTGCCAAAGGCCAGCTGCTCCACGTGCTCTATACCTAGCAAGGATGAGATGCAGATTTGAACCTCTTCCAGGCTCTCACCTTCCTGTCTCCCCAAAGCTCACGTGCCCCCAAGTCTTTGGCTCACACCAGAACCTCTCCCCTGGCTGCTCATATTCCCTTCTAGACCTAACTCCCCCCACACTGGGCCATTTCCACCTGTCCTTACTCTGCTCCGGAGAGGCCTGGGTAGATGCCATCAGTGATGCACACGCACAAGGTCCGCACGTGATCTGCCACCACGCGGTAGGCCATGTTCACACGCCCGACGTCGGCATCCCCGACCAGGCCGTGGTACCTGGGTGCGCCACAGCCCTAAAAATGAAAGGGAGGAGACAGATCAGTACAGGTGAATGGCTGCAGAAGGAAAAGTTGCAATCCAAGAGGCAGCCAGATACACTTGACATCATGCTTCTCAGCTACCTTGTGCATCTAGGATGTATCATCAAATCCTTCCAGAACACTACAGACCATACGTAAGACAGGTCAGCCAATGCCTTGGCCCTGAGCAATCTAAGCAGCTTTGAAGGAAAAAGGAAATTGGCAGTGCTGATATACCAGCAGAATTTTCCCTCAGCTCCCTTAGATGCTGCCATGGGCTTGGGCAGACATACTCCTGCCTCAAAATACAGCTCAGTATCTCATGTAGAGAAGACTGTACCAGGAAAGCACCCGAGGAGCTTTTGCTTAGCTGTAACTATGAGGAGGAGCACTGTCACCTTGTGAATGGCGTCCAAGATGGGCGTGAAGAGATCTGTGTCATAGTTGGAGCGTTTGTTCTGCAGAATGGTCACCAGCCTTTCCAAGCCCATTCCCGTATCCACATGGTGCTGAGGCAAGGGAAGCAAATTCCCTTCCACTTCTCTGTCAGTAAGCCAGGAAAAAAAGGCAAAAGATAAGCAAGGGCCAGGTCAGGGGCAAAGAAAAGGTGTAGATGAGTCACAGAGAATGGGAGAGTGACAAGAGATGGAAACAGCAGGTGACCCAACACAAAGATGCTAGGGGACAAGACCCAAAAAATGGGAGCCTGCCTTGGGATTGCCAGGTAGTCAGGCTCTAAGGGTCAGATAGTCAGGATATACTGTGACATACAGTAAAGGGGCTTCCTTCATTCGGGTAGGAGCCCAAGGCCTTCTCCTCATTCTGCACGTTTTCCTGGTCTGCTGCAGACCTGAAGAGGTCTCTGGGATGCAGCAGTGAGGGACAAGAGGCAGCAGAGGTTGAGGAATTACAGGACAAACAAAGCAAAGGGGGACCATGAGCCACAGTGGACAAGCCTCCACACCTTCCCCCTTGCTCCTGTACTGCCACCTCCGATAAAGCAGTGAGATGTCTGAGGATATACATGTACAGTTCTGATGTCATACGAGGGGGAAAGGCTCTGGAGTTTAGGCAAAGCACCTGGTACCTGTTATACTGCATGAAGACCAGGTTCCAGATCTCCACCACGTCAGGGCTGCCCTGGTTCACCAGCGCTGCAGCATTTCTGCCACCACCCACGTGGTCGTAGTGGATCTCTGTGCAGGGTCCGCAGGGACCTGTGTCACCCATCTCCCAGAAGTTGTCCTTCAATGGAAAAGGCAGCACGCGACTGGCAGGCACTCTGGGAAGGCAGACAACAGAGGTGGCAGTGCTGGGGCACGCACGCAAAGCACACAGTAGCCCGTTACCACAGAGAAAGCTGGAAGGAGGGATCCTTTCTGACTACTACGAACTCAATATCCCAACACATTAGGACTCGGTTCCTTCAGTTCACAAAGAATTTTGCTCCTTAGCAGAAACAGACTGGCCCAAAGCAAACAGGATCCTAGTCACTGCTCTGGGCAGCTAGCAAACTGAATCTGGCTCCCGCTGATAGAGACAGGCGCTCCACTGGGTCAGTGGAGCCACTTTTCTCCCTGAAAAAAAAACTAGCAGAGCGATCAGGATGGAAGGAATGGACAAAGACATTCTTCAGGCGCTTCACCTAGGTCAGACAGGCTTAGGTGTACAGGTCCAAACTGACTGCATCTAAGCAGCAGCTTAAAGGTGAAACGCCCCAGAGTCTACTGACTTTGAGCAACCCAAACAAAGCAGAAACTAAATGTGTTTAAAACCCAGTTTTTGGCTCCTACATCTGATTCCCATCAACTAAAGAGCAAACGTGAGACTACGGAGGGTGGAATGTCAGTACCTGCTGCTCAGGACCTTTTCTCTAACACACTCACCCCAGCTGGAGCCATATGTCCCTGCACTCCTCGTCAGCGCTCAGCCCCAGTGAGGAGTCTCCGCCAAAGTACGTGACGTAGAGACGATCTTTGGGGATCTCGTAGACCTCTGTCAACAGCTCCCAGGCCATGCTGCATGCTTCCTCCTGAGAAAACAGGGGACACAAAGATCACACAGGGGTCCAAGGTGTGGAGTGAGGCAGGAAGGTTCTTCTGAACAGGAGTGAGACACCAAAGAAGCACATTTTAGCCACTCTCATTTTGTGATTTTAAAGCATATTTAGAGAGCAGCATGATGCTCAGACAAGAGATACAGCTCACCTCTATCATGTAAACATGACATTCCTAAATTGTTGGGAGACCTTCAGGATTACAGCGTGGTCCACACTCACCTGTTTACCACCAGAAGCATTTCTGTTTATTTAACAGAATATTTACTTAACATTTCTGTTTATTTAACTGGTTATTTCTTTCCAAGGAAAATCGTATTTGCTCGCAAAACAACAAGCATCTTTTATCCTTTTTCCCACCTTTCTAGCGCTGGAACTGGAAACCTCTCTCCTTTCACCCACGTGAACGGTGGCATTCACCCAGAGAACTTTGGTTTGTGCATGCTGTGTGAAGCTTTGAAAGGCTGAGCATTGAGAGAAGCCAGCTCTCTGCAGGAACGCGCAGTGCCTCAGCACACCGACCTCAAACCATGGAGCTGCCAATAAGGAATTCGGCGCTCGCCATGCCAGCTAGCGCAAATACATTTCTTTTTAAAGCACCCTGGCAGAGGCGCTTCTTGCAGAAGAAGGTCTCGCGGCCTCACCTTGAAGTAGTCCCCGAAGGACCAGTTGCCCAGCATCTCGAAGAAGGTGTGATGGCAGGTGTCCCGGCCCACGTCCTCCAGGTCGTTGTGCTTGCCCCCGGCGCGCACACACTTCTGGCTGTTCACCACCCGCCGGTACCGCCACAGCTCGCTCCGGGGGTGCGCCGTGCCCAGAAAAATGGGCTTAAACTGCGAAATAACGGGGAGAGGGAGAGAGACGGCGGGGAGAGATGCAGCCGGGGCCGCCACCCTAAGGGACAGAGGGGGCGAGGCGGGCTGCGGCGCACCTGGTTCATGCCCGCGTTGACGAAGAGGAGGCTGGGGTCCCCGCGGGGCCGCACGGGGGCGGAGGGCAGGCGGCGGTGGCCGTGCCGCTCCTGGAAGAAGCGCAGGAAGGCGGCCCGGGCCCGGCCGCCGGGCAGCCACCGCGGCAGCCCCCCGGCCGCCGCCATCTTACGCCAGGGCGGAAACAGGAAGGGCCCCGCCGCCATGGGGGGAGGCAGGGCCGCGGCGGGCGGGCGGCATGGCGGCGCGGCGGGCATGGTGCCTGCGGCGGCTGGGGGCCAGCGGCGGCTGGCTGCTGCTGGAGGCCGGCACGCAGGTCAGCCGCGGGGGGCGGCCCCTGAGGCAGGCCTGGAGGCCGCCCTGGGTTCCCGATGGGGGAAGAAAGGGGGGAAACGTGGGGTGGGGGTGGGTCGGTGTGGGGCTGGTAACGTGCGGGGGGTGAGGTGGGGTGTTTGGGCTCGGTTTGCTGCGCCTCTAGCTGCCCTTGTTGTTGGTTTTGTTAATGATTATTACTGAAGTAGGAGCCGCTTGTATGGTGTTGTAACATAAGGGAGAAATCCCCGATATATTTGGCTTTATGCATAATTAACTTAGGTGGATACAGCATCGTGTTAGAGTGACTTGGTGACCCTTATGGGTCCCTTCCAACTCGGGATATTCTGCCATTCTGTGTTTTAAACCTGTTTCCATTATGTTTCAGTGTGGCATAGCAAAAAGCCCATTCAGATGTTTGTGTTTTCTAATTGAAAAGCCTAGGGGGGTCCTTGCACCCTTCCCCTGCGGCTCAGCCAACGAGCCGGCCGTGGAGGGTGAGCTGCGGTGGGATGCTGCGGTTGTAGGGTCACCAACACCCACATCAGTGCCGTGGGCTCGCGCAGAACCAAGCACCTCTGGGCTTGTGCCTCGCAAAAGGAACCCCTCTTAACTCCCCTTCCACCCCGGTGCAACTCTTGGAGCGAGCGCATAGCTTTGTTGCTCTCCCAGGGGGGATGTGGAGCCAGGAGGCGTGCAGGTGTGCTCAGCTGTGGACCTGAGTTGGGGAATCCACGAGGCTTGCGGCGTGGACTCGGTTAGTTGAGTGGAGAATCTTGTCTGAGCTGGTTTTGCTTGATTGCCCACGTGGTGTTACGTGCCTCTCTTGGAGGAGACCTGCTCAGGTAGCGCATAGTGAATGGGCCTTTCTTCAGTGCAGCACCTTGCCTTCTCCTAGAATTTGGAAAGGGTGATGCCAATGAGTTGAGATTGCAGGGGAAAAGAAAGGCAGCCTTCATTTGAGGCATAAAGAGTGCATTTTTAGAGCATCTTCATCAGGTTTTAGAATTATCTTCATCTGGTTTAACTGTGGGCTTCTGCTAAAAAGTGTTTTGTCCTGCCTTCTCTGGCTACGTGCTCTTGTTGCTTGGAGACACATGGTTGTCCGACTCCATGGCAGGCTGCCTGAGCTGGCTGGAAACTTGTGCAGCATGCAGATGAATAATAGAGGTGTGTGCAATAATCAGATCTTGCAAAGGAGGCAGCGGAGAGAGGGAGAGCAGAATTGTGCTTTAAATGGCAGCCTGCAAATAGATCAGATTTAATAAGATACTGTGAAACTGTACCATTAAATTATATCTCCTTCCAGAAGACGCTGTTGAGTTTCAATCAGATTATTTAGATCACTTTCACTACTGGCTATAAACTGCACGTAGTGTAGTTTCTGAGCCTTGAGACAATAATATGATTTACAAAAGTACCATGCTTTAAGACAACAATTACATATGCTCTTTTTTTTGATGGCAGTTTTCTGGGCTATTTTTTTCCAATGTCTTTCCTGTTTACAGAGAGCTGAACAGATGCTGCTAGCTAAAGAAGAGGATAAGAAATAATCTTCAGGTCCATATGATTGTACTAGTTTGAAGAAGGACTGTTGAGTTAGGTCATGAGTAAGGTGGGGCATGGATGGAGTGAGGGCTTTTAGAGCAACTTTACTGCTGAAGAAGGTTTTCATGAAACCAAGGCTGTAACCTGCCTATGAGCAATCAAAGTTTTGTCAGTGGGAGGGAAAGGGACTGCTTCAAGCTTTTGTGTAGGTTTCCATGTTCTGGTTACTCTTAAATGCAAAAAACCACCACCCAGCATTATCCTGAATTCTTGGGAAATGCCTCTATGATGCTAATCCAGATGGATTTCTGCTGTACTTAAACTGAAACCATATGAACTGAATTTACCATGTTGTTGCTGATTTTCATTTCAATGACTTTATTTTTAGGTGACTATAGGCCGAGGATTAGACCTCACATACCAGCTGGTGTCAAAAACCTGTCCCTTGATGATCTCCCGTAAGCACTGTGTTTTCCAGCAAAATGCAGAAGGGCAGTGGACTGTCAAGGATAACAAGGTACAGAGACCGGCTGAAGACCTTGTACTCTCACTTTGCCTGTAAACAATGGCCTGTTTGGGTTCGAACAACATACGGTCTTTGATTATAACGTGGTAGAAGTGTGATGGATGGTCCATGGGAACATGTCTGTTGTACACTTGTAGCAGGAAGTTTCAGACTGCTGAGGCTGGGATGCAGACCTTAGTGCTTTGTGTATGTAGACTTGTCTCTTGGTATAGCATTTTTCAGACAATTACAGTCCCACACAGGCACTTTGCTGTCTGTGAACTTGTTTTGTGTTGCTCTTTTTTAAAGGAAAAGAAAAGAAATAACTATGATTTCCGACAGCATTTGGAAAGGTAACGTTCTTGTATAGCTAATAAAAGGGCTAAACTGACGTTCTTTATTGTAATAAAATTGCTTTAATTATAATAAACTATGATGAAAATCTGCTGTTGGGAAAAAAAACACACAAACGTTTTATGTGATCTTCAAATGTGTTTCTGCTAAACTCCTCCTCAGCTGATTAAAATGCAGAATAAAGCGTTGAGAGCAGTCTTTTGTTAGGTCTCACTCTGACTTCAGCAGTCATCTGTTCTTTAACCTGATCTCTGCTCTTTCTCGTTCATGCTGAAAAATGCAGAATCTGCAACTTAATTTAAAACAGCAACAGTAGAACAAGATGTTTTCAATATGTCATACAGACTTGAGGGATGTTTGGGTCAATGACAGGTAATCCAGAAAGAAATGGAGTGGCTACCATTGAAATTACTCTACTTTTAAACAAAACTCTGTTGCGGTAATTGTATCATCTTGAGAACGTAGTGTTTGTATGACGGAAAACATCAGTGGTAGATCGACTATTAACACCTCTGTGTTATCACTGCTACCATTTTGTCAAGTTCTTTTATTGATTCTCTGGGGTATCTCAGTTTGTAATGATTCTGCAGTTCATCTTGAGCACAATTCAGTTTCTCTGTCTTTCAAAACTATTTCTTGAGCTACTGCCTAATTAAAACAAACAAAAAAACTCCCGATGGGAACGTCATCTCTTGAAGAGAATTTTCCCTCCTTGGTTATATTCACCTTGTATTTACAGAGAAATGTCATTTTTTTTCTTGCATTCTGTAGTGCAAGCTATGCTTATTTTTATGTTCTAGTTTCTTCTCGGATTTCAGGTGTCATTAATTGTCAAAAATAATTATATCAACAAGAACATAGAGCGTTCCAGTATTGTGGAATCTTTGCTGTTGGATAGTTCTTATTGCCTCTGAAGCTTTTGGGTAGTTTCCTTCCCTTAGGCTTCATTCTTTTCTGTCTGCACAAGTCCATATATTAGTATTGTTCTTAGTGCTTGTACATATCTGTAATGTAGTAATAATACAGGTAAATATTATAACACAGTAACTGTAATAAATGGGACACTGAGGCAATAAATTGGATGTTGCAGTGTTTATTTCAAGAGTTAGCTATTGCAGTACTGCAAAGACTGGATATGTTTACAGTTGCCAGAAATAACTCGCAGATGACTTTGTATATCGAACCTTGCATATTGAATCTTGCCGGTTCTTCTTCATTTGCAGAGTCTGAATGGAGTTTGGCTTAATAAACAGCGCCTGGATCCTTCAAAAACCTATCCTATAACTGAAGGAGACCGTATCCAGTTGGGAGTGCCTTTGGAAAACAGAGAGACCGCCGAATATGAGTATGAAGTAATTAAAGAGGAATGGGAGAAAATCAGACCCTATTTAGCCCAAAGGAATGACCTGGGGAAAGCTAAGAGTTCAAGAACTAAACGTAAATTTAGTTTGGAGGAATCAGAGACATCTGGATCAGAAGGCCCTTCAAATTCCAGATCCAAAAGAGACAGAGTGTCCTATGACATTGAACCTTTGGGTAAACCATGTGGAAGGGTAGAAGAGGTAAAAGGGTTGACAGAGAAGATGGATGTCAAGCTGCCTTCTCCTGGCTCAAGTGAGGAGGATGGTGGTCCAGTGCGTAGCAGTCCTGTGCAAGCTGAGAAAGCTGTGTCTGTCTCACCTAAGGACCAGAAAGGCTCTGTTCTTTCTCAGTCGTGGACTGGCCTGGAAAAGCTGAAGAAAACTCTAGGAGATATAAAGGAGTTAAAAGTCAAAGTGCAGGATAAGCAGACAGCAGTTCTGAACGCGAAGCAAAAGCGCAGGAAGGCTGCTCAGAAGACGATCCTAGCAATGGAACAGGAGCTGCAGGAATTGCAGGAGCAGCTATGCACAGAACAAGAGCAGCATCAACAGCAGATGGAAGAGCTGGAGAAGACGTTCTCCAAAGAGCAGGAGAATCTAGAGGTATAATGGCGGTGATCTTTTTGGTCTGTGTGTTTTGGGTTTCATAGAACGCCTATTACGACATTGAGCTAAGTAAGAGCTTGAACTATACAAAAACAGTAACAAAAATAATATTACTGTTGGTTAATCCAGTTTAAATTGTTACAGAAGTATTCCACTTTTAGGAACACGTACCAAAAGAATGTGCAGAGACAGAAAGGATTGGAAAAGATACCAAAGGAAAAGATACAAAATTAAAATACAGTGGGATAATAAAGCATTTGTTAGTTAAAAAGAGGAGAAAAAAAAAAAAAAAACTTTTTAAAATACAAAATCAAAAATTTCTGCCTGATCTTCTGTGGTTACGAAGAGGACAAGTTGAAAAGTATTTGCCTTAAGAGGGAATTTCTTTAGTATATGGCTGTTTCAGAATCAGTGCTGCACCTGGGAAATCCATTCCCTTTCCAAGTTCATTATCATATGTCTTTACCTCTTAATTCTGGGTTTGAGGAAGGAGGGTGTTTCTCTTAAAAACAAAACCATAAAGCCTTTCTTGCACCTGTATGTTCCTTCAAGCAGTATGTGTGTGTTGATAACTAACTTTTTTTAGCTAAGAAGATACAAGCCTACCTTTCTGTTTGGGTTTAGTTGAAATCTAGTTTAAAGCAGGTAAGAATTCATTTGGGGGTTACTTTCATAATTTATCAGTTACTTCCTTTAAAGTCTGCTGCTAACGGAGAGACAACTGTGTTAGAAATACAGGAGGTCTGGACTTGTGTGCTTAGGCACAAAGAGAAGTTCAGCTGAAGCTGTAGATATGTCTAACCTCTTTCAATGCATTCAGAGATAGAGGTGCAGCTTTTTCTCACGTTTAAGCTTTTGCTGACCTCTTGGCTTCTGTGAACATTCCAGTGCCTTTGGATCTGGAATAACTTGGAGGAGTTCCAAGAATGTAACTGTAAATGAGACGTTCATTTTAACTCTTCACAGTAAATGAGAGCTCTAATTTCAGTAGTGTGCATGAAGCACGAGAGTGGGCCTTCTCAGGTTTCACCTAAAATCGGTGTTGTTTCTTTAAGGATATTCTCTACAGGGAACATGCAAGAGAGTCATTTTCGTTCCCATGCTTTGAGTATTTCTTATTTCCTCCAGCATTTTTCTTCCAGCAAAAATGCCTTTTTTTTTTTTTTTTTTTTTTTTTTTCTTCCCTCAGGGAGTAAAGTGGCAACATGGAGAAGAGAATCTGAAGGAGCAGCTGGCCCAGGTCCTGCAAGAGGCAAGTAGTTATGAGTCTAAGTTTGGTCTTGCTGTGTAACTCAGATATTTAAATCTTTCTTATTGCTGTGGCCTCTTGGTGGAAGAGTAGGACTGTGGCTCAAGTGCAGATCAGATGGTCTGCATCTTCCACAGAGCAACTTGCTGTTAGAAAATGACAGGCTTCCCGTTTGGGGAGTAGCTGTTTACCAGGTAACATGAGTGTGCTCTCACTGAGAGCATTAACTAGCTGTAATGATTTTATTTGAATTTGTTCTGGATGTTGGTAGGCTGTTCTGTGAGGTCTTTCTGCTGGGCACCTGTTTTGGGAAAATGGCTTTGGCAGTTTTAACCAGAAGAAGAAAAGAATCAGTCTTGGTTAGGAGTGTTTTTGAGAGAGATTGTTATGTGCTTAGGTTTCCTGTTTTTTCTAAAAGGCCTTTCCTTTTGAAAAGCTAATAAAGCTAATCCAAACAGAGCTTCAGCCAACCCTGCACACAGTGACGGGTTTTTGTGACACCTATGTGTCAAATACTCCTTGATACTCCAGTGTGCCAGATACACTCAAAATGATGACCATAAAACTGGACTGAAATGTAAAATAAACCTTTATATGGCAGCCCTACCTGCCATTTCTGATAGAACCCAACACGTGTAAGCTCCAACTGTAATCAGAAGCTAGGTACACTAAATGCAACTACTTTGATTATCCTTAGGGAACTCCATTAGTCTGAGTAAATTCTGTTCAGAGAAGTTCCTATCCTACCATCTGGTGGGAAGGATCATTCTCTAGTGGCACTGGCTATGCCTCTTATGTGCCACGTACTGTCAAATTTCCATTTTTACTTCTGTGTTCTACAGTGAGTTTTACTGTGAACAGCATGAACTCATTTGCTGTACACTTCAAGCTTTTTACTCCTCATTCATTATTGCGTGCCCTACATATATATATCTTGGGAAACATCACTCCCATTTTTAAAAAGGGTAGAAAGGAGGACCCAGGGAACTACAAACTGGTGAGCCTCAGCTCTGTGCCTGGAAAGGTAATGGAACAGATCCTCCTGGAAGCAATGTCAAGGCACAAAACAATGTCAAGGAGGTGATCTGAGACAGCTTCAGGTGGCAAACTGTGCCTGACCAATCTGGTGGCCTTCTGTGATGAAGTGACAGAGTTGATAGAGGGAGTTGATAGAGGAAGACCAACTGCTGTACCTACCTGGACTTCTGTAAGGCCTTTGACGTGGTTCCGCATGACATCCTGATCTCCATACTGGGGAGATACAGATTTGATGGGTGGACCATTCAGTGGATAAGGAGTTGGCTTGAAGGTTGCACCCAGAGAATGGTGGTCAATGGCTCTATGTCCAGGTGGAGGTCAGTAGGGGACTTACAAAAAAGAAGGAGAGCAAAGTTATGCTTGGGCAGATAATGATAGGACGAGGAGGAATGGTTTTAAACTAAAAGAGGGTAATGAGGCACTGGCAAAGCTTGCCCAGAGAAGTTGTAGATGCCCTATCCCTGGAATTGCTCAAGGCCAGTTTGGAAGGGGCTTTGGGCAATCTGGTCTGGTGGGAGGTGTCCCTGCCCATGGCAGGGGGGTTGGAACAAGGTGGTCCTTAAGGTCCTTCTAACCAAAGCCTGTCTATGGTTCTGTGTAAACTGCCTTAACTTAATGCCCCAGCTCATATAGGCACAGTTTGCTCTTCTAGGAGAAGGCAGGAGAAATAAGTATGCTGAACTTCATGATTAAAGCCACGTATATTTAATAGGGTAGTTTATAATGACAGTTTTATTTCCGGGATGGTATCTTTACAGCATCACGCTTTGATGGAAGAACTGAGCCGTAATAAAAAAGATTTTGAAGAGATAATTCGAGCCAAGAATAAAGAACTGGAAGAAACCAAGGTAAGGAATAAAGTTGAGCTTCCTGTAAGTGAAACAAGGTGCTGCAGCAGCAGAAATGGTTTATTTAATGTTTGCCTTGACTGTTTTGTCTTCTGTAGTGAAAAACTCACGTATTTTGAGCTGGCAGCTGACACAGCTTTCCAAAATTTGAGTGGGCATTGAGGGTGCATGCGAAGATACTCTGCCTTGTTCATAAAGTAGTATTGAAGAGTCATTACCAGATCTTTCTCAATCATACAGAGAACACAAGGCACTTGAATTATGTGTTATGCAGAAGTAGACCCATCCTTCATTTAAGAGAAACAAACAAACAAACAGAAGTGGGTGCTTCATTTTCAGTTAAATGTTTCAGTTTAAGTAAAACTGCAGTGTGTTCCCTCCATCCTACAAGGGGTGTAGGACTGAATCATGACATTTTAATAATGAATGAGATACGCCACGTTTCTTCCTGCCCTTGTCACAAGGTGATGAATGGAAGATAATTTAGGGATCCTGTGCTGTGTCTTACCCGTGGAAATTGTGACGTTTCATACCTCTGGCTGTTGGCTTTGTTCTTGTTTGTTTTGGTCATCTTTGCAATTGTTGTTTAATGTATAGCTTCAGCTGGAAGAATTTCTGTTATTTTTAGAAGATGGAACAGGTAGGAGCCTAATTAACTGCAAACAAAAATTGCTAAGCAGTTAAATGCAAGTAAAAGTTTTAAATTCTCACTTTTTTAATGTTTGAAGTATTTTGTCTGTTGGTTGTTTGGCTCTTTACATCAGGAATCAAAAGAATCATTCAGTTAACTTAAGCCAAACTCATGTCACAAAGGGATTTCTAGCTGTACCACATTCCCCCCCACATGCAGTTCCCACCAATATTATATTGACTAAAACCTTGCTGGTAAGTGACCATATTTGTTTTTTCAATAGGAAGAGAAGGAAAAGGTGAGAGCCCAGAAAGAAGAAGTGTTGAATCAGATGAATGACGTGTTGGAGAATGAGCTGCAGTGCACCATCTGTTCTGAACACTTCATTGAGGTATGTTGAAGCCAGTGTGGCTTTGTCAGTAGAGAAGAGACGTGAGAAGCTTTCGCTAGCTCTGACTGCTTAATCCTAAGATGCATGCAGGCTTACAGAAGTTACCAGTGTGTCTGAACTGGTGCTCTGAGCCGCTGCTGACAGGCCTGCTCAGGCAAGAGTCATTTTGTAGTGGACCTTGCTTTAAGTTGACTAGGATTGGACAGCTTCAGGGTTAGATATAGAAGGAGGTTAGTAAAGGAAGGGGGGATGCAGTGTTCATCAAGTTCTGAGTCATTTATATTGTTCGGATAAAAACTTTTGAGAAGTTGGCCAGCTTTATTTAATCAAATAAAGTTGTAGGTAGACTGCTGCCTATGGGATGTCTGAAATACCAACTACTTCTGTTCATGTTGTGCTAGAACTTCAGTTGCTTTACATTCATTTCTGCTACAGGAAAAGTGCTGCTACCCTTCTTATAATGACTTAACAGCTACCTAAAATTTCAGCGTCTGATTTCAGTAATTTAAGATGCTATTCTGTAGTACCCATTTTTTTCCCATATTTTGACCCTTTCAAATAAATGTATTCCTTCTCTCTGTCTCTGCCTTAGCTATAGACTTGCTATGATTTACTGTGAACACACTAACCAACTTCTAAAACTTGTCTGTACCCTGGCATAGGAGTGTTATTTTGTGTGCGACCCCTCTAAAAGGTCAAGGAAGGGCCCTTGTGCTTCTTCCCACCCTTACCTTAAGAGAAGTGTTCATCTAAAATTTTTGTGACCCCAAAGTTATTTTAATTTTGCAATGCTTGTGTGAGCATGCTCTGCTAAGTATCCTTCCCTTCAATTCCCCAGGCAGTCACTCTGAACTGCGCACACAGTTTCTGCTCCTACTGCATCAATGAGTGGACAAAGCGTAAGGTGGAGTGCCCTATCTGCAGGCAGGAGATCAAGTCAAAGACGCGCTCTCTGGTGCTGGATAACTGCATTGATAGGATGGTAGAAAATCTGGATGTGGAAATGAAAGAGCATCGCCTGTCCCTGATCAGAGAGCGGAAAGGTGAGAGGTGGGTGGATGTGGCATGATGAGTACAATCTCTCATTTCACCTATTTTGTACACCTTTCTTTGGCACCTATATACTAAGGAAATGCTCAGAGAATGCAGCAGAAATTCTGGAAAATGACTTCCTGTTGTGTATGAGGATAAATACTCATTATTGGCAGAATCGGCAACAATTGAGGAGGGGAAATGATTTTAAGATACGTTGTATAACTAGCTTTACCGCACAGCAGAACAAATAAAAAGTTTGGAAAAAGACTTCAGTCTGAATTGCACAGTCCAGCTGCAAGACTTAACCGTAAGATAGGTTGTTCTATTTCAAAGACATCACTAAAGAAAAGCAAAACTACAGAGAGTGGGCCTTGACAAATTTACCAGGAACCTTTTTATCAAGGTATTGACTATACCATTGCAGAAACTCAGGAGAGCAATGCTTCACAAGAAGCTGAATTCTCTTCCATGTGCTAGACTTACATAGGAATCCCTGAAGAGAATGTTGGCACATGGCTGAAATGGCAGCTGCTTTCCCATACTCATTCTTACAGAGTTTACCTCTGTGGCCTTAACACAAAAGTTGTAGCTGAAAGGCTCTGCATGACAGTGAGGGCTGTAGGTAAAATTCCAGTGTAGGAGTATTCTGTTTGCCCCTTCCAATTTTATTTTTAGAGCACTTGACACTGGTATCTAGGTGCCAAAACATAGAAATCTTTTTTTTCTTGCTACCCCTTAACGAATTTCTGTTGCTGCATTCCCTTAAGTATTTGTTCTGATTTCCCCCTGTAGACCTAAGTGCATGACCCTTTGTTTTGCAAAGTGTCGAGCCTTTCGAAGACCTTCATAATGAGAGGTGCTTTCGAAATATTTCAGATCCTCCATGGTGACGTAGAATGACATTGCTAAGCAGTGTTAATTCTAACCTGAAATCATCACCTGTTTAACCAACTTAGTCTGATTCTCTCAGGAAATGCTGTGCTGCTCGGAGACTGTCCAGCGTGGCTTGGTGATTTGCTTTCACCTCTGCAGAGCTGACACCACTCTTGGATTATGTGCACATCTGCAGAGTATGCTGTAGCACTACTGAAGTGCCTCATCAGTTATCTAGTAGTGACTGGATGAAGTGTTGCCTTTGGAGCACACTTCATTTCCATATGGTGGAAAATAGACTCGTAGCCTACCTTCACATGTGATAAGATGCTGTAAATACAGAAAATGATCAGTTGTAGGAAATCATATAGATTCGCCATGATGCCCTTCAGGCAAAAGGACAAATTGCTTTGTGTGGTCGTCTTACTCAGTGATGGAAGCATTACTATTCAGATGAAGGTAGCCATATGTCTAATTAAACATGAAATCCTGAGAAGGAATCAGCTGCTGTGGAAATAACGATTCAGGTATCACTTGGGAAGCCTAGTCAGATAATAGACCCTGGGATAAGGGACGGCAGTAAAGCCGTTTACTGCTCTTAAATGTGTGGAGGTTTTCATGGGGCCTTCAGTGTCCCTCAGTAAGTAATGGTTGCTCACTGCCATTACTTACTGATGGCTCCTTACCACATTTTGTTGCTTCTTTCTTTCTTACCTGGCAGCGTGCTGCTACCTTTTGCCAATTTTATGCCACAGAAGGGATGCAGAATGTCTCCTTCTCATATGTGCTGTATTAACAGAAAGAAGCATATGGGAAACTGAAAACAACAAATAAAAACAGTTATTTGATGACAAAAGTTGAAATGAAAAATACTTATGCCCTGTAGCTTGAAGGATCTAATATAAACTGACAGCAGGAGGCTATAAGATTCAAAGAAAACTAGTAAGTTAGCAGCATTTGTGGGTACAGTGGTTGTTGCTAATTTTTGTATCTGTTTTGAATGCAGAGAAATGGAAGGTGATGGTGAGCCCAGCCGTGGACAATGACAGCAGTGTCATTCCTTCCATCTACCCCATCTTGTCAGTGAGCAGCTGTGAGAGTGAAGACTCTGAGGAGGATTCTTACCATGGTGAAAGCTACTGCATTATCTGAACACTAACTTTGGACTGGTTTGCCTGTATGCTGCCAAGAACCAACCGAATGGTATTTGGTTTACTACTGCTGGAGGAGTGGATTGGACATCTGGAAGGAGAGATTCTATGAAGAGGCCGTACCTGGAGCTGAGAAGTAGTAGCATTTGGAAGAAGGACTTTATTTTTTAAATGAATGTACAGAAGCGTAATCTCTAAAATGAAATTTGGATTGTGGAAGAGCAAGCTGGCGTTATGCTAGATAGTTGACATAAAACCCAGGTTATCATGATCACTTGTGACCTACTAGTTAGTGTGGTACGTATGTTTGAATGCATCGCTGCTCTTTCCTGAGTGAATGACGTGTTTTAAATGTGTACACCAGGTCCCCTAATTTCAGCCAGCAGAGGGAATGGCACAAGCTATTTCAGAACTTGGTCGTTCCCACCACCTAACAGGAGAGGAATATCGGAAAAACATGCCAACGTGGGTTTTCCTCTTAAATTTTTTATGTCAGAGTCATCCTAGGACTCTCTGGCACTAAAGTTAACAAAGAATGGGTTATGGGTCATATCAGCTTTAAGTGCTTACATGCATCATAAGCTAAACTGCTGGCTGTTCAGGTGATGTTACTCATATTCTGTTGGATAGCGATGGAGAAGATTAAATCTTTCAGAATTCCTTAGTTCATGCTCTTTTCATATAGCATCTTTGGTTTGTTCCTTTTCAGGCTTTTGCATACAGAGTTTTAAAATTTTGAAGCAGCACATCCAGAAATTATTAGCAGTGACTTCAGAAACACATTTAGTTCTTGTCGGTACACGAGAGGAATCTTGGCCTCTTCAGAAGTACTGCTAGCTGAATGAGAGATGTTCTGTTGGCAGGGTAGGAGAGCAGCATCTGTAGCCAGCCACAGACAGAAGGAAGTGCTTAGGTCAATTGTTTACAAAACATTGCTGTTGAGCTGTGTCTTGTGTTGCCCTCACAGCAGGTAATGCATCCCTAAGACTGAGCAAGTCTTACCTCATGCTATCACCTATGAGAAACAATACAAAATTGTCTATGAAATTCATTTTTCAGAGGCGTATGTTTTTGACTTAGCTTTTACTTGGAAAGCCTTTACCATTACATCAATAAGAGGAGGATGGAGAAGGCTTTTCTCATCTGTAGTATTTCTTTGGCTCTTTGTGTGTATTTCTTGTTTCTGTGTTTATTTTGTTTAAGACGGAAAATATAAACCCATTTGTGCATTAGTGTTCCTTGGTGCAACCCGAGATAAATTTCCTTCTCCTAGTTACCTTAGAATTTTTGAGAAAACCCAGATTGTCTCATTTTTATGACCTTGTTTGCTTCATGTGTTGATTTCTGTAAGCAGTTAGACTATTTTAAATTTATTTGAAAGACTGTTGTATGCAGGAGTTGATAAAAGACGTCCCAGTTCTTTAAGCCTGCGTTAGCAGTGGCTCTCTTAGTGGTAATTTAGTAGATACAGTCATATCTTCCACTAAAGAAAGATAACATTAAAAAGGTGCATGACTGATGATGCTATTCTAAGAAAGTAGTGCATTCTGGCAGGTTTGAATGGTAGCACAGGGGAAAAATATGTGATCTGTGGGCGAGGTAACTTTCTTAGAGCCTTACTGTAAGGTTGTTCTTGTGAAGAAGCTATTACAGCTTGAATTTTCTCCTTGTCCTTTTAATGTTATAGAATATATGGGCTCTTGAAAGTTTCTTTTCTGAATATATGCCCTCTAGCATGTCGGAGAGAAGAGGGCTCCCCGAAACGCTTATGAAATACCCTCACATTGAAACAGGCATTATTGTTGAAGAGGAGTAGCAGGAAAATATTCTGGTTACCTCAGACTGCAAGTTCTTGTATCCTGTATCTCTTCCATGTTGCTTTGCTTTTTTTTTCCTTGTTTCATTTTGCTAAATATATTTATTTTTGTTATGTTGGTGTTTATGAATATTCTAGAAAAGGATGGTACTTCTAGTGACAGAGCAGTTCTTTGGTATGCTTTCTGAGTGTGTCCCCCTTTCACTAGAATATAGAGAATATTCTTCATATTCTGGTGAAAGGGGATGTACTCAGAATACAAGTGGTATACTAAACCATTTCAGCTGTTACAAGAGGTGCCCCAAAATACAAGCAGACTACTAAACCTTTTCCACTGCTACCAATAGGAGCATAGCGTGTAAAGGACCAAGGAGAGAGGCTAAGTAGTAATACTGTTTATTTGTGAAAGCAAGATAGTAATCATCAAATGAGCAAGATGAAATGAGCTCAGTGTGACTTGTTTTTTTTTTCCTTCATTGAGGTTGGTTTTAATTACATAGCTTATAAATACTGGTGGATTACCAAGGAGCAAAACTGTAACCATAGGCTACTGGCTAGAACAGTGAAAGAACACATTAGACAGTACACAGGCTAGGTATTTCCATGTGAATTGAGCAAGATGAAAAGAATCCTAGAATGCTTTGAGTGACCGTACTATTATAATCATCAGAGAATTAGCAGAGAATGGGTAAGGTACTAGAATTCTGCAAATAGATGCACTTGCCTATCTTTAGAAAGAAGGAAAAGGAGGAAAGATGCTGTAGGCCTGCCAGCTGAGTTTGAATTCTTTATCTCCCACCATCCACTCATTATTGAAATAAACTTTTTTTTGTATGCATATAGAAGATAAAATGATTAATGATGAGAGTATTCCACTAGTCTATGTCAGGCACAAAACATGCTAAAATAGGGTTATTTTGACAGAGAACAAGTTGAGCTATAACTATCTTAATTTTTTGTGCACCTTTTGATAACGTTTCATACAAGCTGTGGAAAGGTATGTAGGTGACACTATTTTAAGATCTGTTCACAACTTAGTACGTTTCATAAATGAGTTTTTGGCCGTAAAAGGATTTAAAATTCTACACTGGTGCTCTTGTGTAGTCAAATACAGATTTGAAAAAATTGGCCAGATAGTTGCAGAGAGTTGGACGAGGGAGGTATTGGACAATTTACTGCTGCAAACAAAGGTATGTATCTGAACGTATAAGTGAGTACCATTAAGTGTTTCTTCATCTATTCAACACCAGTAAGACCCTAGCAGACCCTACGGTCCTAAGGACTGTGCTTCAAAGTGGATTTGGAACAGCTGGAGAAACAGAAAGATGTGAAACCCAAGAATGGTGACCCCACGCTAAAGATTTAAACTCCAGCTTTCCCTCTCTTTCTGGAAAAAAAAAAAAAAAGGCGAGGCAGCCGTGAGTCTTCAAATACATCAAAAGCTGTTTCGAAGACAGAGTAATCTGTTTTTCCCGGCTTATAGTGACTAGGACAAAACGTAATGAGACTTAAAAGTCCTGGTAGCATTTTTTTTCCTATTGGAATGTCTCAACAATACAGATAATGAAAAACTGCAATACTTTGGGGAAATTTTTTATGATGCAGAATATTCAGCCTTTACAAACAGGTCAAGCACACTTCAGTTCAATGAGTGAATTTTTCCATAATTTTTTCCCTGCCACACCACCTATGAAATCTGTAGTATGTGAAGTGCTTTTTTTCTTTCAAAAATTTTAATTTTGAAATGTGGAGTCTATACCCCACTGGAAACTATTTTAGAATTTAATTAAAAAATGATGTATTTATGTATAGTTCAGCTGTATTTGGGGAAAGTAGGTGACTTCCCAAAGTCCCTTTTCCTATGATTCTTTGGAGCAAGTCATTCCCCCTCCCTGTCTCAATGCCTGAGTTCTCCACCTGGACTGGTCACTTCTTTGGTTTCCTCCTACTGCGTAAGTGATGCTCTCCTGTTGGCTGTGTGGGACCTTCCCTAGTACTTGCTGCATGGGCTCAAAGTCTCTGCAGTTTCTAAACGTAGTTTAAGAGTGGACACAGCATCCAGGGAAGGATGGGGGTTTATATAAAGGAGAAACTCCGTGCATTTTTTTCAGTGGTGCTATCACTACAACCTCAACCCTTCTTAGAGTCCTTTGAAGACGGTGAGTATATATGGATCTTGTTTGTGAGGTGAGTTCTTAAATCCATGTTGAGTGTTAAAGTAATTGGTTGGAAATTACTAGTGAAGGAGGGCACAGTAGTACTGCCCTGAATGTTGGTGGGGTTGTCATGAACTTCTAGTAGACAATGCGTGACTATCATAATTTATTTTCCTTTAAAAAATCAACAAGAAAGAAAACTATCAGATTTGGAGAAGAATAAAACTTGAGTTGCTATAAATTGTCTTATCAATGACATACTGGTCTTTCGTCTATTCCACCAATTTAAGAACCATTTTTTACTGTTGTTAGCCTAGATAAAAGAATACAGATGCTTGTGTTCTTTTTTGTTTGCTTCATAAAGGAAATGTACCACTGAAGTCATGAACCTGCTATGAAGGACTCTTCTTTGCATACACGGATAGTAGTCCTGAACACTGGACCAGCTGCATTACAGTCATTCCCCTATTTGAATATCCACTTGCAGACGTCATGCCTTGCACCGTTGCCTGTCTTCGTGTGGCATCAAGCGCTTACGGTATTATATCCAGGATTTAGGTTCAACTCATAACAGTTGTAGGATTGGTCACAGATAATCCACAGCATCCTTGACGCATGTTCAAGACTTGCTGCTGTCTTGGGAGAGCTCTCTTGTAGGGTGATAAAAACACTACCTACATCAGCAGGGATAACTAGAAAGGAACTCTAGTACGTGAGGGAATGGGACTGTCACCGGAGCGGTGCTGCGTGCTCGACTCCTGCTGCAGTTCTGTGGATAACAAGATCAGACTGGAAGACTTTTCTCTCGTGCATCTAATCCACCTTCCTAGTGCTTGAGTGCTTGGTGAGCTGTAGCAAAATCTGTCATTTAACTTTGGAGAACATGAAATAACCGATTTAATAGTCTTGCCTTTCACACACCACACCCCATTTTTTTTTCCCTAAAGATAGGTAGTGTTCTCCTTTCTGCTCCTCCTTCCTAGTCCCTTTTGCAGGAACTTCATATATTTAGACACACGTCTGAAAGCAGCGAGGTAACCGTGAATTACGCTTTCCTAGCAGCATGCAGCATTCCTGTCTGCCGGTGCTTCCCTGGTAGCTTGGGTTTGAGATTAAGCTCTGGGATTTCAAGTTTCGTGAGAAGCACCAGACAACTCCCTAGTGCCTGAAGGCCTCACGGCAAGGAATTTTTAGCTGTGTGTTAGGCTTTTATTGCGTGAAAAGCTTTAGTATCCTTGGCCTCACAAAACGTGGTCTGGCGACTGAGGTGTGGTTCCTGACGGACCAAGTGCCCGGCGGGGAGCAGCTGCGGGCTTCTCAGGGGCAAACATTTTCTGGAGAGGCCTGTGCAGCGTGAGCTCACGACACTGGAAGCGTGTCCACCGCAGTGGAAGCGGGGCAGCAGGAGTCACTGAGCGGTGCCCGCAGCCGTGCTGAGGCGCGGGGACGGCTTGGGGAAGCCCTGGGGAAACTTTTCCCTAGAAAAATGCCATTTGCGAGGCTGCGGCTGAACGATCGGTGCCGGCGCTTTGTGTGCACCCTTATACCTAAATCATTCAGCGCGCGTACGTGTACATATGGTGCGTGTCCGTGTGTACACAGGGGCTGTTTATACATCAGAAGCCCTCTCCCCCTCAGCACCGCGGCGAGGGACGGGCCGGGCCCGCGCCGCCGTTGCTAAGCGCCGGGCGGGGGGGGGGGGGGCTGCTTCCGGGCGGTGCGTCACTGCCGTGCGCCGCCGGGGGCGGGGGCGGAGGCGAGCGGGGAAACGAAAGCGGCGGCGGCGGCGGGGCCGGGGCTTGGGTCGGGGCCGGGGCCCCCCGGCTGCACGGAGGAGGAGGAGCGAGGCTTCGCGGCCCGCTGTCCCGCCGGGGCTGGGTGTGCGGCCGTTCGGGTTCGGCGGTGAGCGGGTGGGGGGCTGGGGGGGGTTTGGGGTCTGTTGGGGGGAGGTCGGTTACGGGGCGGCTCGGGGCTGCCGGAGGGAGGGCCAAGGTGGGAAGCACGGCGGTGAGCCCCTCGCGAGGGGGCTGGGGTCGGTCTGCGCTTGGCTGAGCGGCTGCGACCTGCTTGTTGCAGGCACGATGAAGAGGAGGAGCGAGCCCGACTTCGGCAGCCCGCAGAAGAAGCAGCAGAAGAAGGTGGAAGACCTGGGGCTGACCCTCAGCTCCACGTCCGACGACGAGGCGCAGTTCAGCAACCATACCACGCAAGGTACAGCGGGCTGCTGTGGGGGCCCAACCGACGGGTAGGGGCTGAGGGCACCTCTAAATCCTCATCCACGAGGCGTAGAAGGTGGAGGTGGATGACAATTGCACACCCCAGAGCTGTGGATTTCTGGTTGTGTGTGGACAGCGTTAGCCTGCTCAGGGTCAGCCGCTGCTTCTGCTTGGGAAACTTTCAGTGGTGAGGGGCTGTGCGGTAATAGAGCATGATATTATTCAGGAGAACCTTATTTAAGAGTGATGTATTTAATTTGAGGAGACACTTCTTCTCAGAAAGAGCAGTCAGGCATTGGGACGGGTTGCCCAGGGAGGTGGTGTAGTCACCGTCCCTGGAGGCGCTTAAGGAAAGGTTGGACGTGGTGCTTAGGGACATGGTTTAGTGGGTGACATTGGTGGTAGGGGGGTGGTTGGACCAGATGATCTTGGAGGGCTTTTCCAACTCTAATGATTGTATGATCGCTGGAGGTGTTTTAAGAGATGTGTGGGCATGGTGCTAAGAGACGTGGGTCAGTGATGGGACTTGTTGTTGTGATGGTTGCACTTGATGACCTTGAAGGTCTTTTCCAACTAGATGAGTCTATGATGCCATATATATATATATATATTTATATAAAGATAAAAAAAAAAGGGCAAACCAAAAAAAAACAATATTACTTTCACATTTTTAGCAGATTGGAGAAATTGAGACATACACAAAGGCAGGGTTGACAGGGGCTCTTGTGTTGCAGCGCCATCTCTTTGGCTGGTTCAGCGCGATTTTTTATTGCTGCTGTTGTAAGCTGTGAAAGCTTGCAGGTATTTGGTTTCAGGAAGAAAAAAACTGCTTTGGAGTTAATTAACTCAATTGCCTGCTTCGCTTTTTAAGTTGGAGTTTGCTTTCTCACTTGAAGTATACCAGAGTTGAGGAGGGTGCCCTACACGATTGCTATTCCTTTTGTAGAGCACTTTAAACTCTCCCAGGGTAGTGGTACTTCATGTTGCCGCACACACACGCCTCCTCCTTCTTAGTCTTGGGATTTTTCTTGGTAATAGCATTAGTGAAAAAGGGCCTGAGCGCTGAAAGAAGCCTTCCTCCTGTGAAAACAGAAGGGGATGTGTATGGAAGGTAAGTGGTCAGTTTGGGAGTAGGTGTAATGACAGGGTATGGTGTTTGCACTTGTCTTGCAAGACCAGAGGTGAATGAGGAGGTAGACTTGTAGGGTGTCGGAGTTGGGATAGAGACTATCAGGAATTAAACGTAGGACTAGGCTGAAAAAATAAAACCAGTGTTTTTTTTTTGTTTGCTTGTTTTTTTCCTTTTTATTATTGAGTTCAATTATGGGTCAAAATAGGCTGTGAAACTTAATGGTTATGGAACAAGTCAATACAGTTCAAGGAAGACATTCTGGATAGGTTTAAATGCTTGGTAGCCTGTTACACCTGTTGTAGTTTCAGATGAAAAAACGTAGGTTGGAAGAGAGAAGTGTTTTGAGATGTGATGCACGTATTTGCTGATCATGGCCTAGTGAACGTTAAAAGTAAGAAGAGTTGTGAAGGAACTCTTGAGATTTTTTGTAATGGGTATTATGTTTGAGGCACATCATGAGACCTGGAAAATAAAAATAATAATGAAAAAAAAAAGCTCAAAGTAGGTATCGAAGATAATTGAAGCTGGGGACCGGAGAAGCAGCAAACAGTAACTGGTCCTAAAGTAAAATCCTTTTTGATCCTGTTCATCTCTAAGAACGTTGTGAAGGAAGGAGAAATGTAGTTTGTATGACAGATGCTTGGAAAGCAAGATGGGCATATAATATTGCAAACACGCTGCGTCATAGCTTTCTTTGTCTCTAGCTAGAAGTCTCAAAGGTTGGTACTGTAGTACAGTAGTTATCTTAAAGGGTGATAGTTCAGCACCGGGTGTTGAACACACATTGGAACAGTTTTAACTGCAGCCGCATATTTCTCTGTGGTGTCTCTCACTTTCTGACCTCTTGTAATGACCTTTGCTAATTTTCCAGTTGTTTCCTGTTAACAGCACTGATGCTCTGTTATCCGTAACAGGAAAATACAGAGATCTGTGAGCTGGGAGAGCAATACTGTGTTTTTTCTTGCATCAGAAAAAAAAAAAGTTCAATCCTTTCTAGCTTATGCCACTTTTTAAATGCATGCAGCTACCTAATTCCTTTATAAGTGATAAACAGGAAAAGATGAACTCTGCTAACTAGAGTTTTCTGCATTACCTCGAGGTAACTTAGGTATTTCAACCTGTAGCTGTACAAAGAAGTACAGGATGATTTCTAGCACTCAGCGAACAAGGCAGGCTTGAGAGGCAGAGGTGCAATGAAGAGAGTGGCTATACTTGTGGTTTGCTGCTCCTGTAGTCTTTATGGCCCACCCTGCAGTATTACTTTAGTAGGACTGCTGGTGCTAGACAAATTTAAGGAAGGAAATTTGTGCCATTGCTTCATCCTCATAGTGATCGCACCACAGAAAGAACTCCCTGGGTTGTAGGGCCTTCCTCCCTCCCCACCTGGTGTGGGGCAGTCTGAGGGACAGCTGTGGTGTGACTACCACCTGATTCCTGCCCAGATCCCAGCTACGCTCAGAGGAAATAGGTTTGGGCATCTCAAGCGAAGCACTGTATAGCTCATCCAGGCCTAGCTTCTTAGGCCAAATAGATCCCAGGGCAGAGCTGGGCATGGCAGAGGCCGAAGTTTAGTGCTGATGGAGGCTTGGCTGCATCAGTTTCAGCTGACTTTCAGGTGACAACAAAATTGGGGTGCATGCTGTTACATTTCTGCCTTGATTGGATGTTTGACTTGTTTAACTTCTTCCTTGAACATTCATTTACCTCTGTCATTATTTTAAAACTAGATTGACATATTTTTGACATATTGGATTTGTAGGCATTGGTAAACTTCTCTAGAGGTGAAAAATGGTCTCTTTTGGTAGTGAACTTGGGGTTCTCGCTGCTGAGGCGGGTGATGGAGTCAAACGAAATTTCTTGTGCGTTTTGTAGATGTCTGTCTGTGTACTTGATTTTTGTGCAAGTCAGGGATGTGTATGCTTCTGTAATTAGGTAGGAAAATGAAGAGAGTCTAACACTGTTATCAAGTTGTCAGAAACTGCCATTTATCCTCAGGAGGGAATCTGGACTATCAAACTCCTCAGGATTATTGTAAAGGTCAGACCCACTGCAGCGTACTATTGTGGTCATACCGTGGCCTGCTCTGCTGCTGGCATGGGGTTTGCCAGGTTTTACCCTTTGGGCTATGTGGAATCCAGCGTCTGAGAGAGGTGGTGTGCATCCCTGAGACAAAAGGGTTGATAACCAAGTGTTGGTTCTGTGTGGCATTTTATATTGCACCTGAGTGCTTCCTGTAGCACATTTGAGATACTGAAGTGTACTGTCAGACTCGGTGTTTGTTGAGAGGTTTTACTGAGTCACACTGTATAGCTCTTGATGTGATTACTTGGTGTCTTGCTTTTCCTCCCCCCCCCCCTCTTTTTTTTTTTCATATTTATTTCTTTTGCTTTTCTTGTTTTCAGAGTCTTCCAGTAGCAGCAGTGGGTCTGAGAGTGAGAGCGATGAAAAAAGACCAGTCTTCAGCAATGAGTTCAAACAAGACTCTCTCGTGGAGGGTACTTCGTCCCGCTACTCGATGTATAACAGTGTCTCCCAAAAGCTCATGGTAGGTCAAATTAGTTTTGCTCCAAGCTACTGAAAATACCAGTCTGTTCTGAGATTTTCTGTGTGATTTTGATTATCACTATAGTGAGGTTCTCTGTTTGATCCAGCTAATAAGCAGCTGGGGGAGGCTGAGAGAGATTTGTAGATGGGGATTTGGCTTAAAAAAGAAAAGTGAATTCATTTTCCAGGCCTTGAAGCAGGGAGGTGAATGTGAAGATAGAGATTTCTGGTTCAGGCAGTCTGAGCTAGAAAAAGAGAGTCCTACCATGTGTTATTTTGCAAATATGCATGGTTGAGTTAACAAATGCCCTGTAAGAAATGCCTTTACAACTTCTAGGATTGACATTAATTCCTTTTTGGCTTGGCAGCTGGCTGGCCTGCCCTTGCAGAATTATTACCGTAATTGTTAAGGTATTTCTTTCAAGTAGTGCTGCTCTGGTTTATGTAGGGCCAGAAGTTTCTTGGAAACGCATGGAGTTGTGAATTACAGTAACTGTGACAGCTGAACTTTGAAGATGATCATCAACCCCTTCGTCTCACAGTGTTAGCATGGGGAAGAAAGAATTTCTAGGAAGTTTTAAGGAAATTGTTGACTGTCTCTTTCTCATCATAGTCCCAAATTTGGCAAGTTTTTTCTGAGTCTAAAGGCAATAGTAGGTTGTAGAGAAGAGAAGTTTCTCTGAGTCCGTGCTGTTACACGTATTTCCCGATGCAAAATTCATTACTGTGGTATTGTGAGCATCATAATCCTGAAAGCATTTCTATTCTTGACAAGAGAAACACAAATGTTATTGCCAGGGGCAACAGGAAAGATGAGACATAGTTATGTATGACTTGAAATGTGACAGGAGAACTGAACTCAGGTCTCTCTTTATGCTATGCTGCTCTCAGAGGAGCAGGGGTTGGCAGTCTTTCCATGGTGGTACACCAGCGTGTAACTTCCTTTGCCCAGTTAGTTCAGTCTCCACTAGAAGCTGGGAAGTGCTGGTTCTTACTAGTGGGAACAGGGAGGTGCTGCCCTTCCAGGGCACACAGTGCTGCTACCCAGCTCTATCATCTCTCTAATATGGAGCAGGAAATTTCAAGTCTTGCTGAATCCTAAACTCAGTGGGGTCCAGAGACTGAGAGTTTCTGATTTTGCCCCTCTGTGGATAAATCCTATTGCTGATCACCGCATGTCTGTCCACATGTGTTTTTGTAACTGGGCTGCAGTTTGCTGATTCTAGCACAAGACTGTCTTTCCCTTGGAGAGTTCACTCTCGATCCAATCACCACAGTACAGGAACTTCTACTGCTGCGTTCAGAAGGCTTTGCTTTGTAAGGCCTCATAAATCCGAATACAAAGATGGATTGAATGTCTGGTTAGACAACTTGGTAGCATTAGGTAAGTAAAAGGAAAATAGTTCTTCATTACTAGATGTTCAGAACTCTGGCCTCAGAACTGATGCAAAACAGGCTCAGTGGCTCTCACATTGGATGTACGTATTTCAAGGACTGATCTTCCAGATAGCAAAGGTGATGGGCAAACTCCATGTACCTTTGTATAAAAACTGTCTGATACTGTTGTGTTGCTTCTTATACAGATTGATAACAAGCAATGGTTTTGTTCCTTTTCACAGGAAGGAGCATATGGGCAATTTATTCATCCAATTGAAAATTCTTAAGTCTTTTATTTATATTTTGTGAATACATATTGGAGGGAGTAAAATTGGCTACATTCATGCTTTTTTTTGTTGTTCCCTTATTGCTAAAAACAATAAATAGAAAAGCTGTTAAAGTAGCCGTTAATGAACGTCTTTCTTTGAACTGAAGAGATGGAGTGCGTTTCAGGAGCACTGTGTCTTGCATTCCTCCTCTGAGAATTAGGTGAATTTCAGCTGATATTTGCAGTGCACCTGACTGCATGTTCACAACAAATAATATCACAACGTGAATTTTTTCTTATGCCAACATCTTTTGGTTTATGAACTTAGAAACCCACTGAACACAGTGATGAATGTGTCCTGGCTTCTCACTACTTCTCCTTTAGAGCAGGCTGGTCCTGAATTTTTCTAATTTGTTCTCTTTTCAAACCTTTTTTTCCTTCAGTCCTAAGTCTTGGAAGCCACAACTGAGATTAAAAATTCTTCTTGGTGGCTCCAAGTCACTTCAGTGTGATGGCTCTTTTCTGGGCTAGTCTTTAATCCCAGTAACAGTACATAAACTCACATCTACTTGCCTCAGTGTGTTCCCTTTGTTTTCATTTATAGGCCAAGATGGGCTTTCGGGAAGGAGAAGGTCTGGGAAAATACGGCCAAGGCAGGAAGGATATTGTTGAGGCCTCCAATCAGAAGGGACGGAGAGGCTTTGGGCTGACCCTCAAAGGATTTGATGGGGAGCTGAATATTGATTGGCAGGATGAGCCAGAGGTAGGTATTTACTGTTTTGAATCCCTCTTCTGTTGCTGTGTTCAGGATTTGCTCTCTGGGAACATTTTTTGTTTCTGCTACTGTCAAGTGGTGGACCCAGGCCCAACTTTGTCCCATGATAAAGCATGTCAAAGCTTGTTTTGTCACATGTATTACTGGTCTGGCACAAAACCTGTTTCAGGTGGAGTGTTGCTGTGATCTGTATGATTTGTTTCTGAGCTTGTAGTAGAGAATGTGGTGGAAAACTGTTATCAAGCTGTTTAGAATTTACCATTTTTATTTTGTATGTCATTGTTTTTCATACCTGTGTAGGTGGCTTTTTTGCAAGTATTTTTCTGGGTGTATTTAGTAGTCCGATCTAAAATGCTGTGATGTTTTATTCCTGTCTCTCCACAAGCTCCTCAATAGGGAAGAAAATGGGAAAATAGAAATGGGTGTTGTCAAGAAAATAAAGCCCAGTTCTGGTATTGTTTGAATCAAAACAGCTGCTGTATGCCTGTTTTCAAGAGGGGGAAAAAAAACCAACAATACATAAACAACAAACAGAACACTGAATCCTAGGGATCTGGTCAACTGGAGGCCAGTCCAGAAGGTCCCAGCCATTGTTAGTGAAGGGCAGCAGTGCTATTGAGTTGCATGGTGTGCCTTATTGTACCTTGTTCTCCTTTCTTTGAGTAGTTTTCAGCAATTGGAAATAATAGCAGAGGTTATTGCTTCAGAGCAAGGAATTTGAAATCTATGCTGTAGGCTTACTGGTTTAGGGCTTGTTCTTCACCATGTTTCGGCATCTCACAGCAATTGTTACCTATGATTTGCCCTTGTGGATTATACTGTTATAACAAATATAAGAAGGTGAGTAGATCTCAGCAGCCTCTCTTTGTGAAAGCGTGGCATCACTATGGTCTTTACTGCCAAAGCAATTTTTTCCCAAGATCATAAGAAAATGTTTAAATCCTGAATTAAGTCACAGAATGAGGGAGCCTTTCAGAAAGAACTGTGTGAATGGATCTGTAAAGCACCACTGTCAACTGTCTCTTTTGCAATGTCTCCCAAATGTACCTTGACAGTACTAGGCTTTAACTTTATTGATTATCAGATGAGAGAAGAATAGTGTTTTTTTTTTTTTTTTTTTTTTTTTTTTTTTGTCGTAGTTTTTTGTAATCTGAGGATTATTTTAGGCAAGGAGGAAAAACTATATGGCCCTAAAGTCATGGCATAACCCCTTATAAGGGGTAAGATTGGGAGGCAAACTTTTTGGGAGCAACCGTTAGCTATATTTTGCTAGCAAAATCTTATTTGACTCTTCCCATGTTTTGTTTTCGCAGCCTAGTGCCTACGAGGAGGTGGACTGGTGCCTTGAGTGTACCACGGAAATCCCTGATGCCCAGGAGCTGAAGGAGTGGATGACTGTGGGGAAGGTAGTTTTTTAGATCCCAGTACTTACCAGCCTAAGAAGACATGGGGATGCTCAGCATGAAACAATTGCCTTGTCAAAGAGTTGTAGAAAATCTAGGCTGGAGGAACCCTCTGGAGACTGCTCCTGCAATTTTCTGCTTAAAGCATGTCCAGCTAGGTTTCTCAGGGCCTTGTTGGGTTGAGTTCTAAATTATTTCCAAGTATGGAAATCTCACAAATGTTTTGAGCATCTGCTTCGATGTTTGCTAACCCCATTGGCAAAATTATCCATATAGCTGATGGGCATTTATTGTGTTGCAGTTTGTGTCCATTGTTTCTTGTCCTATCAGTGCGCATCTCTGAGAGTCTAGGTCCATTTTCTGTATTTCCTACCCTTAGGTAGTTGTAGATAGGAATGGGATCTTGCCTTTTCCATCTCTATTCTGAACAAACCTTTCTGTCAGTCTGTTATACATCAGATACTGTTGCACTCTTGTCATCTTGGTGGCCCATTCGCTGGGCTTGTTCCATTTTGTCAGAATCTGCCTTGTACTGGGGAGTGCTAAGCTGGGTGAAGTATTCCATGCATGGTCTGAAGATGTGGAAATGGAGGGAATTGTTCCTCAAGCTGCTGGCTGCACTCTTGCCAATGCCACCTAGAATGTGGTTGACAGACGTCATCCTTTACAAGTTCATGTTGCCATATTTGCTAATTGTTGTGTGTTCTCGTTCTGCTCCAGAGGAAGATGGTGATTGAAGATGAAACAGAATTCTGTAATGAAGAGCTTTTACGTAATGTCCTGCGGTGCAAGGTGAGTCCTGCTCCTTAGAGAGGAATGAAAGTTTTGGGGAAGCAAGTGAAATAAATAAAGGGTTGAGTAGTTGACTTTGGTGATTGGCAGGATCTCACAACCTCTGTGCCACTGGTGTGACCTAGAATCCTGGTGGCTATTGGCATCAGTCTGTCTTGCACCTCAGCCTTCAAAGAGATGAACAAAATCGGTGTTCTTCTCTGAGTTAGTCCAACTGAAAGACTGTAGACTTGAATGAGCTAAGGAACCAAGCTCCCTTTCCTTTCTTCTGTTACGTATTTCCTCCTAGATTTGATCATGCCCTTATGAATTGCAATGTGTGTGTGTATATCTGTGAGAGAAATACCTTCAGCTGTGACTGCTTTTGAGTTGGCTAACCATGTTATCAGGCTCTGGAGCTATCAGTACAGACTTCTTCAGTGTCACTAAATTCGATTAACAGTCGGGGTGGCTTAGAAGAAGAGCGCTTATTACATGACAGAAGAAAGTTCTGTATTGGTGTATCAAACCCAGCACAGAGTGCTCTAAGGAGTGAGAAGCTTGAGGACAGGAAATGCTTATGCTTACCTATCCCTCGTGCCTATGTCAGGTCCAGGTTGATTTTGTTTCTGTTTGTGCAGAGTGTGTTTGATGAGCTGGATGGAGAAGAAATGCGTAGAGCCCGAACAAGATCCAACCCCTATGAGATGATCCGTGGAGTCTTCTTTCTGAACAGGTCTGTAGAACGACTGGTTATGCAGCCTCTTTCCTATTTATGTCCACTTTCAGCCATGGGAGCCAAGGTTGAAACTTAATAGGTCCCTGTTTGTGTTTACAGAGCTGCAATGAAGATGGCAAACATGGACCATGTCTTTGACTACATGTTTACAAACCCGAAGGACTTCCATGGGGTGAGGGCCTCTCTTTAATTTTCAAACAGCAGTGCTCTCTCAGAGTGGAGAAGGTGGAGGGAAAGGAGAATCCTTAGGATACTGGCTGGGAAAACAGATGCTTGAAAGACATTTCTATGGCTGAGTAGTGCAGTTGATGGTGTGTGTGGTTTAACTGAGGGGAGCTGTTACTGGGTGAGTAGAATTGCCTCAGTTTCCTTTTGCAGAGGCCCTTGATAAAGGAGCGAGATGCAGAGCTGCTCTACTTTGCTGATGTGTGTGCTGGTCCTGGGGGCTTCTCCGAGTACGTCTTGTGGAGGCGGAAGTGGCACGCGAAAGGATTTGGCATGACCTTGAAAGGACCAAATGACTTTAAACTAGAGGACTTCTATTCTGCTTCTAGTGAGCTCTTCGAACCTTACTACGGTATGTAGTGCATGCATGAATGTTACCTAAAGCTTGTGCTTGTGCTCCAGCTCCATCAGGAGTGCAGCTGGCATTTGTACCAGCATGGGGATCTTAGAGGAGCCTGTTTCTAGAGAACCATTTTGCAAAGTAGAGGGGGCTGTCATCTGAGAAGGGGGTTGAGATCGGTGAGCTTGCATATCAAATCACATTTCTGCACTTATTTCTATTCTGCCAAGAAGATGTGTGTCCTGTTGTAATACTTTGTACTTGAGCTTATCTGAAAAATGCAGAATGCTTTAAGATGGCTTGACAATAGTTCTTCCCACTTGACTGATGTAATCCTGAAACACTCTGAGTGAGATGACTTGCCCAAAGATCCATGAGCAGAGGCAGAGGTAGAAGCCTTACTTGGCTGGCTGGTGTTATGCTTCTGTATCAGACCTCTGTGCTTTGATAATTGATGGTGGACTCTCCGTACAGATAGATAAAGCAGATTAGGGCTACAAGCTGTACCTGAATCACTGTGACTAAATGAGCTTTTTAATATAAAGAGGTTTAAACTAACATGTTACCAAGTCTTTGAGACAAAGTGTGTGTAAACAGACCATTACTGCATCTACCTCACGGATGGTAACTTGTTAAGCTAGCTTATGTTTGTGCTGTCTGTCTGCATAGGCTCATGGTGTAGGAAGGGGAAATACAAGGATTGATAGTCTTCCTGCTTCTTATTTCAGACTGTGTAAAGGAAACTCAAGTGTGACTGTCCTGTAGAGAAGGTGGTAGCCAGTTTGATTTTCCCCTTACGTGTTTTTCTTTATCCTGCCACCACTGTGACTCGATGTCTGCCACTTCTGACACCTAACTGTGAATTCTTAGAGAACGGCTGGTGCTTCAGGATTCGATCTGTTAAAGAGAATGTTTGTGGCAAGGGCAGCAGGGCAGATAAATGCCTTGTTCTAACGCCTGCAGCATTTGGATCTTCATAACTCACTAGTGCTTTCATGGAGAAAGAGATACCTGGAGAAATGAATAACCCAATGACTTTGATACATTTTCTTGATTCCCTTTCTGTCTGTTGTGCTATAAAATCTAGGGAGATGTATACAACTCTCTTCCAGTGATGGGAAGGAAGTAGATTGCTGTGATATTTGTGTTTTGAAGAATAGTAACAAATCCTAGTGTCACTTTGCTTACTGACAGGGTGATTGACAAGGAATTTGGTTATCACAGCACTATCATGCATCCTGATCTCAACTATTTTCTAGTCCTGCAGTTGTTCAGTTAATAGAAGCTGTAGTTTTAGAAGATTTATTGGGACTAATGCCAACTAGAAGTTCCGGCTTCTCTGAAGTCAGAGTTGGTAACCTCTAGAACACAGCTTAGATGAGCCTTCTAAAACACTACCTTGGGGGACAACGTATCTCTTCAAGGAGACTTATGGGAAAATTACAAGCCTTCATGCAAAAAAAAATAGCAATTTCATTTTTCCTATTCTCTTTATAAACCTGTTTGCATGTGAACAATTTTGGGGGCTGTTTTTCTTAACTCCAAATTACGTTGTGTTTGGTAGTAGGTGGTTGTGTCTCTTTAGAATTATACTAACTTTTAGTAGAAAGCTTCCAAAGCACCATGTAAATAATTTAGCCTTTGCAGTAAAAACATGTTATTAACAGGTAAGCTGTGCAATGAGATTGAATCTTACGTTTTCAGTGCCTTCAGCTATTTGTCATTTCTACTTGGATGAGAATATTACGTTGTAATGCAGTCAGTTCCTGACTCAGAGGAGGGCAGCAAGTGATTTGTCATTTGTTGTGGTTAATATAGAAGTCATCTTCTGAGCATGGTTATTGTACAGCTTTGTTTAGCCATAACCACAAAAGCTAAATAGTTTTTCTAAATTGGCAACCATCTTTGGTGGTGAACCAGGGAATACATTAATGCTTAGTCACTTATTGAGGTCTGTGTAGCGTCTGACTAAATGTTAATTGCATCCAATAGATCACCTGTATGTGCTGATCTTTTGTACTGATCTTTGCAAACACGTTAGTAATCCTCTCTTCCTTTCCCCTTAGGAGAAGGAGGGATTGATGGAGACGGAGACATTACTCGCCCGGAGAACATCACTGCTTTTCGGAATTTTGTTTTGGACAATACTGATCACAAGGGAGTGCATTTCTTAATGGCTGATGGGGTTGGTCCCTTTCTTTTTCTTGCACTAATGACCCAAACTGGTACCTCATACCTCAGTCTGCATATATTTGACATGTCTGCACTTAAAACATGAAATTCATTAAGGCTTGTCATTAAAATTCCTGGTGGCAGTGTTTTGTATTGTTGAAAAAAAATCATAAGTTCATGATTTATCTGTACAGAATCGTTTGCTTGAGCAACAGATTTGTGGAGATGCTCATCATATGCTTTATGCTTTGCAGGGCTTCTCTGTGGAGGGTCAAGAGAATCTGCAAGAAATCCTAAGCAAACAGCTGATGCTTTGTCAGTTTCTTACAGCACTGTCCATCGTCCGGACAGGTATGTTCTGTCTGTTAATCATCTTCCACCTTCTGTCAGGTGTGGGTGACATTGCAGAAGGATGCTGTAGGATTTTATTAACATGCCATGAAGTCTGGTCTGCCATGAGGCTATGTTGCACAGGATTGAGGATGTTGCACAGGATTATGCATTCATTCCAAGATGGTTGTCAAAAAGCTAAGAGAAATGGGACAGAAAACTTAGGCTATCTATGTCTTTTTTGTTTTTATTACAAGCAGGAGGTAAAATGCATTAGTTTAAATCTCTTACAAAATGTTATGTAGCTGTCTTGGGCTAAGGTCATGGTGCGGTAGCTGGATAGTATATCTGAGCTTTATGGTATCAGCTGGCCCAGGTGCTTTCTAAATATCCTAGCTGGCTGGTTAGAACAGAGTGGTACTAATCCAGTTCATCCTTCCCTCTAGTTTGTGGCTTTTCTCCTTTAAATCTGCCATCTCTGATCAAAACCAGCTGATGTCTCATGCTGTGTTAGCCGTAACCCATTACTGCCAAGTGATGGACATTACAGCTGTGTCTGGTTTTGAAGGTTCCTCTCTTCTGCAGAATTTAGTTAGCGTTTGGCATTGATACACAAGAGCAGAAGCTAGGAATGTTTATCCCTTTGTCATTTATCTTGTGTTCTGTGTTCAGAAGTACCTGAGGCAATGATCTGCTTAGTAGTAGTCTCGAACATGATATGGTGTACGGAGTAGCCTTCATGAAGTCTTCCCTCTCTGAGTAGATATAACTCTGCCAGACCGACTGCTTTTTGTTTAGGGTAGTTGGAAAAATTGTTTGAAGGCCAAGGGTGGCATACATGCTTTTCTTTCTAGATGACAAGCTATTCTGTTTAGGTAATATCAGTTAGTTTGTTCTTCCAGCCCAAAACTTGTTGCACATAATGGAGCTGCTCTTCTGTTGAGGCTTTTGCGTAGCATGCTGCAGTGCCACAGGGCATAGTTTGGGCCTGAGGCTAGGGAGTGGGTAGAAGGCTTCCTCTTGAGAAAGCACGCATACTGATTTGATCCTGGTCAGAAAACTGCATTTCCCTTTGCTGTAGAGATAAAGGGAAGATGGTTCATGGAACCACATTGGCCTACTTCATGAAAATGTTTTAGATACTGTGTGTGTGCAAAAGCACTTACTGTTTCTGCAGAAGAGAAGATTATTGAGGTGCCTGGTATCTCCTTATCTCTTTATAATCTGCTGGTGTCACTGTGCTTCCTCTCTCTGCTCCAGGAGGACATTTTGTCTGCAAAACCTTTGACCTGTTTACTCCATTCAGTGTGGGGCTTGTTTATCTGCTGTATTGCTGCTTTGAGCGAGTGTGCATCTTTAAACCTGTGACAAGCCGTCCTGCTAACTCGGAGAGGTGAGATTCTTGAGCAAGAGGGATTACTACAGAAAGCCCGTCCTCTAAATTCAGTGATAGATGAATTTGGGCAAATGGAATCTGTGATCTCACTCAGTTGGCGACTGTCTTGGAGGAGAAAATGTTTTAGATGCCTAGTGAATTATGATGTTTGATGAGGTAAAGAAGATACTTGCCAAAGTACACTTGCTTTTCACTGCCTCTACTGAATTCCTTCTGGAGAGAGAAGCAGTGGAAGTGAGTACGTAATGCTGTTTTGCATGAATCAACTAAGGTTCCAGTGAAGCCAGCGCAGATTATGTGTGTTACTGTACCTGTCAAGTTTAGCAGAATTGATTTACTACTTTAGGGAGATCTGCAGCGTTTTTGAATAGGGTTGAATTTCCCAATCTTTTTGGAAAGTGGAAACTGACACATAATGACTTTGTGATAAGTGAGATTTCACCCTCCTGGGGCTGCCCGGGGGAAAGAATTCCTGGGATTTGGGATACTGTCCTGACAATGGGAGCGCAGCAGGAAGGTTGGCTGTGTGGAAAGGACTGAACCCAAACGATCTCTCTGCTCTGCAGGTACGTGATATGCAAAGGATTAAAGCTAGGGACTGAGGACGTGCGTGACTACCTCTTCATGGTGAACATCAGACTCAACCAGCTGCGCAACTCCGATGTGGATGTGAATCTAGTTGTCCCACTGAACGTGATCAAAGGGGACCAGGATTTCTATGATTACATTGTCCAGTCCAATGAAAAGTGAGTGCCTGTGGGCAAGGAGGGCTGCTGGCTGTAGGCAGGTCAGCCAAAATGGTTTTCGGTTGCAGCTGCTTGCTCTCATGGAGGGGCTTGCTGCTGCTGCTGCACTGCTCTGCTTTTGTTCCAAGAGGCTTAGCAGAGCAGAGGGGCCCTATGCAGTGGGGGATTATTACTGTTAGTGACTGTTTAGCTTCTGTGTACCGTCCTCCTGTGTAGAGTGGAAAGGAGGGTAGTGCCTAGTTCTTGACAGTGGACTTCTTGTCACTTTGAGGATCAGTCAGGCTTCCACCTGTTGTCCCAGTAATCTTCCATGTAGCTTGATCTTGGTGTAGATAAAGTTGCTCCCTGACGGAAATTTTCCTCTTTTTCAGCCACTGCAAAGTTCAGATAAAGGCGTTAGCTAAAATTCGTGCCTTTGTTCAAGACACGTGAGTATATTCCTCTGGCTTTCAGTGAGGATTGAACTAACCTACTATAAATCAATTGCTTTGCCCTTCTTTAAAGTGTTCTTAATTTGAGCTGGTACTTTACTTGGCCTTTAGAGCCAGGAAAATTAATAGTGCTTTTAGGTAGCTCAGTTTGTCTCTGCCTGAGTTGCTTGCAGAAAAGTGTGGGTAACTGAAGGAGTCCTGATGGCTGATGGTCTGTCACCCTTATTGAGAAGGCTATCACGCACTACGTGCCTTCTGATTAACAGACATAGACCTGCTTCTTAGCAGGAATGTGGACGTACCATCCTGGCCGGTATGTTCAATTCTACAGCACCAGACTAAGATGGCTGTGGTTAATAGATCTTGATTTTTCAGGGGTTGCCTAAAGCATGCAACATGAATTTCTCACGTTTAAAAAACCTGAAGCTATTGTGATGTATAGCTGTTTCCATGACTTGACTTTTCTGTTCAGGTGTTATTCAGAGATCACATAATAGAAAGCTGAGTGAGCCTGAGAGCCAGAAATTATCTAAGAATTAATCCTAACATTAACACTGTTTTTATGTGGGGAGGGAAGCAGGATCCTCTGAGCGTAACCTGTTGAGGAGCACTCTGTTTGTCATTCCCAAGCCAGACACTGAAAGATGCAAATTTGATAGGGCTGGGATATGCTAATGCTGTGAGAGCAAGGAGGTTTCACCATTTTAATACTCTGCTTTTCTCTTGAGGACGCTGATCGAGCCACGGCAGGCTGAAATCCGAAAGGAGTGTCTCCAGCTATGGGGGGTAAGCAAGCTGCGAAGTAGGAAGATGGTAAAGGTGATGAAATCCTTGCTGTGATGAAATAAGGATGGAGCCAGAGTACAGATAAGCTTTCTAACCTGTATGTTTAATATGTTGTCCTGAGGGAAGGTCAAAGATTATTTGAAGCTTTTCATGTAAGCAAATAGGACGATGCTTGTAGGTTACGTGTACAGCTTAACTGAGCAGGCACCTCACTCCTCTGCTTTGCTGCAGTTGAGAATGTTTGATAGCGTACAGGGTGAACTCGGCACCTAGTGGTTTTCAGGCAGTAGAGCTCTCCAAAGGATCTTGTTTTACGACTCTGCAGTTTCTTTACTGAGCCTTTGACTGTAGTGAGGTCATACCTATGGCAGTGTTTCATTGAAATGTGGATGGAATCAAAGATTTAGCCTGAAAATTTTTGAAGCTGCCTCAGTGTTTCCTACTAGACATAGTATATCTACACGAAATTTGAAAAGCATGTGAGACCTTTTCTTTGCTAGATGACCACTCCAGCAACTTCAGTCCCAAGAGCAGGAGTTCCAGGGGCAAGATGTTCTGTCATGTACTGAAACTAGAAAGGTTCATGTAAACATGCAAAAGAATAACACTTATTATCAATTGTTTGGATTTTCTTTCAGATTCCTGATCAGGCCCGTGTTGCTCCCTCATCTTCAGATCCCAAGTCCAAGTTCTTTGAGCTGATCCAGGTAAGATTTTACCCAGAAGCTGCTTCTGCTTCTTCTGAGTTCTTCGGTACAAATAGGCCTCTTCCCTGCAGGAATTAAAGGATGAAGAAGGTAGTCCTGGATTATAGTTTTATGGAAAACTACATTTACCTGCCTGTTGATGCATTGTGTCTAACGTGCCTTTCCATACATTACTCTTTAGGGCACGGACATTGATACCTTCAGTTACAAACCCACTCCTCTGAATTCCAGTACACTGGAAAAAATCCGCCAAGTGTTAGATTACCGGTGTATGGTGGCTGGAAGTGAGCAGAAGTTCCTCTTGGGGCTAGGGGTAAGTCCTGAGAACAGTCAGACTTTACATCTGGGAGTTCTGCTGGTTCATTTCAGCGTTAACTATTTTGCCTTGCAAATTCATCCCATTCTCACCTGTCCTCAAAGGCCAGGAAGGATTCTTATGGGCAGTCCCAGATGCTGCTAGTTACTTTGTTTCTTTCTCCCGACTTTTCATAGTAATTAAGCCTGTTTTTGTAATTCCAACACAGAGACCCTGTGTTCTTGTTACTGTCTCAATTACTTTCACTGTCCTTTTAAAGGGGTTCTATTTCTGGTTCACTATATGAGAAGTTAATGACAGAATTGAAACAGTTTTTTTGTTCCTCTGCTGTAGAGATTAAGGTTCTTCCTTAAAATTTCCCACAAAGAAGCTGCTTGTGACAGCCTAGTACAAAAAAAAATCTTTGAGGGGTGCTCTGGAGTTGATCAGAGGTCTCTTCCACCCCTACACTCATGAGGCCTTGGGTGAATCTGACTCTGCCTTCTATGCACAGAAATCACAGATCTACACATGGGATGGTCGCCAGTCAGACCGCTGGACAAAACTGGATTTGAAAACTGAGCTGCCACGAGATACCCTTCTCTCTGTGGAGATTGTTCATGAGCTGAAAGGGGAGGTAGGAAGCTATTCTTTCTCTTACAAGTGGCTGCAAATATAATGAGCAGTTTCACTTGTTCTCTGTAAAATACTGCAGAATAAATGTCCCATTTGTGCCAGGTGTGAGGGTTTTCTTTCGTGTTTGATCTTTAGAGAAACCATTTTAGATTAAGTTCCTTCTTTCTGTCCGGTGCTAGAGAGATGAGCTTTTAACGTTGTTTTGAAACCCCTTTGGACCTGACATGCTGTTGGCCTACGTGCAGCAGCAGATGACATTGCCCCTAAGACTTAATCTGTTCTGTGGCTCTTCGGGTACGTAACCGTGCAGTAGCGATTGCAGGCCTTGGAAGAAGACCCTTGAGGTATATTCACAGTATAAAGTGTTGCTGCCTGGGAGCGTGCCTGTCCTCTGGCACCTCCAAAGAGGATGCTGTAGTACACTGGGCTCTGTGCTGTGCTACCTGATGAGGCACTATTGTGCCAGCGAGCTGGTGGTGGTAGCTGTGGTCCTACTTTCTCTCCCTCTCCCTCCCTTGAGACAACTGTGTAGTTGAGATACGCTGTTTCTTGGAGGCTGGCACGTTACTGTACAATGGGCTGCAGGGAATTGGCATGCTTCTATTATCTGGAAAGGTGCTCTCTTGCTGGAAGAGAATGATGCATTGCCAAAAAAATAAAAAAAGCTACAAAATGAAGCTGAAATAGCAACAGTCAGTCCGAGTAGTAAGTTTACGTATTACTTTCTGCAGGGGAAAGCGCAGCGAAAAATCAGCGCTATCCACATCCTTGATGTCTTGGTGCTGAATGGCAATGATGTCCGAAACCAGCATTTCAACCAGAGGTACGTAGGCTCTGGAGAGGTTTCTTTCTTGTACATGAGTCAGAGTGACTGAGAAAGGTTCACATCAGTGGCAGAACGCTGAGCACAGGGAGACAAGTGCATTCAGCTGAGACACTGCTATAATGATGAACTGTGACTGAACCGCCTCAAAGCGAAGTGCGTACAGCCTTTTCAGCCGGTACTGTGTATGAGTCTCTGTGTATGAGGGCAGGACTAGCTCCCTCCTTAGTCTGGAGTGAGCCAGGCACATTATGGATAAATGGAGCACCCTGGGAATATGAATGAGCATAGCTGATAAGTGGCTCAGGGAGAAGGAAGGAGGCTCTCTGTTTCCTTCCTCGGGGCATGATGTCTCTCCTAGTCTTATTTGCCTGCTTAGGCATCAATGTGTTCAGCAACACACGGGCTTGTAGAGGAGGCTATGGAGACCCATTCCAAATAGCTAGTATCACCGGGCACTGAACTGGGAAGGCATGGTGAAAAGAAAAAAACCTTGCTCAAGTGCCCATTTGGCTAGCAGTGGGAGGCAATCTGCAAGTACTGAAGAGTCTAGTTGGTTATTCTGCTGAAACTGCTACCTTCTTGGTGCACCAAAGATCCTCAGTTGTAGGATTCTCTTTCTGCTTTTGTTCAGGATTCAACTGGCGGAAAAGTTTGTCAAAGCTGTTTCCAAACCTAGCCGGCCAGATATGAACCCGATCCGGTGAGTGACTCCTCTTTCCCTCAGCCTTGCATGCTTTGGTTTTGCTGTGTTCGAGGATGAAGATAAGGAGATGAAGTACTTAAACTTTAAGCTGAAATTCATGGTTTTGTTTCACTGGAAAGAGGCTAAAAGTCCTTTCAATATCTGAGATGAAGTTGATAGTAGAGAAGTAGTGCCCTCCCTTCACACATCAGACATTCATGCTTTCATCATAGGTGGACTGGCCAGTGCTGGTCTCAGATGCGTGCTGTAGTAGGTCTAGTGCACAGCTAGCTTATTGCAGTCTTTTATGTCCTTGTCTGCCCTGAAGGGTCAGCAGAGGTACAGAGAAGCTGACTGTTAGATAAATGCAATGTTGATCAGCGTTTGCAATCTCCAGATGGTTAGCCTGAGGAGAGAAGGTTTTAGTTACAATGTCAAGAAAGTTCCTAACAAAGGGCTTCAGCTTTGGTTGCCTCCTGACTTTCTATTTCATTAATTCTGCTATAGCAGATCACAAGAGCATTGTTGTGCTGGGTATCAGATACATACTGTGGACAAAATAGCTTCTGTCTCAGAAGGCTTTCAGTCTAGCTAAAAGTGCCATGATATTGCAAGAGAGGCTAGAGTAAGGGAAAGAGGACGTTCTGCTTGATGATAGATGAATGGGAACTCAGACTCAAGACAGTCACAATTTCTGGAGGAGCCTGAAGCATTGGCAAGAGCTGAAGATGAAGCAAGACGGAGGCCTGTAGAATTGGGTAGTAGAAAGGTTCTTTGCTCTCATGAAAAGCTGTTCAAACTGTGCTGTTTGAAGCCTGATGATTATAGTGGTATGTGTGAAACAGGTGGTTGGGATGTCTGATCAGAGGCAATGCTTTTGAAACTTCTGATTGTCTTCATCCCTGAACAGCAAAAACAAAAGCAGCTTGACATAATAGGATGATGATTCCAAGTCATCGTTACTGATTAAAACAACAAAACTGTTTTTACCTCAAGGTAGCTAGCATGTTTTTGGTGTCCCTCAGGATAACGGTGACGATCTTTCAGTTTACTTTTTCTGCAAGGCCAGCACGCAGAGGCCAGAACCTGCCTGGGGCTGACCTTGGTGAATTTACCTCATGGGAAAACAAAAGCACCTGACTTTCACTGTTCTTCCTCTTCTGTATGCTCAGCCTGAGGTAAAAACGTACAGCTTCTTTAGCAGTGAGGACACTTGTATGTTGCTTACAGCAACCCATCTGTGAGAAAGCAGATGTCATGTTTTTTTCAAGCCAGGAGAAATAAAGCATAAGATTGAGGAGAAAGGTGAACCTTAGTTATGCTTGGCCACCTCATGCAGTACAGAATGAACTGTTGCTGCTTCTTACAGCTAGGACGGAAAAAGAGGACAGTTTAGTTTATTTTTTTATCATATTTTTGTCTCGTTTCTTCTTTCCCCCACCCCCCCAGAGTGAAAGAAGTGTATAGATTGGAGGAGATGGAGAAGATTTTTGTGAGGTAAGTGACTGGCTGAAATGAGACATTTCCGGGCTGATGGAGAGACTGTCAGCCATCAAGGCATGGCAGCAGAGGGATGGGAGGGATGTGCTGATCTGTGCTTGAGGAGTCCTGGCAGAAGATCTTGTAAAGCTCTTGAGTCATGCTGCTGAGCTCTAATGCCACAGACTTGGCCAATGCGTTTTGCAGAGGTAGGAGTAGCAACCCTGCTCAAGTATTTGTGCAGAACTGTCAGTGGCTTGAAAGATTTAAGAGTTCATACCTGAAATGGGATCTCCATTTGGATTTAGTGTGGCAGATCACAGATCCTTCATTCCAACACTAGCTCTGCTACCTGGTGTAGATGGCTCTAGCTGTTTTTCCTAGCCCTGCAGGAGAGACGGGATTCTCCAGGGAAGTGGCGATTTATCCTGTCATATTTTAATGTGACGCTCTGGAAAGTGTGTGCGGGTGTCATGTTGTGTGCAAGAGGACGATAAAGGAAGAAACAGGAAATGCTGTATTTATATTTAGCAATCTCTATCATTGTCTTCTCTCAACATTCAGGTTAGAGATGAAAGTCATCAAGAGCTCAGGGGGAATACCCCGGCTATCCTACACAGGCAGGGATGACCGGCACTTTGTACCCACAGGACTCTACATCGTGCGGACTGTGAATGGTAGGAAGAGAGAGTCCCCTGCTCTTACTTCACTTTTACTCTGTGCCTTCAAGTAAAAAGTAATTGCCTAGGCTCACTCCTGCTGTAACTCTGTAAGAAGTTAATGGCAGTATTCCAAGGGCTAGAGATCGACTGTTGTAGTGAGCATTGCTTAAGTTGGGATAAGGTTCAGGGTGTTTCTGTGACAGTTTTTTTTTCTGTTGCAGTTTGATCTGTTGTGTGGGTAAATCAATTTATTTACATGACTCCCTTTTTTCTGAGATTATAATTGTTTACCAAGAAGATATTTTCCAGAATAATAGTACATGGAAATAACCTATTTGGAATGTCAATTTTTAAATGCAGGGGGAATGGAATTTTCTCACTGAATGCAGAAGTTTGGGAGGCAGGTGTTCTTGAGGGAGGAAAGGGAAAAGGAGTAAGAGAAGAATCACTGTAACAGATTCCTTGGCCCTGCTTGCCCTATGTATGTGTTTCTACCATGCTTTTATCCTCATTCCATTTTCAATCTAATCCCTGTGACACTTTTCTGCAAGATCCCTGGACAATGGCATACAGCAAAAACTCTAAGAGGAAATTCTTCTTCAACAAGATGACCAAGCAAGCAACATACGACCTCCCTTCTGAATCCATCGCACCCTTTCAGTGAGTACTAGCCAAGTGCCAGAGCTGAGGCTGTGGGCAGAGAGGTGCAGCTGGATGTTTGGAAGGGAGTTCAGGTGTGCTCTGCTGTTTTTGTTGTTTGCACTGCAAGCACAGCTCGGCCACCAGCAGGGTGTGCTGCATAAACTGATACCTCACAGATACAGGAAACTGCTGATCTGGAGTTGTCGCTTTTGCTGATGATTGCTATGAATAACACAAATCTTCACACAACTTCATTCCTCTGTATGCAGCAGAGTGTGAGTGAGTGAACCTTGCTGCGTGCAGGGATCCTGTAACTGTAGTTTGTTACATCTCTGAATGTTCAGATACTTCGCTGGAATTTAAAAGTCAGTCCCAGCTAATTTAGCCCAAACTCTTGTATATGTTTTAAGTAGCTAGAGCTTGTTCAATGAGAGAGTAAGAGAAAAGTAGTATCTCCTTGAGAAAGGATTGTCATTGGACTGTCATTAACACCGTGGGTGCTGAATACTACCTGTGTCCGTTGGGTACTAGGCCAAGGCAGCCTTTAAGTACAGCAGATTCAGAGTCTGCCTGGTACGTCAGGGCTTGTGGGAGGAGATGTTCTGCATGCTTTGCCTGCTGGTGGTCTCAAGAGATATCCCCCACTACCAAGGACTCTGCCTCTGAGAGCTTGACATGAAAAAGTGCTCCTGATTCTCTTACTTCGAGCCTCCTTACCTACTTTTGAGTTGTGCTTTTAAGAATCTTTAAGCTCCCTGTAACCAGCTAAATAGGAGAATGGGCTTAAAACTATGAAAGCAGAGGCATGTGGTGGATTTTTTTCCCCTCCAGGCCTCAGGACAGGGTTAGTTCTGCCTAAGGACTCATAAATAGGCCAGTACAAACCATCATGAAAGGCCGAGGACTTAGAGCTCTTGTGTAGGACTGCAGAAGGGATGTGTTGTGTTGTGGTTAGCGAGTACTAATGTGTCTGTAATTAGCCATTGACATGTGCTCTTGTCACTACCTAGTACTGCTTTGTTAGAACAGCAGCACTAAATAAGCTATGAATATTGTGTCAGTACTTGTACAAAACTAAAGGCTGCTGTGTTGGCAGTAATTAGCAGCTCTGTTTTCATTATGGCTGGGACTGTGCTGATGCAGCGAGGGAGGACTGTGCTTGATGGATGGAGTGAGAGATGGCATTGTAGGACCGGAACTCTCAGCAGCCGAGTAGAGAGCTTGGTTATTTCACACAAGGGGAAGGAAGGGATGATCATAGCTGCTTTTGTACAGCACAAAGTGCTGTTCATTTGCAAAGCTCTATAGGACAGCTATTACTGATTCTAGTAGGTTTGTCGTGAGTGATTAGATTGCTATTTGCTTCTGCTGGCAGACTTTCTAAATTCTTCATTAAGGCCTTTCCATTGCCTGAAATGACAGTTTCATCCTCTGAAGAACTTGTGGAGGGAGGGAGGTTTTCCCTAATGATCTGTCTCCTTCCAGCAAATACTGAACTGAACCTTGAGTGAAGTCAGAATTAACAAGTTTGCTTCCCTGGAAATCTCTTAGGCTAGGAAGTTCTTGTATGTTATGGGCTATTAAGTTTGTAAGATGAGCGAATGGGTGTACTGCTCTTTTTCTAAGGCACCCCTCAGATAGAGCGGCTCCCTCTGTGTGGCTCCCAGCACAAGAGCAGTTGTGTCTGCAGTGCACGTTGTGGCTAACACAATGACAGGGTTTTCCTTCCACTCTTCTGCCATACTAATCTTGCTCTCTTCTCTGTCCACAGTGTCTGCCATTACAGCCGCCTCTTCTGGGAGTGGGGGGAAGGTGTCAAAGTGCACGACTCTCAGAAAAGGCAAGATCCAGAGAAGCTATCAAAGGAAGATGTCCTGTCTTTCATCCAAGCACACTACCCCTAACCCCCTGCCCTCTTGGGGGGTGCCGGGTGGGGCTGAGCCCAGCTTGGATTCTTCAGGGACTGACAAGACTGGAGAGACTCCACAGCTGTCCTGGCCTTCTCCAGAGCTGATTCCCTGGAGGTGATGTAACCAGGAGGCGATACGCAGAAGGCTCAGGACAAGGCTCTACCTTGGCAGTGTATATAAGAGTAGGACCCAGGTAGCGTGCCTTCTGCTCGAGCACCTATGGTGACTCCTGGAGTCGAGGCCTAATGCCCTTTTGTCCTGACCTACTGCGTGCATGAGGCCAAGGGGCTGGCAGCTTTCTTTGCTCCTGTGCAAATATTCAGCCAGGTTTGTGGAGCTCTGCGTTTCAGGGCTCTCCAGGCTTGTGCTTCCCTGGCAGTGGGAAGGAGCAGAGGAAGGTGGCAGGGCTGGGCAACAGCGTGCTGAAGCAGTCCTGCCTTGTTCCTGGCAGCTGCCCATCTCCTTGGCCTTGTGAAGGGCCTTCGCTACCCCGTGGAGGGTATTAATTCATTGGGGAATGCTAGCTTTGGGGTGCAAGTATGGATTCTTGTTGGTATCTCCAACGTTTCTGCTATTGAGGCACTTGGCTGGCCATCGGCAATTCCGACGTGATGGTGTCCCACTGGACAGGAGCCAACACAGGTGATGACTGGACTTCCTGGCACCGACTTGATGTTTCAGTGCCAGAGGTTTCTCAGACCTCTACGAGCTGCTGTGATAAGGATTTCCCCTTTCTAGGTCAGTGACTGATCCTGAGCCAGCAGTCTGGGGTTAATTTGTGTCTGCCTCATGGTATGTCAGAGACCAAGGTGCTTTGGTTCTTGGTACCCAACAATACTACCCAAATCTTCAGGAAGGAAAGCAGATGTGGGAGGGAAGACGAGGGAAGTTTACGATGCTGGGGGTCTTTAGAGGAAATGATGGGAACATCAGACTTTGATAGTCTTTGTTAGAAGACCCAGGGCTTCAGCAAAGAGAGATCTTGATTTGACCATGTTGGTTAATAGGAAGAAATTCTGTCCCCCAACTGTTCCCCTGGAAAGGGTATCAGAGTTCCCTTTCTAAACGTCAGAGTGGGCTTTGACACCCTCCAAGTCTCATCTTGCCCTGGCGCTACACCTGGGGTGAAGGCACAGAGCTGTGACACTCTCAGCATGAAATTTGTGTGTCAGCAGACTTCTCAACGTGTTTTTATGCTGGGCTCAAAGTTGTCTTCTGTTGCATGATTTACCTTCAGTTCTGGCTTCCATGGGGCTTTTGCCAGGTCTTCCACTTAAATCAGAAGGTAACTCGCAGTTGACTGCTTTTAGCTAAGCAGTTACCCCCTTTTTTGTTTGCTTTTAAACACAGAATGGCAGTAGGGAGGAAACTGATTTATGGGTTGTCTGAACTGTGCCTTAAAGAAAGCTGTAGTTCTTGGAACTATAGCAGTTGCTTAGATTCTTATTTTTTCCCCCCAAAGTTGTATGTAGGATTTGAAAAAGATCTATGTAGTAAGACATGGAAGTTCTCACTTGCAGGCATATAGGTGCATGGGTACCTTGCACCCCTCCTGAAGAGGCCATAACAAGGGTGGCATGTTGCAGAAGTCTCATTTTCATCCACCTTTTAAGGTCCAGCATCATGTATAGGTTTTGTCCTCCTCAGCATGCAGCGAATGCCACCCTACACATAGGCCATGCTCTCTGAGCTTGGAGCACTTCGGTGTCTTCACAAGCACGTAATTTCCATATGCCCATGTTTTATTTCTCTGCAGTTTGGTATAAATGAACTTAACAGCTCCATCTCCTTGCACCAGCCAAACATAGGTGCAGGCTTGGTCACTGGAGAACCACACCCCTCGGCTACTGGCAACAGTTGAGGGGCTGCAGGTTGTCAAAAGGGCCTGTGGATGACCTGCAGCTGCCCTCTATTTTCAAGCAGAGGCAAAATATAAATGAGAGAAAGGGTAGGCTTCCCCCCACAAAGAACAAGAGCTCTGTCACCGGCAGCTTGTTCTGGCAAAGGCACTTCCACGAGGGATGAGGAACCTTCCCTGGGGGCAGAAAAGCACCTCCAACTGTGTGGTTTCCAGACCTGTGTGCAGTTGGCTTTTTAAATCAGTAATTTGAGGTCTGGCATTACTGCAGCCAGCCTTGAGGCTGTTCTAATGCCAGCAAAGCGTGCTGCTCCCTCCGCCAGGCTCCTGTGCTAAGTGTTACGTACTCCACTCAGGGCTCTGGTCTCCCCTGGGGGCTGGCAGGCAGAGGGGTGACCAGGAAGTATGCTGTGGAGCTTGTAGGCCTTTGAGGGAGCAAAGAAAATCCCCGTAGCTGCAGGCTAGCTTTTATGAACAGATGGTACTTCCTCTTTGCCCTGTTGCCTCCAGTTCCTCCCAGTTTTAATTTGCTTTTATTATTTTTGATGCACTGAACCATGATTCTGAATCCCCCTTCAAGAAGGCAGGCATGAGGCACTGTGCTGCTTGCTTCCTTGATGCAGGGTGAACATGGAGGAATTCTGTTGGGAAGGGGGGTGAGGAAGGTCTTGCTGAAGGGAATGTTTATGTACATTAATTGCACAATGTATTGTTATTAGGCTGTGTATCATTTTGTGTTGATTTCTCTGCTTTCATTGTCTATTACCAATACAGCCCCTTTAGTTCACAACAGTGCTTATTTACTTTGTTTCGCACAAAATCTGGGCCAGCATTTTGCATTAATGTGGAGACAGAAATGCCTTGCACAGTTAGAACTTTGAAGGCAGTCCTGTTCTCCTGAAGTTCTTCCTGAGAAGCGCTTCCTCAGGGCTTCTCCACGTCTCACTGGACTGGAATGAGAGGAGGGACCGCAGGGCACTATCTCCAGCACTCCTTCCTTACCAGTGTGCTTGGCTGCTTTTCCACTGAAAGGAAGCAAATGCTTGAAACCAAACTCTCAGGCAGATTCCAGGCCACGACAGTGCAATAATCTACTGCCAAGCAGATGTATGAGAAGGGCCTAACCCCATCCAGCCTTACTGGGATGGAATGCGCGCCAGCAGCGAGATGGGAGGCAGGAGGATCCTAGCAGAGGAGGGGCCTGAGAGACCTGCTGTGAAACAGGAAGGAAGGAAAAGCTGGAATCTACCATGTCAAATTATTTTATTTAAAGCCCTCCACAGGCACTTCCATGCCTGGGAGTTGATAGTAAAAATCTCTTCTGCAGGTATTGATTCTCAGAGGCACAAAATGGTTACCAAGCTCTGATGCACAGGGTAGGTAGGTCTTTCCAAAGCCCAAGCACCAAGATCTCACGTTGGCTGCTATGTGCTTGCAGAAGAGATACCTACTTCCCATCAGTTTTTATGGAGGTAGGGTTCTCCTGGTCCTGGAAATTAGTGTGGAAGAGGAAACATCTTTGTTTAGCTCAGTTCTGTCTGCAACCAGGGAGGTCCTCTTCAAAAAGAACGTAACTGCCTTCAGGCACCAGGCCTGATGGTCTTGACTGGATGCTTGGTAAGACAGCTCCACCTGGAGTTATGCTTGACCTGTTTTCCCAGCACTGGTGTGCTGTGGTATCTGCTTTGGCACCTGGACCTCTCACTCCTCAGAAAAAAAGCTTCCCTACAATGAGGTTTGGAGAGGACAAACAAGAACAGCACCCTGGAATGCTGATCCTCACCCTTGGGGAGGTGCAGTGGTGAGAGGAGGGAGAGTTCCTTGCAGGAGAGGCGTCTGGTCAGCAGGGAGAATTCTTGAGTGCAGTCACATAGTCCAGCAGGCGTAAATAAGAGCAATCAGCAATGCCATGGCCACAGCAAGGGCAGCATTCTTGCGATTTTCCTTCCGAAGCACGCTCAGTTCCTTCTCTGTGAAACAAACAAAACCCTTGCTTGTGAACATTCTTCGTGTTGTTACTATAGTAGTAATAGTTACTACTACCATACTAAGGGCAGGCTGTTTCATTAGAACAACTGTTTATTCCTTAAGGCAATGAGGAAGAGGATGGAGCTATTTTTACTCTTTTTCTTTCCCTCGGCATGTGTTCAGGACTCTCAGTCCAGTATCTTTTCCCAGTGCTTAAGCTAACTCAAATACAATGAGCTAGCACTGCTATCAAAAAGGCTTTTAGCTCTTCTTTCTGCCCCCAGTCTTTGTGTGGTGCAAGTATTCATACAGCCACTCAGACACCTGCTTCAATGCGCAAGGCTGCAGAAGTGGTGGTGGGGCAGGAGATCACATAACCCCCAGCACAGCTCTGCCACCTTCAACTGGCATTGTCATTCATGGCCTCAAGTGTGTCAGCTGAAGTAAGTACAGGCCCTAGTGATGATCTAAAAAGGCTGTGTGCAGATGCACTGTGTTCTCCTCCAGGAGGAGCAGCCATCTGCATTAGGGGAGGCTGCTGCTGCTGGGTGAGCAGCCTGTGGACGGCACTATTGATGCTCGCACTGATGGCTGGCAGCTGTCTCTAGTGGTAGGCCCTCAGGGAATAGGTTTGAAGCTTTTTAAAATAATTGCTAGTCTTCTGGGAACAGTCCTTTAACATGAGTTAAAATTGTAAATTCACTGGCCATGCCTTGGGTTTCACTTCTCCAGGCCTAAAGAACTTGTGTTTCTCTCCCATGTGTGAGCTTTGGTGCTTGCACTGCTGCAGAACAGCTCTGGTGAGCTGAGCCAGGAGGAAGGCTAATTGCACACACACAGAACAGTGATTAAAACTTCCCCAGCTTACTGCATGACTGCCCCCCTGCTGGTCAGAGAGCAGCAGCCTCAACACTGACCGGTTGTGGCCATTGCGGAACCACACTGCTCTGTCTGCTCTATGCTGCCCCCACAGCTGCCAGCACCCACCCGGGCACTCCTACCTCACCCTGCCTCTGCCCTTGAGCATCAGGCTCCCTGTATCAAGACTGCAAAGCCTCACCCACTGCTCTGGTTTCACTGGCGCTAGGACTGGGCTCACTATGCAGTATGAAGGGTCCCTATCATGCTTGCACCCTAATTGCAGTAATTTAGCGTAAGTAGCAGCGGCCATTCTCCTCTGCTTCATGCACACCATGAAGTGCCTGTACTTCTAAGGCTCGTAATGCTCTCCAAGAGAAGACTGTCTTCAACGTACAAGATGTACAGCAATGCACCAGCAACTCATCGGGAAAAGATGTTCACAGAGCCAGGGGGGAGAATAAGTCCTATAACTCAGTTCAGTGCTTCCAACATAGTCAATCTGCTGCCTAGGCAGAGCCCAAGCCTTCTAGCTCCCACCCTGTGAGCAAGGCAGCACCCTCACCTTCCCTTAAAACTGCGTAATTAAAAAACACAACAAAGTGGAGAAGTTGATAAAAGCCAGTCAAGCCAATCTGTTGGCTAAGGTTTTCTAAAGACAGGTAGCGTGGGGCATGTGAAAGGCACGTTTTGCCCCTCTCAGCAGCTGCTACACTATTTTTTTCCTGCTATGGTAACATGTTTCAAGAGGGAGGATCTGGACTCATAATACGCTGACCACATTTCCCTCAGTCTTGCTCTGTGTGAATGAGTGTAAATTCAGACAAAAGTTAGAGGCAGCAGGAACTTGAAGATGAAGCTAAGCTGCAGCACTGATGCCATCCAGCCCAGAGGGACCATTTTTAATGAAGCTCTTACCATAGTTGTCAGCTTTGGTCATTAGGAGGTTTCTCTCTCTCTCCAGTGACTTTCTGTAATGAGAAGAGGAGTTCATTACCTGCGAGGCACAACACAGCCTGTTTCTTTGCTTGTATGATGGAAGAGAAAACTCTGGCCCAGTAGCAGGAATATTTGCTCACAGAATGAGCCCCTCACCCTTCACTGTGGAGAGGTGATGGTTTAGAAACCCCCAGCTGAGCTGAAAGGATGCAGCAGTTGTAGATGGCTTTTTCCTTCTCCCAAGCTGCTTTGTGTCTCTCCTTTGAGCAGCGTCACTGTATGTGAGCAGAATAGTGGTCTGTCTGCTGGAGAGCCCCCTACCCTGTTCCCCAAGGTGGGGTAAGAAATTCTACCGTGGCTACAAGATGAGGCAGGGTCCTGCTCCTCCGGCACATCTGGCTCAGTGCTGGTGTAGTAATTCTCCTCACTGATTGAAGCTTGGATCCCTTTGCCAGGGGTACCCAATTTACATACCCTGGTCAGCTTGGAACTGGAATCCAAGCCCAGCAACAACCACCTAAACAACCTGTTGTCAGACAGAAGGCTCAGGATAATAGTAGTTACAAGAGGCCTACCCAGCCCGTGTCTGAAACTGCACAAGATGATTAATTAATACGCTATTTAAAGTATAAAAGCAAACCAAACTGCCTGAAAGCAGCTGCATTTCCATTGCAGCAACAAGGACACGGCCACTCCTTTCAGACTGTGTGCATACAAACAAAGCTACGCTAACAAATTATCTCATCACTGAGAGCAGAGAGAAGGCAGAAAGTGTAATAGTTTGTTGGTCCCCTTGGGGCAGAGCAAGAACCTGCAGTACAAAGAGATTCCAAACCTATGCGTACAGCTATTAAGTGCGAGATGGCAAGAAAACAAGCTACAGAAGCAGCAGGAGAGGCAAGGAGGGCTCTAAGAGGCAGCTGGAAGAAGGAAATGCACAGTGCTGCCACGAGGTTGTGAGGAGACATTTGCCAACGTGACTGAGGTGCTACTCAAATCTGCCTCGGGAACGGAGACAAGGAAGGTGCTTTGAGAATGAGACAGGAAGAAACTGGTAACTTTGAAGCAGGAAAGCAGAGCTCTCCTTCGTGAACTAGATTTATCATGGTACCTTCTTCCATGGTTTTGAAACCATCTGGATTAGGGGAACAGAATTTCAGTTTCCACACAAGTTGTAAAATTCAGAAAAAGTCCCAGAAATCCCTAATCTTAATTCTTTGCTCAAGGCCCTATATTTCAGAGAGAAATCATACAGATATATTCCATCTTGTCAAGTTACTGCAAATGTAGGTTTGTTTGATGGCCACTTCAGCAGCAGATGAAGAATACAGATAGTAAAAATAGGAAAAAAAATTAGGTAAAAGACTGGTGAGATGAAGAGCTAGAGATGAGGGATAAGGGAATGCAGGACCCTGTCCAAATATGAATGGGGATATAAAACTCCAATAAAGGAAGGGAAAATAGAGGGAGAGGGTAGCTCAAGAAATAGCACGCAGAGCAAGATAACTGAGTGGAAAGGAAGAAAAAAGAACAGAGGCTGAAGCTGGTAAATATCAGGGTGTGAAAAAGTCATCGCTGCGAGGATGATTTGTAACTGGGTTCTGTAAGAAAGCAGACAACAGAATCTTTCCCTTCCTTGGCCTATGAGTGAACTAACTTCCCTGCCTTTTTGGTGGGAGCAGAGCAATGGGATGCTGATGACTGGAAGAATGTCTGCAGGTACACAGATTTGAGAATCAGCAGGGAGGTGTAGGATCTCTTGCTTCATGCTAAAGAAATATCAGGTTCTACCGGTGTCTGCTGTAAAATCCAGGTCAGAGTCCAGGTCAGTTCAGCTTTAAAAGCTTAAAGCTAACCTGTTTCTAGCAGGCCAGGACCCAGCTCTGCTAACAAACAGCCAAGTTTTGGGCACTGCTTGGCTGGGTGCAATACAAGTTTGAGAGGGAGGCTGATAAATCTCTCTCTATCACTGAACTCACATTGGCACAATCCCCAAGTAAGCTCCAAGCTGGAAAAAGTCTTGTCATGGGGAACCACGCATTCCCATCCCTCCAAGAACCCTTGCTCAGTCCTGCAGCAGGATGACAGCTAGCTGAAGTGTGCAGCCACAGCTGTGAAAGGAGGTGCTCATCCATACCTTCCCTCAGGGCTGAGCTTCTCCCTGCGCAGTTTGAGATCCACCTCCTCCATGCTCTGTCTGCAAAGTGCCAGCTTCTCCTCCAGTCCATCAATCTGAAAAACACCATACCAGTCACTGTCATCTCCTCTCCCACTAACACGGATCCATCCCCACTGAAGGGTGACAGTCCAGCCACTCCACCTCCTTCCTTCCCAAACCAAGGGAGGAGCAGGCCCAGCTCTGCGCAGAGATCACAGCACAGAGCCCACCACCTCCTAGATCAGCCTGTGCTGTACCTCGGACAACTGACACTGCAATCCCAGATGCAGCCAGGCCAGCTCTAACACTCCCAGCCGTGTGGCTGGCCAGCACCTTTTTTGAGATCCAGTCCAGTTCCAGCCTGGTCTAGTTCCTTTGCATGTGGCCCCACAAGCAAAGACATGACCTACGATGTCTTTATGCAATTAAAATGGTAAACGATCCAAGAGAGTGGCCTTGGACAAAGCCTCAGGGGTAACATCTTGATATAGTGCTGCAAACAGAAGCAGACATTCGTGGGACACCACTGCAAAGCACCCTCAGCTCTGTGTGTGTGTAGGGAGTGAGAAGGGGAAAAATGCTCATGGTTGTGGGCATATGGATTGCCCAGGCATTAGTCCTACCAAGGCCAACAGCTCTCCAGGAAATCATTCCTCATTTCTGTCTGGCAACCAGAGCGCAGACATCTTTAGGAAAACCTTGTCTTTCAGGCTTGCTTCCAGCAAGGAAACCACGGAGTAATCAGATAATATGAACACGACATCGTAGCCTGAAAGAAGATGGCCTTGCTGCCCTGAGGTGGCAGTGACCTCTCTTTTCAGCTACCATGCTCCTGCTGTGTCTGGTTTTCCAAACAAGGCCAAAGCCAGCTACGTCTCTGGCAGCGCAGCCTTTCTGTGGCAGCAGCCCTCACAAACCAGAAGGCAAGAGGCAGCAGGGTCCTGAGGAGGTACCTAGGCAGTATGTCACACCAACTGCCTGGACACCAGAGGGAGAGCACGAATGGTCCCATGAACAGTGACATGGGGAAAAAAAATCCAAGGTACTAATCCACAATTATTGTTGCTTTGGGGATCAGCTCTGTCCTGAGCTCGATAGCAGTCTCACACCTTCTGTTCAGGAAAGGCAGGCAAGAGTTATTAACATGCAGGACGGGGCAGGAGGCTTGATGTGAAGGGGAGAACAACACAGACTGCAACAAGGAGCTCAGCCAGTCAGCTGCATAGCCTCATGGCAAGGCGCACAGCAGCGCCGGGGGCAGGGGCATGAGTAAAAAGGCTCAGATCTTTGCATCTTACTATTTCAAAGTCCCCCAAGTCAGCTCTGATCATATTTATCAGCAAGTTAATTTAATGGCAGAGTGCAGGAGAGTGGAGAAGGGGTGTCCACCCAATTAATTCAGGGTGCTGAGCTTTGAGAACGACCACCTCCTTCACCAGTTGCCACCATCTGCAAGTGATGGTGTGTCTGCTTCCTCCTGTGCTGGAAACCCTCACAAACATACACCTGGCCAGAGGTACTTCAGTGTGTGTCACCTGGCTCCTCCTCTGCCAGTAAACTGAATACAGTACCCCGTGCCTTCTCTGGAAGAGGGGCTTAAAAATCAAGGTAAGTAATGCAATGTAATGAGAGCTTTGGTTAGTAAGCTGCCAGCCCACCACTGTTACCCACATCATTGCACTCCCCATCCTCTCCACCAGAAGTACTCCTTCTGCTCACTTTGCAGCTGCTCTCACTGGTACGCTCTCTGCCCACGCTGTCATCTTTTCATGAGAAATAACCCAAGGATACTCAGCCCAGCTCTGCCAATGCTCTTACTTTCTGCTGACTAAAAATCTCCAGATTCCACACAATACTTTAAAAGTTGCAGCTGTTTTTACTGCTCTTAAATCAAAACCAAAGTTTGGCTCCCCTGCTGAAGAGCAATAATTTGCTAATAAACCACATGCCCTAGAACTGCACCATCGGTTTTGCTGAGCTGGGGGCACAAGGGACACAAAATGATAATAATAATAAAAAAAAATAGGCAAAGGAGAAGGAACAGATTGCTGAATGAACAAATTACTTTTTTTTTCTCTCTGAAATCCCGCTATTTCTTTTCAGGCTGGTCTGGCGCATTAGAGGTTGCAAGGAAAGTTGAGAGTGAGGATTTTCAAATGTTACCTACTCACAGGGCCTCAGTTTCCTTACTTGTACATGAAGACAAAACTATCTGCCTCCTGAAGATGGCTCACATACAGGAAGAGCCCCAGATGATGCAGAACTATAGGCAGAGCACCATCTTGACACGCTGGTGCCACTGCCTCGCTTGGGATTTGGGACCTGCTTCTGTATGCTAGGAATCTCTCAGCAGCTAAGCCATCCAAGCAACTCTTCACTGCAGGGCAAAGGAGAGAGAGGAAGAGGAAAATAAGCATGGGGAGAAATTAGAAACGCCTGGGAATTACTGATTACTCTCAGGCTGCTGAGAAAATTCCCAGGGGAGCTATAGCCTGTAAAGCTGTAGCAGGAGAACCTATAAAGTTCTGGCATCATTCCCAGCAGCAGCTCTCCAAGAGAGCAATCCTAGCAGCAGGTGCATACCTGAGCTCGTTGTGGATGGCGAGCATTCCCTCCTAACCGCTGCGTGAGGAGGTCAGCTGGGGCAAGCATCTAGGCCTACAGAAGGCCCCTCCGCTCCCCAGGAGCCGCCCTGGAAAGCCAAGTCCCAGCAGCTTCATATGCACACAAGCTCCCTCACTCCAGAAGGTATGACAAGGTTGTGAGCCATTTCCACTGAAATCAGGCAATACCTGCTCACAGTCTGGAGACTTTTTAAAACCAGAGGGACCCAGAGCACATTTCAATCCAAACTGACTTATGCACTTATTATAAATCTTATTTGTCAGGACTACCTTGGGCAGGGAGCCCAAAATGGCTCACATAAAAGGCAGACCAAGAAAAAAGAGAGAAGGAGGCAGCTTTGCTTACAAAGTTGAGCTAGATTAGATCCCTTTTAATACATTTTGTAATGAATTAATAAAAGCTTTCCAGCAGAAAGGCTAAAAGCACTTTTCAAGAACTGGCATCCACCCTCTGCTTTTATGAATTCCCTAATTAAGATACTGGCAAAGAGCCACATCACATATACATTGACATCCAGCAGCGTTGGGTAATGAGGATTTTGTCTTCTGACCCTCATAAAACAGATCAAAGCCAAATGAAGAGGTGGGGGCAAAGAAAAAAAGCCTTCCCCAAGCAGTCTTCTGATGCCTTGTCACCTGCCAGCACACATGAACAGTTCTTTTCACAGAAGAATTAGCGCCTCTTGCATCCACAAATTTGGCTGCGTTATTAAGAAAAACGGTCCAGCAGAGACTGAGTTTTTAAAATGTTTATATGTAAACGCTAACTTGTAGTTTGGGTATACACATCTATTTTTTACGACACTCTTAGAATCATTCCCTTCATGCCAAATTGTTTTGCAAACGCTGCACCCGCAGCAGGCTAGGCAATGTTTACCAGGCAGTTTACTACACAGCAGAGGATGATCCACCAGAAAAGTCCTGCAGATCAAACCTTTGTGTTGGTAAAGGAGAAAGGGCTGAATCCCACCTGCACCTCCTTCAGCCTTGAACCTATCCAGTTAGTCGCCCCCCTGCTTCAATTCAGTGGCTTTGCAGGACAGCACGCAGATGTGACCAGAGAGCACTTTGAAACATCCTCTAAGAACAACTTCAGTCAATACAGACTACGCGGGCCTTTTCCCTTATTCTTAATACTCTTCCATAAGCACTGATCAGTCTTTGTCAGATTTGGGCACCATACATAACAATACTTTCTCCAAATACACACTCAGTGTTTTGGAGCTCAGACTGAACACAGAGTATGCTCTTTGCACATAATAGCCCTACCTGCCCTCCCCTCCCCAGCTGGCTGAGCCACAAGGGTATTTTTAGGAGCTACAATGCCCATGGCAAGGAGTTTCACAGCACATCCACAGGCTGGGGTAAGAACCAACCCCTTCCTGTTTGTTCTGTCCCTGTCATTTGCTAGCTTCACTTGAAGGCTCTGATTTTTGTACTGAAGCGAGAGTGAACATTTATTCTTTGTTTAAAAATTACAAATAAAATACAAAGGATATAGACCTATGCTGGGTCCCCTTTCAGTCACGTTTCCAAGTTTAAAAGGACCCATCTGCTTAATTGTTTCCTGCATAGAAAATTTCCCCAGCTTTGATCATCACGGCCACTCTGAAATTCATTCCACTTTCATTATATTGCTACAAAATTGACCAGAGCCTTCCCAGTTTCCTTTTCCTGATGGATTTCATGAAGACAGTTCTGTACAGCTCAGTGTTGTCAAAGGGGCTGCCTGCTGAAGGACTACAAAGCTATAAGAAAGGAGAAGCAGCGTGAGTTTAAACCATCACAACATCATGGAGACATTTATATCACTTTAAACCAGGTTACATCAATTGCACCTGCAATTTGTAAGTGCAAGCTAATCTGATAAGTGTCCAGATAGAAAATTGCATTCATTTAGCATCATGACTCCAGTTAAACAAGCATGACTCTGCCTAGATTAGGCCTTTCAAAGATAGCCATGCATCATGTCATATTAAGGCTCATTTGGGAAGTTTTATCAATCATAACAGCTTGGAAGGTAACAGTGAGCTGAATGGAAGCTTAAATCATGAAATCAGCATCTTGGTTGTGGAGCATTCTGACAAGTAACACAAGCTTCACTGCCTCTAACTTAAAAGGATTTTGTTTTCTTCCTAACTTTCAGTAAGGACTCCTCGCATCACTGCAAGTGGAAAGGACTTTATCTTTTAGCAGTATTTTTGCACCGATAGGTCACATTTTCATTTATAACACCCTGAAGAGTAGTTCTACAATGCTTTCAGAACTGGTTTGTTCTATCATGACAACACGCACACAAAAATCTAAAGATACCACAAGTTCCAAATACTTTGCCAAAACATTGTGTGGCAACTGAAGCCAAACCCTTTTCATTCTACAACCAGCAACCCAGACGGGCTCACCCTTTTGAATACCTCTCCTTTTTGTGAGGCGAAGCCTACCACCTCCTCTCTCCATGTCTGTCACATCTCAAAGAAACATTTGAGCTCCCTTTGCTAGGCTGAGCGAAGAGATACTTGGACGGACAGCACAGTCCCCCCTGGACTCCCTTTGGCTGTTATATTTTGGTTAGAGTGCCCAGAAATGTCTGTTTCTCCAGTACTGCCTCCCCAGGACGACGAAGCCAGACCGAAATCCCCTCAGAGCGCTGCCGCTCCCAGCGGGGCCATCGCACCACAAAATGGCGGCCGAGCCCAGCGCCCCGCGTCCCCCCCGGCACCCACCGGGAGCGAGCAGCAGGCAGAGACTGGCCACGCCGCCGCCCCTCACTGTGGCCCCTGCGAGTGCTCTGCCGCCTCGTATCGCCTCGTATCGCCCCATATCGTCTCCTATCACCTCATATCGCCCCTCGGCCGCCGCCCGCCCCTCACCTCCCGGGCCACGCTCAGCCCCTCTCGCCTCCTGCCCATGGTCCCGAGCCCGCCCGGCGCCGCGCATGCGCAGAGCGCCCGCTCCCCGCTCGCCCGCCCGGGCTCGGCCACGTCGGCGCGGCCGGCGCCATCTTTGTGAGGCGCCGTGCCGGGAGGGGGGGGGGGGGGGGGGGGGGAAGGCGCCATCTTTGTGAGGGCGTCTCTGGGGATGGCCTTGGAAAATAAAGGATGGTTTTGCTGAATATTCTCTCACCAAGAGCTTTAGGTCGGCCTTGGGGCTCCCTTCCCAAACGCTAGCTTTGTGTTAAAGCAGCTGCAGGAAAAGCCAGCTGCCTGAGCTACCTGGAGGTAGCATTTTGTGCACGCTAGCCAGTTCACTGCCAGATGCTAATCACAGTGTTACATATGCATGGCAGCTTTTGTCCTGACCCTGGAAAGCTTTTTATGAACAGTTGCCATCTTGTATTTAAAAAAGAAATAATAAAAACCCAAGAAGCACCACTGAAATGAGTCTGTCTTTGTGGTAGGACATCACTGCTACATGACAGAACAGCAGCGCTATTTGCTGTCCGAAACCTGAAGGCTGGGCAGCAGCAGCTTTTATTAAAAAGACAGACTGAATTTTCTTTTTCACTAAATAAACTTTGCTGACTGAATTTCTGTAGGCTCTCAGGAATGTGTATTCCTACCATAGGAGTGCTAATACTAATGCTTAATTTGTGTGTTTCACTTTTCTTTCCAAAAAATCCTCTGCATTTTTCTATGGGAGGAGCATGCGTCTGTGAGAGCGTCAGTCTGATTTTCTGCCTGGAGAAACGGAGGAGTAGGTGTACTTTTCTCAGCTTCCAACTTTGGTGCGTGGCTATGTTACGGGGTCTGCACCGGTGAACTCAAAGGAGCCTGAACTCCCACCTCTAGGTGAGACACAGATAAATATTCCAAGAAGAAGGTCTGTCAGGACGTAAAGAAGCTGAGTTGGACCCATACAGCAGCCCTGGAAAAGCAAAGCACTGGGGGAGGGAGAAAATGGAGAAGCAGGAGACTGTAATTTTTTTTCCCTTCTTAGAAAGAAGACTTGCTTAGTGAGTGTAAATACAATCTTAAAATGCATAGAGGCTTGAAGAAAACCCATCTGTTATGGTTTGCAATGGGATGAAATAGCCATCAGTGCAGCAGAAAGCATTTTCTCCTTTACAAAGGTGAGTATTGATTCGGGGGAGAACTGTCAATTCTCACATGCCCGCTTCTTCACAGAGAGACGTACACGTACCATTTTGTGGGCAGATGAGTGTGACCTTAGTTGTCACATCTTTTGGGAAGACAAAAGGGGAACTGGTTCGTCCCTCACAAACAAGCCACTGCTGCTGCCATCGCAAGCAGCAGATTTTAATTCACGTGTTGTTCCTCCTGGCCCTTCTGAATCCATCAGGCTGATAACCTCATTATGCCGCTCTCCTGGTCTTGGGTCTCCTCGTTCTGCCCTGAGCTGGCACCCCCTCTTCAGCCTTTTTGCTGTGTTACATCTTCCTTTCCTTTGTAATGTCATCCAGGTCATCTATGCACTGACACAAGAAAGAAACTTCCTTTTCCTCAGCAAACTTTTAATCTTTCCCTTCTTGAAACCCAAAGAACAGATCTGGACGTTTTTCACATGCAATGACATAATCTTTTGTATTTTAAAATGTCTGCAGACATGCGTATGAGTTCGAACTACTCCATATCAAGTGGCTGCTGGCTGGCCACAAGCATATATAAGCTGGAAATTAGAAGTTTCTAGCTGTGAGAGCAATCAGGTTACACAACACGCTTGCTACAAGAGGGTTAAGAGGAAAGGAGTGAAATAGGTTTTATTAATCTCTTGAATGTGATGATCTAGCACAATGCCTGTCAGAGGAGAGCCCAGGATGTGACGGCATGTAGCTGAACACCAAATTGCATATCCAGTAATTAGACTGGATAAGGCCCTGGTGAGACCCTACTCAGGGCCTCTGATGAGGCTACCACCACTGAACCGGAGGGGTCACATCGTTGCAGTCAAAATGCGTGATGAAGTGATATTAGAAACTGTAAAGATTACACGTATGTCAGTCTGAAAGGAACATTCAGCCATCTACGCACCCAAAGTCAGGACTGGATATGCCGATGGCACCCATGTGAACGTTTGCCTTCCCTACACTTAACACATGCCAGGGATGCTGTCACCTCCTCGATATCTTTTCCAGTGCTCATTGAGTGATAGCTGGGAAAGTTTCCTTCCTGTTTATAGCCTAATCGATCTTGTTGCATCTTGATCTGTTCTCAGGAGACAGGGGGACCAGCATCTTCCTTCAGTGATATCCCCCACGCCTGTTTTCTCCCTGGAAGACTCAACCCGACTCAACCCTCTTTGTTCAACCCTATGCTGTTTGTTACCTTCTTCCAGTCCCAACAGGAACTAAGCCTTTCTGAGACCTTGTGGGTACTGAGAAAGTAAAAAGTCACTTCCTTGTCTTATATGCAGTATGCCTTACTAATATAGCCAAGAATGACATTTGCCTTTTTGTGCAATACCTTCACAATGGTAGTTCATATTCAGTTCTTGGCTTCTGTAACTCCTCAATCCATTTCCTCAGTGCTGTGGTCTAGTCACTTCTCCCCCCCCCGTTTTGCTGGTGCATTTAATTTTCATACATCTCAGTACAGTATTTTGCACCAGCCTTATGGGATTTTAGCTGACTGATTGTGAGACATTTCTCCAATTTGTCAAGGTCTTTTGATTTCCAGTGCTGCCTACAATCTTGCGAGCTCTTCCAGATGTGGGGCAAGCCAAGTACTTTAAACATACTTTATTTCATCAGCTAAGTTATTGAAGAAGCTACTTGGTATAACTGGTGTGACATCTCTGGAACGGATCTCAGTAAGTCCTCCTGGTCTGACTGCAGACCACTGGTAACTGCTTTCAGAGCGCACACCCATAACAAATATCGAATGGGATTGTTTCAAAAAGCCTTACTACGCATCAAGGTAGCTTTCAGTGCTGCACCTGCTCTCTCCACTCTTCCAGTTACTGCAACAAAGAAAGAAAGTTAACCGGTTTGATATGATTTGTTCTTGGTTTTCTCTTGGCTGGCTTTTTCTTACCACCTGATTATTTAATAATTTGTTCCACAGTCATTCAGGAGATGGAAAGGTAATGACTGAGGACTGAAGAAGCGACGTTTTCATGAAGGTTTAGGGACATTTGCTGATTTTTATCAGGGCAGTGCTGACTTTGAGGGTAATTTAATAGAACAAGCATTAAGTCTTCAATGGTAATTAAGTCTTTACTAGTAAATTAAACAATGTCAGGAAATGATCCCAGAATACAAACTCAATCATCTATGTGAAGTGTCAGCACATCCCCAGTGCTTGGCTTGGTCCCACTAGGACTGTCCCAAACAATGTCTGGGCATGATTTAGGAGTTTTGACAGGTAAAGGACCTTTCCCAATAGGCTTTTGCACGAGGTCACTCTGTTTCAGAGCCGAAGAGAGTTTAATAATATGGATGTAAGCCATTCAGTGCTAGTTTGCAGGATGTGTCTAGGAGAATGTTCCTGTGCACTCCTGATTTACTACCTTCCTACCTCTTTCTGCCTTCTCCATCTGCAAGATTCACTGTGCTTTGTAAGCACAAATGAATCAGTCCTCTGACAAGCCTGAGAGGAAGCTGAGGCCAGACGCCTCACTTTATAGACGTGAAGAATGAGACAATATCTGGCCCTGTCTCCACAGCAAGTACGTACCTGAGTTAGCACGGAGTCCAGAGACCCGATCCCTTATCCTTGGCAATGTCATGGGGAGCTCTTCTCCATTCCCCACGCATCTTCTTCTGATCACGAGGGAGTATCTCAAGAGGAGGGGACCTCCCAGGGACCTCCTGAGCACAGGTTTCCCCAGCACAGCAGGCGACCAGCTCTAGCCCAGTGTCACCACTCCTCTCCCATCCCATCCCTGCTGTACAGAACACAGCTGGTCACCAGGACAGAAGGACACCTAGCAGAAAGGAATCAGGAGAACATGTCACCGGGGCTGGGGCAGGGGTTGTGTGTTGACCACCTGGAGGAAGGAAGGGCTGAGTGAGCAGGAGGGAGGAAGCGAACAGAGGTGCTGTGAAATGGACCTGAGCTATAGGGAGTGGGAGGGTGAAGAGCTCGGGCACAGCTGATGAATGGCTCCTAAGGCATGCTGAACCGAAACTGGGCAAACAGCCTGTCCTTAGAGCTGCCTGCAGCAACAAGGGCTTTGCTTTTCCCCCGTATCTTTCCCATAGGACCAACGTATAAATTCTCTCCTTTCTCCCCAAGCCCTATATGCAGGGATGAAACTGCAATTTTATGATGATGACCAGAGGACACAGATTCCAGTGCAGATATACCTGCCCCTAGCAGGGACACTGCAGAATTAAGTGCCTCCAGGGAAGAGAAAAGTGACAGAAAATGCTGTCAGGCTCCCACAGGCTCAGAGATGCTCCTTCCTGTAGTGTGGGGTGTTTATTTTCCTCTTGGAAGATATATAGAGAGAACCCAATGGGCTGTATCTTCAGTTTGCATTCTCTGCTCCCACCTTGACGGGCTCCACACACATTCTGGGAACAGCTTGAGACTGTGGAATTAATTAAATGAAATTAATCAAAACAACTTACCCGGAGACAAAACTGGCATTGGTGAAAGGCAGAGCTGGGCCAAGAAGGGGTTCTGCAGCCAGGGATGATGCCTGCCCTCATCAGTAGGTTCTGTTTGGGTGAAATCCTGTGTCCTACATGCCTTGGTCAAACAGGAGGGGCACTGCGGAGTTGTGTGCCTCATGCAAGACCACGCAGTGCAGTAATCGGAGTGGGAACAGATGGAGTCCTGTTTTTCACAGAGCCAGACTCTGCTTATAATCATAGATCTCACTTTGATGCTGAATGAAGCTGAACTCCAAAGCATGCTGTGTTAGTCTGGAGGATGTGGGAGAACTGGAGCGATGGCCTTCAAAGATGTGATCCTGGAGGGATTCCTAGGGTCCAGTCGGTGGGTCCCATTCTGCAAAGCTGGGAGCTGGGGCACCGATTTGCCCAAATGCATTACTGAAAATTGGAGATGCCCCTCTGCTTTAGTCCCTGCCCGTTCCCCCAGGGTGTGTCAGCCTTAGTTTTCTTATGCCAGGCTACCGGTTTGGAGGCATTTTTCTGGGCCTGCCCCAGCCATTTGTGTTACTTGTTCTACAACAGCGTTGCTGTCCTGCTATGAGCACGCAGCATCACACTGAGGGTCTAAAAAGTTGTGTGGGCATAGTTCCTATCTACCGAGCAAGGAGAACAGCACACTTACAGGAAGAAATGCCTGACAGAGTGTGGAACGCTCAGATATATCATGGGGATGTGTCCCTTATAAATATCTGAGAACAGAGAGAGAAACCTAAGCAGCTTTATGAAGTGTTGTGTTACCGGGGCCGCAGCCCTGTGACCGAGTTTATCCTGCCGCCAGCAGAGGTGCATCCATCACAGAGACGGCTGCTGCGGTGCAGAGACGGCACTGGGCCCCGCTGGTGGCCCGGCAAGTCATGGGGAGCTGCGTGTTTCTGAGTCAGGGCACGGCTGAGTGGAACAGCACGCCCTGCTTTTATTTGCAAGCATCTCGTGGGGAAAAACGCGGCTGTCACAGTTCCCCAGGGTAACTGTGCTTCTGACCTGTTGGGGGGAGCTTGGCAGGTGCCCCCATGGCACCCAGGGCAGTTCAAAACTGGGTGGCTGGCTTTATAGCTGTTTTATTTATGTATTTATTTATTTATTTGTTACTGGGGATTCTGCACGCATCTGTCTTGGCTTCAGACGCAGCGACTGTTTCTGGTCCTGCGCTGGGCAACTGGTTTCTAGCTCAGTGGTCTGGCACCCACAGCCTCCACTCCCAGCCCCTGTCACCCCATTTCCACCTGCTCTACCTCCGGTCCCGGCTGGTGATGCTGTGAAAGGCACGAGGAAGTTGAACCGCATCATCTGTTCGTCAGCAGCAGCACATTCTCGTTGGGTCCCCTGGGGGATTCGTCCTACAAGATTCCAGGTCCTGTTGAGTCCCAGAGTGCTCATGGATTTTGTAGTGTTGCTGACAGAGGTGGGAGAAGCCAAATCTGTGCCTCGTACGAGTCCGTCCCCGTCTGCAGGGCTGGTGAAGGACTTGCCCTGTAATGTGTTCTGTGCTTTTCTGGATGGCAGGACGCTGCCTGAAAAGAAAAGGCGTAATAATCATGCTAAGTGCCATCCTTCCCTGTCGTGGTCCTGCTTCAAAAGCCCCCTCGCTCATCTTGGTGCTCACTCATTGTGGGCAGCCCCCTGTGCTCCTAGGAGGACGCTGCCGACCCCTTGCTCTTGTTTTCCCCGGTAATGGGGAAAAATGGCTTGTGAGGATGGGGTGCTTCGTAGGCAGAAGCAAAGAGCTTGCTACTACACCGAGGTGTCTGCCAACGGGAGGTTACAGCCGTTTGCATCCCTGCACGCTCACGTGTTGTGTAGTTAGGAGAACGATTACGCCCTCCCAGGTGTCTGCTAAGCTCCGAGGGAACGTGCGGCTCGCTGCCTCTGATCACGGGGCTACCAGGGAGCCTGCAAATAGCATTATTTCTCCTGCTATCACTTTTGCTTCCTCAAATGACTTCCTGGGTAATTGGAGGAGACAAATGCTCCAGAAATGGGAACATGGCAAGAAATCTGAGTGCCCCCAAGTCTGAGATGGCCAAAGAGCCAAAATCAGACAGACAGACACACACATCATTAGCCGCTAGCCTGCATGTGAAATGAATTGAGATTTCCTGAGCTGGGATCCAGCTGGTGCCCTAACGAAGACTTCTCTTCGTTCTTGTGAGCAGAAAATAAAAAACAACCCAGATACACCCCCGGCTTCCCCAGGCATTTCTGTTGTATAAGTAGTCCGGGTCTTGATCAGTGTTTTCTTTGATTATCTCTGCGCGCCCACATAAAATATCCTGTGTGTGCGCACACACGAAATCCATCTATTTATCCACCCCACAAACCATTTTGCTGGGAGACAGCATGGTCTCCTGAATTTTTTATGGCTCTTCTTAGGTTGGAAGCAATCCAGGGGTCAAACACTGCGCTGTATCTCCAGTCACCTTGCCAGTCAGCACGGAGCACGGGTCTCTGATACTTTCTGAATCTCTGATCACCCACAGGGCACTAAATTACAGCTATTACACTGCAATTCGCTGTACAATTTTATTCTTTGATACACTACCTGCCTTTGTCTGTCTGCATGGCAGCGAGAGCGGTATGCATTATTTACCAGGCTAAGTACACTGCTGCTGCTAGTGTTGAAAAAAAAAAAAAAAAGATAAGAGAACTGGAACAGGCTTGAAATATAAAAAGATGGCACAAATACGGCTTCCTGGGAAATGCTTTCGCTGTTATATAAAACTTTCTGAGCTTTTGCCTGCCTGTGCAGAGATGTAATCGGGGCTGCCAAGGAAGAGCAGAGGTGCTGGGAGCCCAGGCTGACCGTGCCCTGGCTTCAAGGGACCCTGTGGCAAGTGCTGTGCGTCTGCAGGGTGCTGCTTCCTCCCAGATGGGGCACAGCAGGGCTTTTAATGGCTCTGCATCCCTCTCGGTTCGGCCAGAAATCCTTCTGTGGCTCCAGGTGAGGTACCGCACCGAGCAGGGATCGGGCAGCTGCAGCCAAAGTGGTTTCAAATCTGGTTTGTGGTGAGGAAAATGTTTGCTCGCTAGCTGGGTGTCATGAGGCTAATGTAGAAGGGGAAAGAGATCTGGGGTCTGATGTTGCAGGGGTGGTTGAAGAGGCACTGCCCTGTGTTGCGGCAGCCAGGGCTCTGATTGTTTCCACTTTCCCCAGCGTTTGGGGGCCTGGTTCACTTTCTCTTCGCTCTGCTTTCCATCTGAGCTGGCCCTATTATTGCTCAGCAATACAAACTAGATTGCAGGTTGCTTTCTCCGGTTGCCCCCAAAAGCAGTCCTTACAGGAGATGGGTTTCTGATTGAAATCCTCCCCGTCAATTGCTGCTGGGATTCTTCAGGTACAGCATGAACATGCTTCTCGTCAAATTGCTAGCAAGATAGGGCTGGGTTTCCACCCTGCTCAGGCCCCCACTTCCTTCCGCTTGCTGGCAATGTGGCATTGCCCCCATTTCAGAAGCTTTGCACCCCTTCAGCTTTTGCAGGTATCCGGGAGGTATCAGAGGAGCCCGTGAACGAGCCCTAAGCAAGCCTCTGCCCTAAGCAAGACTGCTGGTTGTGCCTCTGGTCCTAAAATCAGTGCTAAGAAGCAAATGTTTTCCCTTTTGCTCAGGCACACCAGCTGTGCGTGAACCCCCAAAAATGTGTTTCTGACACACAGAGCATCTGCCCTTCGGGGCAGCCTGACCCAGCTGTGTTCAAATACGGGCTCCCCTGTGCTGACGGGATGCAGGAGGTGCCATCCTTTTCAGTGCAGGTGTTGGAGGCTGCTCTGGCAGAGCACTGTGATCTGGTCTGAGCAGCTTTTAGCTCAGCTGCGAGGTGCTTCAGGCACAGTTTGAGGGACCCCAGGCTTGTTTCAAGGGCAGCACCTCGGGTCTCAGGCTGCTGGTGTGCGGGGGGAGTTCCCTCTGCTACAAGGTTTTCCCCTGCAGACAGCAGAGGCAGTGGCTGCGTGAAGCAGGCTAATAGCTTTACTGCCTTTTCCTCTCAGATCATCTGGCTGATAAATGTAAAGAAATTAAAAGCCAGTACCATTTTCTCCATTCCATGCTCTGCCTGACATTCCTTACAGGAAAACTGGCACAGCGTGCACATCTCTAGGATGAGGCCCAATACAACTGTCTGTGGCACTGCTCCAGGCTCAAAGCCATCACCTTGGCCGTGAGAGCGGCGTTGCCAAGCGGGAGGAAGACCAGGACGTGGAGGGGAAGGAAGCTGCAGCACGAGGCATGCATATTCTTTTCTAATTTGGGATTTGAAGTGTGTGTGGCACATGCAGGTGGGGTTTAAATGCTTTTTGATGACTATGCAAAAGGATTCGACTGTTCCCAGGTTTCTCACAACGTGGAGGGAGAAGGAAATAAGCCAAACTACCTATCTCCAGCCTCTAATGGCCAGTCCTTGAATTGACATCAAGCATCCCATCGGGGGCTAGGGAGAGGCAGGAGAGGTGCCACAAAACAGGGGAACACATCAAAAATAGGAAACAACCAGACGGACAGACCCATTTTGCTGCTAACCCTGACAAACAAGGACCCCAGGAGGGATCCCCATTCTGCTGAGGGTGCAGAGCTTGCTGCAGAGCCCAGCTGCTGGGGGAGTCCCCAAAACCCAGCCCTGGGTGCATTGCCCTGGAGCAGCCTGGGACATGGCTGGGAATTACTGTGTCCTTACCTCTTCTGGGGAAAATGCTTTGTCCCCAGCAGGCATGTTTGGCATATGAAGGCAGCAGGTAAGCCCGCTAAGGTAAGACCCTCTCTGTGAACTCTCTCTACTGAGGCAAGGAACCTTCCAACTCCAAAGGTGCTCAACAGGAGACCTGACTTTTAAATTATCAGGAGCAATATTTTTTTTACGACTTCTCTCGCAGACCCTGAGTGGCTGCCAGCGCTGGAAGCAGCAGGGACCCGAAGCAGCCATTTGAAAGGCCTGACAGTGGGGGACTGGCAACAGAAACGCTCTGGGTGAGCTGCTTGGAGAAGCCTTCAGAGCCATTCAGTTCAGACACTGACACTAGTTAATTTCTGCCTCCCGTTGGAGTTTATTAAGAGCCTTGAAGCAGACACCTCACCCCTTTGAAATATCTCCTGGCTCTCCCCCTCCAGTCTCCATCTCCTGTCACCAGCATCCTGGATAGCTCCAGGGAAACGAAGAGAAAAGCTGTGAGTGGCAGATCCACACTCCTTGGTGAGAGAGCAAGCACCAGGAGCTGGTAGTGGTTCTGCTCAGAAGATGACATCCCAAATGACAGCGCTCCTGGAACAGAGATGTGGGCGACACCTGCTATGAAAGCAAAATTTTCTCAGCAGGGCAGTAGTTGCAGTTCACAAGGAGCCAACACCTCATTAATTTTCTGCTCTATGTAAAGTAAAGCTGTTAATGATATTTAGTCCTTCTTTTGCACCTTCCCTTTGAGGATCTTGAAAGCATTTTGCAGACACTAATTAGTAACGGGTTGCAACTCCTTGGGAAACATGGCAAAAAATAAATAAATCTGTCTTTCATGCCTAGGGAGACCGAGGCACAAGGACAGTGCATTTTTTATGTGATGTCAGGAGAGCACCACGTTGCCATCAGTAAAGGAAGCCCTTCATGCAATATTTGTTTAATTGTCCTTTTTTTTTTTTTTTTTTTTTTTTTTTTTTTTTTTTCAGGTGGGAAGAGATTCGAGTCTTTTAGCTTCTTTTGGAAGTCTATTTTCTGTTTAGCCAAATCTTTCCCAGCTAACATTGTTCAGACCTGGCACAGGCATGGCAGCTTCTGTGTGAAGTGAGCTGGGTAAGGCCTCAGCTCACACCCTACGGTGCAGGTACAGGGGTCTCACCAGGAGCTCACCTCTTGCCCAGCTGTGGCCAGCAAGGAATCCAGGAGCCTTTGGGACCTGGGATGCTAAGAATGGAGACCAGATCCATTGCAAGGCAAGACAGAGGGAGGGACACCACCAACGCTGTTCCCCACCCTCCCTGAGTACAAATCACAGCCTCTCTGGAGGCTTCAGCTGTCTGCCTTTCTCTGGGGCTGCACAAGAAAGCATGAGAAGAGGCATTGCAAGGCGTGGCCTGTAGGCAGTGCAACAGCACCATGCCTTTGGTACCTGTTTTAGAGAGTTTGACAGACTAAAGGGTTAATTGCTGATGAAAAGCCTCCCCCAGGTAGTTCTTACCCTAAACTAGCAACAGCATGGCTGTGGTGTTCTCTGATCCATTAGAGCCTTATCTGGAGCTCTTTATTCATCTTCCAAAATCTCTTTAATTCACGTCTTCCCAGAAGACAAGCAACCCTCGTCTGACTTCATCCGACTTAGTGTATATAATCGCCTGTAGTAATCCACAAAAACACTGCTGATACCTTTCTGCTTGGGTTATAGAAATCCACTCTATCCTCTGTAGGAAGAATGTTTTTATCTCTCTCTTCCTTTTTCTTTAGACAGATTAATAATTTCCTGGGTTTATCACAACCCCCGTGTGTGTCGGGCTGTTCCCCACTCCCGGTATAAACTGCAGAGCTCTTTGAGGCAAAGTTCAGCATCTCTCCCGCTATTTTAATAACACTCCATCACAAGCAGATGTGTTTTATTTTCTCTGCTTTCTGCTCTGAGGTCCTTCCTGCTTTCCCCCTCTAGTATCACATAGGCTTGATAAAGTGGGTGACCTGTGATGCGAGTTAGTTGGTGCCTCACCTAGGAGCCCTCGGCCCCACACAGCCCTGGGGGCTATCTGCAGGGGAGAGAGATCACAGCCAACCCAGCCTTCTTCTAGGACTTATACCCACTCCAGCCTCTGCAGCCCCCTCCTGGGAGCGGGAAGCACTGCGTGAAGCTCACGTCTTCTCACACCGCCTCCCACTTCTCAGTGGTCCATGGTAAGAACCAGGAGCTCGCCAAACCATGCTAACAGCTAGTGGGCTCAAGACAGAAAGCATTTGTTCTTCATGCGCCGTGGCTTAAGATGTCCTGGCCACAGGGTGTTGTGTGTGCTTAGAGTTTCCTTTTTTTTTTTTTTTTAATGGGGAAGCTGGATAGGTTCATGGAGAAAGAATGCAAAGTGCCTTTCATGGTGACTATCTCTAGCTGCATGCACTGAAAAGACCTCGCAGAGGGAAGGATGCAGGTGGAGGGATGCCTGGTTTTTGTATTACAACGCTCTTACCTGCTTATGGAGCAGGGATTGTAGGCTATAGGCTCTGCAGGGATGTTATAAGGATCTGCATTTTGTGCTCATGCATGCTGCTTAATTCACATGTTCATTTTTTTCAGTTCCAGATGGAAATGGTATTCACCCACCTGCTTCCTCAGCATGTTGTGCTGCCTCAGAATGAAATGTTTTTGGATCTTGGGATGGAAGAAGATCCACAGAGGCAAGAGCTGACAAGTTGTTGACTTGGAATGGTGGCCTTTGTGTGAAGGCCTACAGGATCTATTGCAGCTCTCCCCTTTGGGGCAGCTGGTGAGCCACGTCCCTCTGGCACACTGCCTGTCCCTCTGGAAAGGAGGGATGATGTGCCACGTCTCAAAGGGAACCTCCAGCTTCAGATAACCGGAGTATTTTATGACTTTGGCTTTCCTATGAAAATGCTAAAGGTATGGATGAAGTCAATAAGACTAGCTGAAAACGGGACAACTCTTCTGTAAAAGAAGGAAGCTTTGGTCAAGTTTGCGAGAGATAAAGCAACAGCCTCATCTGGCAGAAAGCAGGCTGAATTCTCTGAATTCTCTGAATTCTTTCCTCCAGAGACATCAGGCATCCCAGGCCTCAGAAACTGGCAGATGGCTGAAAAAATACAGAGACAGAAATGAAAAGCAACTAAAATCGCTTCTACTAGCACCTTATCAATGAGTGGCTCAGCTGTCCCTCATCCCAGTGTCCATCCTCTTTCTCTTGCCAGCACCAAGAGCTGCAGAGAAGGACACGGCAGCACTGTGATGGGGATCCATGGGCTGGAACAGAGCCCAGGTCTAGTAGACATTTCCTCTCTCCCCTCCCAGCCAGGCAGCAGAGGTCCTGCACTGGGCTGGGAGGAGTTAAAACCCCTTACAGAGAGATTTTATTCTGTCAAGTGTAACGGTGGATATTTTCATTATTCATATCAATGGCTTTTCCTGTTCTGAATGCTGCTAAGCCTCTGTCCTCGGTAAAATCCTGTGGCAGTGAACTTCATAGGTTAATTATTCATTGCATAAAAATAGTCTCTTCTTTTATCAGTTTGAAATGCATTGCCTTTCGCTCTAATTTTGTCTCCTCTGTTCTCGTACTGTTGGACAGGCTCTGTGATGGAATTATTTTCTCCTGCCCTTCCAGCCCTATTTTGTACCTAGTTTTTGCATCGCTTTTATTTACCCTCTCGGTGTGTCACCCTTACACCCTTCAGGGTGCCACATCTAGCAAGGAAAGGTGTGCTGCCTATTGGCATTGCTTGCCGTGCCAGGACCCACTCTGTGAGCCTGCTCGTGTCTCTCATTAGAGCCTTGCATGGCTGAGGTCCCCTAACGCATCACAAGGCAACAGGCAGCTCCAAAGCAAACTCGTCTTTGAAGTCATGTTAGTCATGTTGCTGTTAAGACCTTTTTTTTTTTTTTTTTTTTTGGTTGTTGAGTTTCCTCTTAAATGTTTTATATTTTTTAAGTACTTAGCAAATGAAGTTTCCAGCTTATTTATTTATTTATTTATTTACTATAACGTGCCTCCAGGAGGTGAGGATTTGAGACTCTCCTTTTCCTGTCCATCGAACAGCGTAAGGCTTACAGAGGAAAAGTGAGGACTGATAACCGAGGTTCAACCAGCTTTCCGCACATTTCTCCAAGATTGATGAAAACACACTCCTGTGTGATCTGAAGAGGTAGCAGAGGTACTCTCGTAGTAAAACTACAGAAAGAGAGGAGATTGCTAAACTTCTTCTTGCCTCTTTGATCATTTGTTAATTCTATTACCCACACAGGTGCTGGTGCATTTGAAATCTCTCACCAGATTGACCACTGATTGTGTTTTAGCAGTTCTTTGAACCTGATTTTGATCTTCAATAGCTGCTCACATCTTACTTTTGATGACTTTGCTTTCAAATGGTGCCAGTCAGTAGAAGGAGCGTAGATGGAGACTATTTGAACATCCGAAAAAAACACCTCACATCTCCTTTACCTGCTGTTTTGCTGACATGCACAAAGCATCCTATTACATGTGTGAGGCGTGAATACTTTTGCTGAAGCAGTGTTGGTTTGTTCCTGTTATATCATCACTGCCATCTAGATGTTTTATTCTTTGCACTTTAATTATCTTTTCAGCTAATTTGCCTAGTTCAGAGTAAGGCTCATTGGTCTGTAATTCCCAGGATCACCACTAATGCCAATTTTAAAGATAGATATGCTTTTACTGCCCTCCAATCCTCCTTCAATAGAGTAGCTTATTTTAATGAAATATCATAAGCATTAGAAGACCTGGATAAACCACTGAGGCTCTCCTTCCTGATCAGTGAATTCATTAGGCTGTTCCCACACTTGTTCTCTCAGTCCTTTACAATCGTTTTTCCCATTTTGCCTGAAAAGAGGGATCCCTGGCCAGCTTCCTCCTCCTACTCCCCTGTCCTCTGGACGTGTGCTCAGATGGATGCTGAGAAGGAGCAATCGCCTTCTTTCTCTACAGTGTCTTTCTGCACTCTGGTAGTCCCTTTCAGTCCCTTACAGCTGACTCCCAGCAACGCTTCCTGCCCCTGTCAATGCCTTGAGCAGAGGTTTCTCAACTGTTTCAATCCTTGGACCAGCTGCTGTGGTCCCCCAGAGGCCGTACAGACTACTGGTGACCAAAGGTAAGCCTTTAGATGGCTGGTGTGCACCCCTTGCTGCCCTTTACATCCCCAAGGAGGACCCGAGGGCTGTGGGGTGAAATCACTTCTTTGCAAAGCTCTTTTCTTCAAGCATTTCTTCTACTGCATGGTACGTGGCTCATCTGAGCCCAGGTTCAGGAGGCTGAAAACCTCAGTATGGGCTATGCCAGGGGCTAGCACAAGAGTCCCTTGTTGTCCAGCTTCCCTCAGCACCCCAAAGAGGGTGACACGCATGCCAGGGGCTTACAAATGACCTTATGGGTGAATAAAGCCTGGAGCAGATCTCAGTAAAACTGGATCCTGCATGAGGCATAAGAGGAGACAGGTACAGTGCCTTTTCCCTCACCTCCTCCCATGCTGAACTGCTCCTCTCAACTAGGATTGATTTATCTACATAAGAATGACATTTAAGGGCAATCTGTTCGCATTTGGTACATAGCAATTTATAATCCATATCTGCACCTTGTTTAATCCTGCTGCTCTAAAGCAAGTCTTTTTATCATCAGCTGGAAGGCTCGGTAAGTGAAATGATACATCTTTGCTCATTAAAAACACAACTCCCCTTCTCCGTGATGAGTATGTAGCGTAAAACATTTTAGCATCCCATTTGCTTTTCATTTTCTCAAGCTCACTATCTGTCAAATGAGTCTTTTGCCTCCTAATATACTGATTTTATATGTGTATGTATCTGCCTTGCAGCCTCCTCCATACCTGTAGGCTGCTATATCAGAAATCCAATGGAGGTTTCTAAACAGCGACTCTCATAACCCCCAGCTGAATTCTCTCCTATTTTTTCCTTGTAACGTCACACCTAGGGACTTTAATATATGGATCTGAGTATGGCACTTAAACATATGCTCTGTCTTGCTAGCACAAGATAATCCATAATGTCTAATCACACAGCTAAATCACCCCAGCTCAACCAGCTTGGACTGGATCATGGTTAGGGATGGGATGGAGAAGGCTTCGGTGCTGAGCTGGGTCTCAGTGCTCTCACTGCAGCCAGCAGAGATGGGATCAAGGCAGCCAGCGGAGCTGGGATGGCAATGCAAAGGGAAGAGCCTTTGTCAAGGTGAGCCCCACAGCTCTGGAGCCTGCACTGGCAAAGGTGGGATTTAGCTGCCTAAATACAGATGCCTCGTGTTGTGTGGGAAGCATTGCCTTGAACACTTATGCTGGGTTCAGCCTGGTTTTGAGGTCTGAAATGGGAGAATGATCATTAATATCAAGTGGTAAGTGGTCATAGTCATCGCTCGGAAAGCACTGATGTAATCTCAGGGAATGAACACAGACATCGGTGTCTGAACGTCTTCACCCTGCTGCATGATGTCTATTTGGTTTGGATGTGGGGAGGAAAAGATTCAAAAAAAAAAAATTGTGGAGAGCTGTCAGACTTAAAAATGAGAGTCCTTATGAATGCCATTAGAAACACCCATTGTGGTAGGCACTGAACAAGCACAAGGATCTGCCTCTTTTCTCAAAAGGATTTCTAGCAGAGGAGGAGAGGGAAAGAAGGAGGCATAAACTAAAGGCACGTTTTGATAACCCCAGTACATGCCAGACACCTCTTTTATATCCATCCACCTAATGCCTGTACACAGTTGGTGTCCGAGGAAATACACTGATAGCACAGCTTCTGGAGAGCTGGATCATCATACAGATACTTTTTGGAATTTCTTTCTGTGTGTGCACAGAAATAATCTGGCAGCAACATGTAAGAAGCCCTGCCTGGGTAGCTAAGGGACAAATGAGGACAGCGTGTTTAATTTTAAGTGTCAACACAACATGCTGTCCTCATTTGTTCCTCAGCCAAGATACCAGCGTCTTTTTCTCTTAATTTGATCTGCTACTCCTAACCTACTTTATTTCTAGCACAACCTTTCGCCACAACAGTTACCCATCTGCCAGCTGAACAGCCTTTTTTCATGCAGGGAATAAAATAAAACATCTCCTTCTGTGCTGGAGTTCCCCAAAGCCCTAGACCAAGCCCGTGGGTGGTGCCTGCTGGAAAAGCAGTCCTGGTGCCACCTGGAAGGGTCCCCGAGCATCCCGTACCCACCAGGCACAAGCTCCTGATGCTGCTGCCTTCTCATTCCCACCCTGGACCTTCTCAATTTGCTTTTTGGCCAGAGGCAGCTGTATTAAGCTGTCAGCGTGTTCTCCCTGTTTTGACGGCCAGCTGAGAGCATCGGGTACCAGAGAGTCAAGCGATCGCATCCAGGGTGGAAGCGATTTCAAGCGCTGGATGTGATCAGCTTGGAAAGCGTGGGCAATTTGCATTTCCAGACACTGGAAGGACTTGCATGCAAATGGCAAGCAGCTGGCGTGGAGCTCTGATGCGTCCTTCAAGCCGTGAATAACAGCGGATTAGAGATTAGCGAAGGTAGTGTCTCTGGTTAATAAAGGCAATAAATGTGCTCTGAGTATGTACATGCCCATGTCCGACCTCAGCTATATTTAAAGCTTTTGAACAACTTATGAAGGATGGACAAATTAGCAGAGGTAAATGGAAAAGGTCATACAACGAAGCATGGGTTTTGCCCTGGGCAGATGACGGCAGAGCAATTTGATATCTTTCTTTGAGAAGACAGCTGATTTTCTAGAAAAAAAGGGGATGTGAGAGATCATTTTATGCTTCAAATACATTTTTGATAAGGTGCCAGTGCGGAATCAGTGGAGCTGAAGGATTTGGGGATCAGTAGCACTGACAAGTAGGGTAAAAACTGTCTCAAGAGGAGATGACAGCGGAGTGTGTTTCACAGGAGTGAACTGACAAGGCTTAAAGGTCTAACGGTGTTTCCCGGGGATGAATCTTAAGACTGATGTAGTATTTTCATTAACGAGAGCACAGATGTCCTCTGGTGGAATTCAGTAGCAGGGCTTGGACCAGGTGCCTCCAGAGGTCCCTGCCAGCCTCCACCATCCATTTGAGCGCTTGCAAACAAATGTAGCCTGAAAAAGGCTTTGTAAGCATCAGAAAGCAGTGGGGTGCTGCAATAGTTTCCCAGCAGGTATAATGGGGGGAAAAAAAATCCAGTGGGATTTGAGAAGGAACTTGTCGACAAGTGAAAGGACATGGTCATCTGCTTGCCAGCTGGAGCAGGGGATTGGGCTCGGGTGTTTCAGTGGTAATCCTGTATTTTTAAACTGCCAAGGACAAATGCAGCTCTTAGGGCATTTCTCCAAACCCAAAGCTTCAGCGAGGATACCTTGGATCAGCAGGTCAGTGCTCTGTTTAATATCCTTTCTTCTTCTGAATTATAATTTTAAACCCTTGCTGAAAGTTCAACTCTTCCTGTTGGCTTCCCAAATTGGAGAAAAAAGTACAGGCATAGCAGACTTATAATACAATCTTCCCTGCTTTTCTAGGTTGCTGTAAATCGAGGTTTTGGGAAATCAAACGTGTCACTATAATTGGCCTGGGCTGCCTCCCTGATGCTCCCTTCTCGCTGCTGGGGATTTGTGCAGTATTTCCTGCTGTTGGAGAGTTATCTTTCCCCATCGTACACCAAATATCTTTAACTGTGCTCCCTGGGAAAATGTCTCCATTCAGCAATTTTGCACCGCTGGGCAACCGGCTAAGAAATACAGCCCCCTGATGGCACGGGCTGCGAGCCCAAGCTCCCCGCTCTGCAAACTGCACCAGGAAACCTTCGTGTTCCCACCTCAGTTTCCCTGCCCAGTTGTGGTGGCTCACCCCCTTCGGGCATCACTCTGTCTGTGCCTTCCTTTGCTCTCCTGGAGTTGTCAGCAGCCTGCCTTTCTGGCTGAGGGCAGGAATTAAAGCTGCAGGAAGCTCGGTGCTCTTCCCTTGCAGGGGCTTGGTGCATCTTCATTCTGTACATCCATCTTTTTTCCTTCAAGATGCTCTTTGGTTGCCTTGACACATCATGGGAAGCTTCCTCAGCTTGCATCTCCCAGATCTGGTCTGACAGTTCCCATTCCTTTTCTGCCCAAAGCCCCCTTGCACCAAAGCCAGAGGATTTGGGAGCAGGCACTGGGCACGGAGGGGCTGCCACCGCTGCTCTGTGCAGTCCCTGCCTATAAAGCTGGCACCTGGGCAGGATTTCTTGATACAGGTGATGTGATGCAAGCTGTTAGAGAAGGAGTTCCCAGGGTGCTGGCTGGGCTGGGGGAGGGAGTGAAGGTGGGGGGGGTCTCTCCTTGGTGGGATGCTGGCAGGCAGAAATGTCCTGTGTCACTTGGAGGTGACAGGAGGCAGAGAGGAGAGCTCAGGGGCATCTCCTTGACCTGGCCCTGAGGAGTGGGCTGCATCCTCCTCCCTCTCCTGGCTGTGCTTCTATGGAGCTGAGTTTTCCAAGAGACAAAAAGAGCAGCAGGCCTGGACATAGCCGCCTCAGCCCCTGCTGTGAGCTCTAGGCCAGCCACTGCAACCAAGCTCACAGTGCTAGAGGTTTATGAACACAGGAGGGAGGGAGAGGAAATTCAGGTACCCTCATCTAGGCAAGATGTGATCAGGGCACCCCAGTGCCCAGCCCAGCATGCACCTACTGGTCCAAATTACATCTCGTTTTGAGCTAATGGAGGAGCTGTGGCACGGACTTAACCACAAGCCAAAGAGAACAACAAAGCACTGATGTGTCTATCAGATGAGAAGTGTCATTTTTTTTTTTTTTTTTCCTTTGGTACGGAGGTGTGTATTTTACTGACAGCTTCAGCAGTAAAAGAACAACAGCGAGATGTTTGTGCTAAGAGACAATAATCCGTGACACGCTGGGGATCTGTGCTCCTCTGCTCTCTGCGTCATAGATAACAGCAATGTCACAGTGCATCTCCCCAGATGGACAAAAAGCCACCGCAGCAGCAGACCCGAGGCTGCGGCTCAGAGTAATGATGCCATTGCACTTGTGGCTATTACTCAGAGATGCTCTCCTTCCCATGAATATGCTGCCTGCCTTCAGCTTTCCTGGCTGCGACGGGCGATCTGGCCAGCTGGCGAGGCAGGCTCAGCGAGGCTGAGATGTCAGCTTTCGGCTCAGCTCAGGGCTGCTGGGAACACCCTGAATCGGAGAGGCAGAGGGGCTGCCGGTCCCCCCTGTGCACCCCAGGACCAGAGAGGGAGCACCCCGTGAGCCTGGCAGTGCCTGGAGCTGGCAGCGCTGGGGGAGGCAGCTTTCAGGTCCCTGGAGCGAGGGCTGACAGCCCCATTTGTTGTGCCAGTCCGTAAAATGGGGATAATGGGTAAGTGAATAATTGCTTTATTCACTCCTTATCCCCCAGTCTGCAGAGCTGTGCTGCTGTGGGACTTGTCCAAAGTGCTGTCCCAGTGCAGGCAGGTGCCAGTGGCAGGCAGAGGGTCACCCACCAGACTGCTGGTACCCCTTGGAAGGGGCTGGGGCCACCCAGTGCCACAGGCTGGTCACACTGAGCCCATGGGTTCCTCCTCTCTGAAGGAATCGGGATACGCTGCTGCTTTTTAAGGCCCAGGAGACTGCAGGGAATGTTTCAAGACTCATTGCGCCGAAGCCTCCCTCGCTTCAGAGCTGTGATACGCAAAATATGGAAACAAACCCGGGTTTTGCCTTTTCTAATTACTGCTCAGCACTTGAGATGTGTCTCTCACATTTCTGGCTGCCATGGGAAGGTGGTGATGTGGAAAGCTGATGTATATTAAAAGAGCACTGATTTGGCTCCTTGTTGCTGCTGGCTCCGCTTCTCCGTGGAGCCTGCAGTACACCCTGATTTTCTGTAGATGTTGCTGCACGCCTGCAGTCTCCCAGCCAGGATTTTCGCAGAGGGAAGCCCGCAAGTCCCGAGCACCTGGGGAAGGTTGCACTCCTGGTTCACCTCCCTCCCAGGGCCCCAGAAAGCAAAGATACAGGGGTGGGGGCTGATCTCTGCTTCCTGGCAGGGACTCATGAAGAACCAGCCTGGGATGGGTGCTGAGATCGCTGTGATTGAACCTGGGGAGCCACAAAGTTGAGAGTTTGCCCCAAATCCTCACCATCCTTGTGTGGGGCACGTGCCTGTGTTGCAGCGCCTGTGCCACTGGGCTCCTCAGCGCTGGATCCGCACCGATGGGTGGTGTCTGAGCTAAAAACAGGGCTGCTCTTACTATTTTCCTTCCACCCTCAGCAACCACAGGCTGTGCAGGTTTGGCACTCCCCAGAGTGTCCCCAGGCATGTGTATCCACCCTCCTGGGTGGCCCGAGTCCCCCCGGCTCAGAAGTACAAGGTCTGGAGGCAGAGAGGATTCCTCTTATGACTTTAGGCTGCCTCTGCGAAGTTACCAGCGGAAATCCACGGTGTGCCAGCCCACGCACTCCCAGTGGCAGGTCCTGCCCTGCGGCTGTTGCCTGAAGCCAGGTTAGAGAGATTGATGTGACTGCTCCTGATGGCAGGAGGGGAGGCAGCAGCCAGCCGGGTCCTGGGAACCCGGAGTAAATCCCAGCAGATGGGAAATACTCCTTGTGACAGATGCAGGACCTTAGAAGCAAGGAACCTTCAGAGGCGATTACCCTGAGATGCGATCTGTGCCAGGCACATTCAGAGCGACGGGGGAGGCTCTTGCATCAGTGCTCCCACTGCCATGTATCGTCGGGCTCCTCAGCACCACGGGACGGACAGGAAGGAAGTGGGCAGCAGGACAAGGATGAGGAATAATGCTGTTGACAGCTGTTTTTTCCCTCCTATCACCTGCAGAAGGCTACATGCTGCGTGATGGGGATGGGGGCTATGCCTCCTCCTTTCTCCTTGCTCCTCCTGCATAAGCCCACCTTATTTAATTAATGCAAATCTCTGATCTGTGAATGCAGGAGAAATTTCTCATGGGGAAATTGCTTGCTCTGGTTTAAGAAACAGACAAGAAACACGATGATGAGATTGAAGAAACAGCCCTGACTGAACACCACACAGCTAGAACTGGAATACAGGACTGACATATTCATACCAGGCTTGGACCAGGCTCTGTTGGAGCTGATCAACATTACATGATAGGATTAACACAAGCGTTTGGCATGTTTGCTTGTAGATAGTGTTGCTTTTCAATGCTTATGTCCTGAAATACAAGGTACAGCACTTGGGGGAAGGTGGAAATCACTGGTTGTCACGGCACTGGAGCAGGGGCAGTGCTGGGGGTGCAGGACTGGGGCTGATGGTGCTGGGGGTGCTCCAAGGCAAGTGCCATGGGGATGCCGCATGCGGCGTGCAGGCTGTGGGTTGCCTTTTAGGATCTGCAGGTTGTCTGGACTCGGATATCACCCTATAGCTTCATATTTAGCAAAGAGGGGGAGATCTTGCCAGATACCCCCCATTCTCTCCTGAAATGCCAGGCACACACTGCTCGGGAGCTCCCTGTCCTGCTGGCAGAGCTTGAGGCAGGGACAGTGAGATCCTGGCTGCGCTGGGCTCCCAGCATCACAGGGGCTGTCGGGTGTGAGCTGGGCTGGCCTGGGACCAGGGCACCCCTGATGGGGACAGTGCTGACCCTCCCCGCCCCCCGCCCCGTGTTTCCCATCACTCTCAACATCCCTGCCTCCCCAGTTGGGTTACCCCCGCTTGGTAAGCAGAAAACAAAACCCATAAGAGGCTTCAGCCACCCCCCCCCCCCCCCCCCCCCACTGATATGTCACTTTAGAAATTGCCCCTCCTTTTGGATAACCCCCAAATCAGCCCTGCTTCAGGGGTGCAGCGTGGGCACGAAGAAGGAGAGTAGGGAACATCCCTGGCACCACACAGCCATCAGGCTGCAGGGCAGGCAGGCCTTGGGTGGGTTGAATATTTTTTTTTTCTTTTCTAAAGAATACCTTAGGACCTCTCAATCCTGCCCAGAAATCTGCTTTGTCAAAGGCCAGCCCTGCCTCCCAGAGTCGGCTCCCTTTATTTTCTCTGTGCTTTGGAGCAATCTGCTCCTACACATGTTAAGAAGCACTTAGCGAGTGACTAAAACAAAGCCTCAGAAAAGGAATAACCTAAGGATTTAATAAACTGCAAACGAAATTATATAAAAAAATTTCCCAGGCAGTTGAGTTTTCAGTGATTAAGAAAATACAATTTCCTGTAATTAAATCTTAACAAGAAATGTTATTAAAAACACTCTGTCCTGGCTTTTGTAATAATTGCCCATTCCCCCAGAACGGTAAACAGAATTAGAGTCTGCAACACACACTGTAATCCATGTGTCATTTTGATCAAATTTGCCTTAATAACTTTATCCAGAGAGAAAAGTTGAATCACGGTGTCTGAAATGGAAACCCCCACACGGCAAATGTGACACGCGGCTCCTGCTGGGGCGGGTGACGGTGACAGAGGGGGTGGTGGCACTGGCCGGAGGTGGGTGCCGCAGGCAGGCTTTGCTTGGCTCACGCAGGTGCTGGGGACCCGCAGAAGGAAGCTCTTCCAGGCCCTTTTCCATGGAAAACAGCTGTTTCTGTCGGTGTTTCTGCTGCTCTGACCTCTGTCCCACGCGGCTGCCCCGTGCTCTGTGTGCAGGGCCCCTCACCCAAGCACGGTGGAGACACCCAGGGCACCTCTCCTGCTCGTGGCTTTCCCCCTCAGCATCTGCATCCCAAGCTTCTTGGATGTTCAGGCTTCCAGAGATAAGGATGCCCCTGGGCACCTCTCCCAGCCCCACCACATCATCTTACACCCCCGTAGCCCCATCCCATAGACCTCCATGCAACATCTGAGTCACCTACACTGGCAGGGAACACCCTTTGCTCACGTGCATATGCCCTTGGCTGTAGCCCTGCCTTTTGGCAGCCACATTGCTCCCCTTACAGCACCCCAAACCTCCCTGCTGGGGAGCCCTGCTCCACAAGGGTCACTTGCTCACATCCATGGCTGGAGGCAGAAAGGAGGTTTTCTCCCTCTGCCTGGTTTCTCTCCCTCCCAGAGCTATTTTTTTCAGCAAGACATTGTATTTTCCCACCCAGCTTCACTGCCCTGTGGGGCTGTAGTTCAAGAGCCCGCTGTCCTTGTTCTCCTCTAGCAACCCAGCTTCCCAGCTAGGTGCTGCCCAGCCCTTGAGACCTTCTCACCCACAGCCGGAGGCTCTCCTCACTGCACTGCAGGAGATGCAAGCCCACACAGGTGAGGGGGTTCAGCCTCTCAAAGAGGATCTGAAGCCTGACCTACAAACCCCATAAGGTGCTGTATTCATAGGGAAGCACAGGTTCAAACCAGAAGGGTACGTAGAGCCAGGTGTGTTCCATCTCCTGGCTCTGTTGGTAGGAACCTAGCTGTGACAAGGGTACGGATGCTACAAAGGTGGTGCTGGCCAGCCAGCATGGCAAATAGGAAGAAGATAGATGGTTAAATATCTCTATGTATGTATGCATGCATGCATGCATGTATCTATCTATGTATCTATCTATCCATCTATCTATCCATTTATTTCTCACTGAACCCTTCCTTACTCTCCAGTCTCACCGAGCCATCCATCTCCAGCAGAGGACTGCCCCAGGACGCTGTCTGATGGTAGCAGCTCCCTCTCTGAGTAGTGTTTCTGTGCTGGCGGTCATCACAGTAAAGGCTCCACCTCCCAGCAAAAGAAAAGGCTCAGAAAGTGCTCTGCGCCTGTGAAATACGGCTGCAAAGCATTTTCTTTCCCCGAAAACCCCCAAACAACTTCACAGCAGATGCCCTGTTTCTGGCAGAAGCTAAGTTATGGCTGTACGGCACCCAGCGGCAGCTCTGCCCTGCAGAAGCTGCGTGCTCCCCCTGGAACCTGTCCTGCATCATTTCAGGGAGGCGGCAGGGCAGGCTCCGCAGCCCACGTACTCCATCAGTGAATTTTGCTGGCCAATTTCTTATCTGTCGGAGTCTAAAATGCCTGCTGCTGTCAGAGTGTTTGAACAAACTGCCAAATACTCGCTCCGTGTCACACTGCTGGCGTCTGTTGCTTATTCTGGCAATAAACCAGTTTATACTGTCACGATCCAACCCAACAGTTCTCATGAGTCTCCGTGCGTGATGGCTTGGGAAGGCAGCTTCCTTTTCGCAAGGTTTTTATTAAAAGCAGCATTGGAGAGACGAGCTTCTGTGCTGAGGTGGTGGAAGCGGTCAGGGGATCGTTTTTTACAGCACATTGTGCATTTGGTATTTTATGTGCGTCCTTCCTGCAGGGGATGGCCTTGATTCTTCTCTTCCTCTTGCAGGTGTAAATGAGGAGGCTTTTTAGTGGAGTTACCCTGCTGTGAAGCAGGTGTAAGCGAGAGGAAAATCAAGCCCCATCTAAACAGAATTGGCACAGATAAGGTCTTGGGAGCATGTCGGAGATTGCTGCTTCAGTAGCTACTTGAGGAATACTCTCTGTCAACCCAGGCAGCGGGGCCTTTGGCAATAGAAGTTTAAATAAAAAATTCCTCAGCTATTCATCAGAAAGCAAGGCTACGGCAGTGCTAGGCTTCTAACACCCACACAACCTCTATGCCAGTGTGGGATCTGGGTCCTTCCCTGCACCACCAAGCAGCTTGGGTGGGAATCCAGGGGATCCTGAGGCTGGTTTGGGCACCGAATGACTTTGGACTGTCCAGCAAAGGAGAAATTATTTCAGAAGAAACAGCATCATGAGTGAATCACACTGCTTTGAAACTGAGCTTCCTCTGTTGTCTCAGCTGAAACCACCTGAAATCTGCAGGGGGTGAGTGGTTTCATGCTCGTCAGGTCCACAGCAGCAATTTTAGCTGCTGTGTATGGAAATGTGCTGCAGATCCTTGCCTGGAAGCTGGGGTCCAGAAAAGCTAGGAAAATTTGTCCATATCGAAGTCATCCTGGAGTCCTCCCAGCTGCTACTTGCCAGAAGTCCAGCTCAGGGGATGTGATACCGCGGGTATTTCCCCTTGTGTCTCTTTCTTTTGGAAGCCTGGTATTACTGCCCACTGGCAGGACATGTGTTTGGAAGCCCAGACACTGGTGTAAAAGGGTTTATCTGAGTAAAGGATAGTAAAAGAAAGTAAAAGGATAGTAAAAGAAAGTGCACAGCTGGCTACAGGCCTTGCTCCAGGAGCCCCTTGGGTGCGTTATGAAGCTTGGAGGACAGCAGTGAAACCTGGCTCAGTTTCATTAAGGCCTTTAGCTGTAAGCCAATGACAGGAATTGAGTTAAATCACTCAGGTCATGTTTTATTAAAAAAAGGAGAAAGAGATTTTAAGCCATTTTCACGATTTCCCCTCCCTTTGTGTTACTGCGAAATTTTAATTATCTCACTCTGTGCTTTGCACTGATCTTTGGATGTTAAAACTGAGACCTTAAGCTAAGGATCATGCTCTAATTTGGCATGGCTGCTGCACAGCAATGCAGCTCCCTTGGCACTCTGCAGTCCTTGAGTTCTCCCTCTAATCCTGCACTGGCTCAAGGAGCAGCAGAGCTCTCCGCTTTGGCCACGGATATTTTGAGGATCCATCCGTCAGATCCTTCCCTGTCCTAGGAGGCCGTGCAAGCAAAGTGACACTCTTCAAATCAGCATGCCCCATAGGCGTATGCATGCAGTTAGTAGTCTTCCCACCCTCCTGCCTGTAGATACCAAACCTTCCTTCCCCCTGAAAACGACTCAAGAACATCCATCTGGTCCTACAGCATCATGAAGAATGGGAACGTGTCTGTTTTTCTCTAAGTGGACCCAAAACAATGAAGCGCAATGGGAGAATGCTGCTGTTGGTTCAGAGACTGCAGGCTGGAGAGTTTCTGCTCTCTTTCTCTTCTTCCTCATCTCCAGGGGCAGCATCCATTGATGCCAGGGGTTGCTGCTCAGCCCTGTGCTCCTCCTTGCTCAGGACACCTCTTCATTCTGGCTGTTGGGTGGCCTGGGTTGCTCACCGACACCAGGACCCGATGGGTGCCCCCACATCCCACATCTCTTCCCTGCTGGGAGCAAGTAAATTCCAGCAGGAAGGTGGGGAGAGCAGGCAGGTGCACGGACATGTTAAGCTGCTTCAGGTAAATGTTGCAGGGCTCATTTTCTGGAACCCACAGACAGCCTTTAAAGCACAAATGTGCCTGTCTGCCTCTGTTCGTTTGAATTTCGCTTGGCTGTTTTCTGAAGGCTTTGAATGGGCTCTAAGTTTGTGCTGTGTTATGCATGTTCAATAATGCATTTCCTGCTCACAGTGTTTAAATTCTTATCTTCATTGTTATTTATTAAAACATCTCCAGGAATGTCTGGACATTCATGGCTCTGCATCTCAAGTGATTCATTAAAACGCCCACTTCCCCTCTCAGAAGCTCCACTCTTGCATTATATTCCGATCTTCACCACCGAGAGGGTGAAAGGCCCCGTGTGAGGCAGGATGAAACCTTTATCCCACCGCACACCCACAGGACAGGGCGCTTCGTGCAGTCTCTTGGGGACGGATGTGAGCATATGCTTTGAGTTCTCCCCTCCGGTTACACGAGCATCTCCTCTAGCCTTAACGCCGAGCTCCAGCCTTCATGCCGCCCTCTCGTCGGCATCTGAATCTTGAGTTTGGGGTTAAAGTTGGGGAGAAATACCAACAAACTGCAAGGAGCCAAGGGGAGGGATGCAGATGGCTGTGGGCTGGGGCCGTGGCATGTGCGAAGTCTGGGGAAGCGAGGAGCTATTTGCTGTTTTCAACCACCAAAAGATCATTGCAAACAAGACGGAAAAAAAAGTCTTTGGGGATGCACAGCAAAAGGATGATGTGCACAAATCACAGGGAGAAAAATAAAGGCATAAAAGACAAAATTCTTCCCTGTGAGAGTGGTTGAGCACTGGGATAGGCACCCAGGGAGTCTGTGGGGTCTCCAACCCACAGATACTGACAGGAGGTTGGGCTGGGCTGGGCTGGAGAGACTCCTCCATCCTGAATTAGTGTGATTACAGTGCTGTCTTGACTCTTACAGCAAGCAACATTTCATAACCTCATCGCAGCCCTTCTCTTGATTGCCAGACAGAACTTGCTCCTCAAAGCTTTATGGCAGGTCTGCCTTTAGCCTCCTTCCATCCCTACACAAAACACAACCTGTCAGGGAAGGTATTTATTCCTTCCTTGTGCCCGGACTTGCCAGCAGACTTCCCAGGCTCAATTTTGGTCTCCTGAATGCACCTTCTCCCTGTTGCAGGTAAGGCGTCCCTCACTCCAGCTGGGTGTCCCAGAAGGAGCTTCACCGGTCTGGGAATCAGGTCACAGAGTTCCCCAAAACGCCTGGAGGAGTGATGGTGCCATCCCATTCCGTCTTGTTCTTTAAATTCAAGAGCCATCACATAACTGTAGCAGGAGCTGAGCCTGAAAGAAGCCAAAAAGACGTTCCTCTTCCCAGGAAAGGTAATTACTCTGCCACACTCTGCTGCTGGATGTTATGCTAAAGTTCCCATTAAGTCCAAGAGAGGAAAGCCCACTGGTAGTTGCTAAACACACAGAAATTACCACTGCTTCAGGAAATCCCTGTGCTGAAAATGATTGGAGAGGAAGGGAATTAAGAGCAAGCCTTGTGCTTGCCTGCCCGATTCTGCCTTGGCCACCATAAGGTACAGATGCTGGAGGATCCTGTGCAAAGGTTCCTATGGAAGGAATTGTGTCTTCCTCACCACAAAACTCACCCCTTTCCAAAAAGATCTGGTAGCAGTCTGCTGCCAGGCAGCTAGCTAAGACAATGAGCAGCCAGGGTTTCTGTGTTTGCTGGGAGAGCATGCCACGAGCCTTCCCAGGCAGCTGCGTGGTCTTTTGTTCTTATGGTAGAGAGTTTGAGGAAAATGACATTTATCTATAGATATGCAAACAAGCACTCCTTTGGTTAGCTACAGGAACAGTGGCATTTAAAAAACAAACAAAACAAAACAAAAAAAAAAAAAGAAAAAAACTGGGGGGCACTGTGAAATTCATTATTTTTTGGTTTCCCATTGAAATGAAAAGCAGAAAAGTCATCTCGTGTTGAGTAAATGACTCGATTTGAAAGCAAATGTTCTGCTTAGGGATTTAAAAATAAAAGGTCTAATGGACTATTAGAGATCAGTAAAAATAAATGGTTATTTCAGCAAGGAAACCCGAAAGAGGTAATTCAGAAAATATTGAAATGGAGCCTTTGAACTTCTCAGGATTTTTCCCCTCAGCTGAAATAATTCACTGATTTTTGCAGTGTTCCATGACTTGGCTCAGTCAACCCCCAGACATATATTTCAGTGCGAGACAGTGACCCTGAAAAACGACTCTCCTGCTCAGGTTCACCCCTAAAATGTACTGCTTCTCCTGCCACGCTGGTTTTCAATTGCTGTTGCTGTGGTGCTGTCCTTGCCACTGCTGAGCTCTCCAGCTCATCCCTGAGCCTCCCTGGATGGAGGTCTTCTGAAAAAAAAAAGCCATTGTGGGGTTGTCTGCTTCACCTTCTCTTTCTCCTCCTCCAGGGTCTTTCTGGCTTTGCTTCTGAAGCAGCAGGGACCTGAGATACGCTTTCAGCTGTCCATGACACCACAAAGAGCCCAGCTTGGTCCCTGCCTTTCTTCCTGGCATGGAAAGTGGCACTGCATAAAAGCAAGAGCAGCAAGGGCTGCAGGAACCCTGAGGAGCACCTGAGGAGGCTCAGGGGGGTTATGGCACCTACAGTGTCTGGCCTGAGGTCCTGTGGCTGCAGATCCCCAGCAGTAAGAGAGGAGAGCATGGATGCTGGGCACGTGTTTGTGGCCTTGCACTGCCAGGTGGCTCAGGACGATGTGGAGCAGTGAAGTGCTGTGGATGCATGGGTGAGGGAAATTTCCACCCCAGCTCCACAGGGTGAATGTGAGCCCTGCTCAGCGTGGGGAAATGAGACAAAGCAGACTGAGATTTCCCATGCCCTGCCACAGGTGGATCGTGCATCCTCAGGAAAGTCATTTCTTTCCTCCATGCCTCAGCTCCATCTTCCACGAGCGCAGCGCAGAGGGAGCAACCCATTTCCTTGGGGGCTGCGGGCTGTATTCATTACCGTCCACCGGGGGGGAGGAGATGCTGGGGGGAAGGCTCTGGGGCAGTGGGATGGGGATTAGTCACTTGCAAGCACCCCCACGCTCAGGGGGAGCTGGGTTCTGCCGCTGCGCTTCCCTGCAGCCTCCTCCTGGCTCCCAGAGCTGAATGCGAAATTAACACATTTATCACACGCTGTCTGAAATAAATAAAAAAAAAAAAAAAAAAAAACGAGATCAATTTGGAGCGGCCTGTATTTGCAAACATCCGAGCCTGAAATAATGCAAACAAACAGTTGCGTGACAACTCCACGGTTGCTTTTCATCTGCAGTGCTCTGCTAGGATCCAGCGGGCTGCCCCCTGCCTCGCTTCTCCCTGCCCACTGACGGCTGATGCAAAGAGCTTCTGCGCTTGAGCCTGTGATTTTTCCAGTAAAAGCTCTTTAAGAGGCACCAAATATCATCTCGGCCAATGGCCCATGAACATCCCCAGCTGTGCCAGTGCCCTCACCCTCTGCGTGGTGCTTCCCATGCTAATTTTCGGCATGGCCGGGGTGTCCTCGGTGCTCTGACCCTTGGGAGAAGGTAAGTCCTTCCGCAGCAGACTCCCATTTCCAAGCAACTGGAAGAAGCCGAGCATGGCAGCTTTAGTTGCTTTGTATCCATACACCCAACACTGACCACTCTCAGAAACACAGAGGAGCTTTTCAAGAGTCATGGTGGGCTTCCCAAAGGACGTGTCCCTCCCAGCGGTGCTGTGATGCCTCTGCCAGGGTTCATCCCGTCCACCTTCACCCCTGTGTCCAGCCGCCAGCAGCAGCAGGCTCAGCGCTTGTATTGCTGGCCGAAGAGGGGTTATTTGTACAGGAGGGGACGCTAAGATGCTCCGGCAGCAGGGAGAGCTGTTTATTTTCAGTCTCTGCCAAGCCTTCAGAGCCAACTCCCTTCTCCATGCGTCTTTCTCAGTTCTCCCTCCGTCCCACCCACCCTCTTGTTGTCACTGTCGCAGGCTCACAAGGATGATGGATGAGGGGCCTTAAAAGCAGCTGGTTTCACATTTCATCACTGTCACATAACTCGCTCTCCTCTCTCCTGAAACCGCTGCCAGGAACGCCCTTGGCATCCCAAGGTGGGCTCTCCCCTCGCTGGAGCCCAGCCGGTGGTGGTGGCTGGCTGGAGGTGAGCGCTGCTGTCATTCTGAGAGGTGCCCAGATGCCTTGAGAGGAGGGATCCACCACAGCCCCCTGCTTCTGACAGCTGGGGACGGCAGCCTTGACTTTCACCGCTGGGCGAAAGGGTGGCCTGGGCGCAGCAGGGATGCTGAGGGACCCAAACTGGGAGACCCCGGTGGCTGGGGATGGGTGGGTGCAGCAGGCAGGGGAAGGACCAGGGATAACCACGCTGGGTCCCCCCATCACCCAGCCCAGAGCCCTCCCATGGGTGCCCCAGCAGGGTGAGATGGGATTCGGGCAGCCGTATTTTTGCTGCTGCTTCTCGGGTTTGCTCTGCTTCCAGCACAAGCAGGTGAAAGGCTCGGTTGCAATCCCCCCGCCAGCAGCTGTGATTGAATGCCCAAACAGGGAAGGGGAGTGAAAGGAGGAGAAGAAAAGAAATGATTGAATAAAAACCGGGCTAAAGTAAAATAAGAATCAGTGTGAAGCAAGAGAAGGCATTGTAAATCAAACCCCACAAAAGGAGGCAGAGAGCAAACACTTCAGCCAGGCCTGAGCTACCACCAGTTATTTATTCAGATAACATATTATTAGTGAGGAGAGACACTCACATCTGATATATATCTCCAAGTCCCAGGGAAATATGAAAAGGCAGCTGGCTCTGCTCCTATCAGAACCATTCCAGATGTTTTCAGCTGGTGTCAGACATGCTGCTTGGCATGACAAAGCAAAGGGAAAAAAGGAGAGAAAGAAGGAAAAAGAAATGCCATAATCTTATTTTTTAAAGTACAAAAGCAAAGCAAAACAAAAGAAAACAAAACCACCATGGCTTCTGATATTAAATGCTTCCCCTGGCAGCCTGCGGTGCGGTTGTCATTATTAGCTGAAACAGCAAGGACGGCAGAACACGGGGCTCCTGGTGACCACCGTTAATCAAGCACCAACTGCTGGTTTAGATATTCTTAAATTATCGGGAGGAACATTTCAAAAGCATCAAGAGCCCAAGACCCCTTCTGAAAAGTGCTTCCCACATCCGACTATCTGAGCCATTTAGGTGCTTATGAAGATTTTTCCCTGAGTGGTCAGGGCTGAGATGGGAGCACGGATGTTTTGTGCCGGGTGCTGCAGCCGCCGTGCCCCGAAGGTTTGGATGAACGCTGCAAAAGGTGCAGGAGGAGGTGCAGCCACCCGATTGTACGGGTGGGGAATGAAGTTGTGCAGAGATTAAGGGTGCTGTCCGTATCTCTGTATTAGATAACCCGGGGAACAGAGGTCGGTACAGCTGTGAGCCTTGCTGTGCTCTCCCCGAGCAGTCCTGCTGCTGCAAGACCAGGCTCTCCGCCTTCTGTCGGGAGGAAGAAGGAGCGAGCCACTAAAGGAGCAGCACAGATAAACACAAGCAGCACCGAGGCAAGGCAAACATGGGCTGGGATGCAGCCGGAGCCAGTTTCCATAGCTACTCCCCATCCCTAAGGGGATGGGGAGAAGGCAGCAGCTCTTGGCACCCCAAGCACAGGGAGCAAACAGGGCCTGGGCTGATCCTGGCCTGAGCTGACCCAGGCAAGGAGAAAGTCCCTAACACCCCAAAGCTGGCATCCTGGTGGGTGGTGGGGTGCAGCTCTATGGCTGGGATCCAAGCCCACTGCCTTTGCAGGGTTTTGCTGAGGGATCAGCAAAGCTGAAATGCAAAGAGCATCCAGAGGTTGGTGGTGGGCTTAGCGGGCTGCTTGTGGTGTAGGTATGGGTCTGGGAAGCTTGTGGGAAAGGAGGGCTTCTCTTGGGATTCCTGGTGTGGGATCAGGTTGGGATTTCCAGGGTAGCTGGCTGCTCTTATTCCCACGGCGACCTAAGCTTATATCTCTTTAGGGCCACTGGAGGGACTGCCTGGAGGATCCCATAGGCTGTTCGCCCATCTTGACTATGCAGAGTGCCTCTGGGTTCTTGGGTGCCCTGGTCCCAAAGAAAACACCCAAACTCCAGCAGTGCTTCGGGCCCATCACTGAGATGTCACAGAGCATGCTTTACCTGCACTCAGCACCAGTCTGAGCCTCCCAAACCACCTGGAGAGTGGAGCTGTGCTGCAGGATGTTGGGGGAGAAGGGGCAAGGGCCTTTCCCTGGCAAGAGGCTGACATGCAGTGGCACCTTGACCGGTGGCTGCCTTGTCCTCTCAGAATCAGAGACAAGGAGACATTTACATGTAAGTGAGAGAAAAGCAGCCTGGAAAATGAACCAGAAGGCCCTGGAAGATCACCTCTAGCACAACGGTGGCCACCTGCAGCACCATGGCCCGGGGCTAACCTGCTGATGGGCACCCCAGCACCAGCCAGGCCAGGCACCCCAGCTGGTGTGCTGGGTGCCTCAGTGCAAAGCTTGGTGTTGAGCTGCAGACCAGAAAGTTTGAAGAAACAGAGATTTAGGGGATAGTGGCAAGCAGCCCCATCCCACAGGATGGGGGTCAAACGGGCTCGGAGGGCTCCGCACCCTCCAGAGGCGGTCGCTGAGAGCCAGGACCGTAACCATGGCAGCAGCAGCTCCTGCATGGCTTGGGGACACGAGAAACAGGAAAAGGACCAAAAAAATAAAATAAAATAAAATTAGAAATTCTCATAATTCTCTAAGCCTGCTGGCGGATCTGGCTTGCTGAATGCCTCCCGCCCCGGCAGGGCCCACCCTTGGGCACCAGTTGCAGATGGGGTTTGCAGAGGATGCTGAGTGTGTGCTTGGGGAAATGGGGTTGTGAGTGCACGGCTGGAGGTGGGGAAGGGGCTCTGCTGGCTGCCGTGCTCCTGCAGCTCTCATTACACTAATAGGGAGCACGGGGCGGAGGCTTGGGTGTCAGCACCCTTGCTGTGCACTTAATAAAGCGCCTGAAGCTCCTCTATACTTTTTTTATTAAAAAAGTGTCAGTGTCTTGGTGAAAGGCGGGGGGGGAGGACTAAATTGCTGTTAAGCGACATGTTGAGACATGAAATCAAGTGGAAGGCTATGTTTTTAAATTAGTTTTTGACAGTTCTTTCCCTGGTGTCTCACCAATCTGCAGCTCCTGGGAGAAGTTGTCCCCTCCCTCCCCTGTCCCCCTTCACCACGACCTGCGGTGCCTGGCCGCAGAGGCTGGGCTGGGGAGGTGGGAGCAGGGCAGGCTCTGCGGGCAGGACCGGGATCTGCTCCTCTACGTTTGGGACCGAGCTGTCAAAGCACCAAGGAGGGGCTGGGAGAGGAGCAGGGCACCTTTGGTGTCGCCAATTTTGCTGTGATGGTGATGATGGCTCGGTGATGTTCCTGACATGCGTGGCTCTCCAGGATGCCCAAACAGACTCTTGGTCCATGCACGCAACCCACACCCCCTCCCTGCTGCCCAGCCCTTGCCAAATTTGTATTTTGCTGGCTAAACGGGGTGCTGCTGGAGGTTTAGGTGTGTGAGACTCTTCCAGTTGTGCTGCAAGCAGACCAAAGCCACGTCTCTGAGAGGTAGACTTGTTCGCATTGCTCCTCATGTGCTTCAGGGGTCCAACACCTCTCCCCGGCAGGGATGAAGTGAAGGCTGAGCCCCAAATCCCAGGGTTTGCTTTGCTTCAGCTTCTTTGGGATTTATCATAGAAAAAGTGGCTTCACAATTTAAAGAGTCTGGGCTCAGAGCCCCTTTAGCTGTCATGACAGCAGTGATGGAGCAGGGAATGGTGGAGATGAAGGGAGAAGCTGGTGGAAGCTCTCAGGCTGCATGCCTAGGTGCAGCGAGCTCATATATAAGCCTTCATCCCCTGTCTGGACCCCTTGAGAGCTTCTCAGGTCAGAGACATGGACATGGGCCCCTGCAGGAAGGGGGGGCAGGCTGTCATCTCCGATGAGGAGGGTGCCATGAAGAAAGGAAGAGTTTTCTGTCTGACAGCAGCGTGCTTCTCCCATCCCTCATTTCTGTTATAGAGTATTAAAAATTAACCAAACCATGTTCGTCATTAACACGCGTTGCCTTTGTTCTCCAGGCTCCCAGAACCCATTTGCGAGACTTTTGTTATGTATTTTTCAGCACTTTGTCTCTTTAATTGCTTGCTTCTCTCTGACATGCCAGGCTGTGGTTTGCAAGTCAGCTGCAGGGAACAGAGGGGCACTTTTATTGCTCCACACTGGAAGTGAGTGAAAGAAAAGGCTCTGCAAGCCCCAGCTATTGCAGCCAAAGTAGGTGCCCGTGATGCTGCCAAGCTCAGCAAGGCAGCAGCCACGAGGTCACCTCTGGGAACAGGTACCTGAGGGAGAGGTACCAGGGCACTCTGCTTTGGGAGCAGGGGAGGGGGAGGCTGTTTGGGTCTGAATCCTGCCCTTTGGCAGCTTGGGCAGAGGAGGAAATGGATTTGCCTTTGGGTATGGATGATTAGTAGCACTGCAGTTGGGACTCAGCTCTTTGATCAACAAATAAGCCTAGACACCCAGTTTCTGGGATTAATTCTAGGGCTGCTGACTGCATTTCAACAAACCATGCCATGAGGAAGGGCAAGGATAAATATGTTTCTTCTGCCCTGAAACTCTGTCTGTCAGCAGTATCTGGGGTCTCAGCTACGTTAGCTCATCTCCCAAACTTTCTGATCCTAATGGTGGTAGATCCCCAAAGCCTCCATGTTGTAATCAGCCATGGTGAAGGACTCAAGTCCCACCGAAGGCAAAGTCTTTCCCTTGACTTCAACAGGCTTTGGATCAGCACTGAACTCACCACAGTGCCCTCAAGGCAAGGTGCAACAGCACCGTGATGAAAACAGCACCTAGTGGTGGTGACGGCAGGAAGTATCAGGAGGGGAAAGGCTGGTGTCAGCATTCCCTCCAAGAGCTTTAACACCCAACGTGTTGAAATTTAATAATTAAGGAGCTGCTTTCACTTTTTTTTTTTTTTTTTTTTTAATAGTCTAACAGAATGAAATAAGCCATTCAATAATTAATTGACAAAGTCGAACCACACGTTCCAGCACCCGAGCTGAGGGTGTGGGCTCAGCCTTTGCAGACAAATGAAGTGAGAAGTAATTGCTTGATGAAGAAAAGGAAGATATTAACATAAGATTTGTCAGGTCCCTCGTAGGAATTCATCATAGTGGGTCTGGGGCTTCGAATGGGATTTGCGCTGCTAATTCATCACTAATTAACACTATAAATTGGCCCAGGCGTGAGGGGAGGAAGAGAGCCGGGGTGATTTGAGACTTCGAAGAGAGCAAGAAGGAGGGGGAGAGAGAAAACCTTGATTTGTAGGGTACGATTCAGAGGGAATGGACTGCTGGTGCTGCATGACATCTGGACGTGCATGTATGCTGTAGGGAGGCGTCTAGCAGTGCTGACACCCAAAAGGACGATCCCAGTGTGGATGGGGACCCAACTCCAGTGAAACAGGTCCCAGCTCTGCTCCTGGCTGACTCCAGCCTCCCTTCTGCCCTCCCCTTGTGGGGGTATTATGACTGCTCTGGCTGGGCCATTCAGCCTGGCCCTGGCCCTCCACTGCCCGAACTTTGCTACTCCTGCAGGCAGGGGAAAGCAATAGGTGCACCACTGAGGGTATCCAGCACCTCCGATACACAGGCTGAGCATGTAATAGGTGACAAATCCTCCAGCTGCCACCTAAAGCTGGCAGCTGCACATGCAGTAATAGGTGGCATGTCAAAGGTGTCCCCATAAGTTAAGTCTGCCTCAGCAATACATCACTGAGCAGAGCTGTGCAAATGCCTGCACAGTCTCCCAAGCATTACAGCTGCTCTAGCTCCTAACCACCTCGTTTGATCTGCCTGCTTACGTGGCATTAACACCAGGTTTTGTCTCTCTGTCTCTGGATGTGGTACGAGACTTGGGTCCCCTAATTGTCACCAGGTGGGTCAGCTCCACTGGGGGAGACCGGGAGGGCTCAGCCAGCCTGCCCCGACCTGGCACTTAGGGTACCCTTGAGAGATGTGAGAGCATCAGATGCACTTTCTGACCCAACAGATCCAGGAATTTGACATCAGAAATGTTCTGTTCCCCTCCATGTACTGATTCCCTGGCTATTAGAGCAGTGTCACCTTCTCTGTCAGTCTCTCTCCCCTTCTCTTTCCCTTTCTCCCTTTCTCCCCTTCTCGCTCTTTCTCTCATTCTCTCTCTTTCTTTCTTCTCTTTTTCTCCATGACAAAGCTCAGAAGTCTTGCTTCAACATGATAAAACCACTAAAACCTTGAAAATGTTCCCGAGTGGAAATTGTTCTTCCCTGCTCCAAGTTCACTGCCAGGGTAACAGATTAGAGGTGTTTAAGGCTGAAAAGGATCACTGTGTTAATCGATAGATTAAAGAAGATCACAGCCATTAGTGCCAGACTTTGATTTCCACGCTGCCACTGCATTTTATATGGCTGCCTCCCAGTCTGTGGCATGTTATAGCACTCAGAGTACCTCTGTGTTACCCCGGTCTGATTTGTGCTCTGATCTTACAGTATTCACCTACATCTTTGTTATCTCTTATCTCTTTGGGTGTTCTTGGACTGGACATGGTGGTGTGGACAGAGTGCCAGCCAGGCTTGGAGCACCTGAGCTGGCTGCCAGGGTCTTCCCAATTGGGACTGGCAGGAACTGGATAATGTCTGGGGAACAAAAGGCATTTCTCTGCCCTCTCCTCTTTCCTATCTGACAGCAGCTGAGGTACTTCTCTCTCCACCTGACCTATTTCTGATCCTGGGCTCTCCCGACGATGATAACTCTGGAGCATGGTCACAAAGGGCAGATCCCAAGCTAAGTATGTGGCTGTCCACCCAGCTGCTGCTTGGAGGTTGGGAGCACTGTGTAAAAGTCCGTGCCAAGAAGTATCCCTGTGCCTCTTGTTTGCACAGCATGGAGCACTGTGGAGTCCTGGTGGGGGACCAACACCTGCCTGTGTCACTGTTCAGATAATAAATAATACTGGGACTGATGACAGATTTACCATGGAATGGGGAAGAGCTCTGGAGCAGGCAAAGAAAAAGAAATGGATTGCAAAAAAAGTTGTTTTCTCAGAAAGTCAGCTCCAAAGGTCCCCTGAACTTGTGTAATTTTTTTTTTTTTTGCTGCCTAGATGTGTCTAGATATGTGGGTGGATGGATTAGGATGCTGAAGCAGGACAGGCTACAGACAGAAATGAAGACACTGACAAATAACAGTGTTTCGTTGGTGGAGCTTATTCCAGAGACCTTGTTGCGGCTTCTAGGAAAGGAGTTACCCTTGAGGGAATACAGCAAGTTTTTAATGTCTCAGGAGACAAAACCTGCTTTCTTAAAAATGCATTTGGGTTTCTAGCCGGGACCCCTGTGAAAAGCATCTCAGTGTGTTTCGGGCCCTGGTTATCTGAGAACTGTATGCACAAATATACCCCTTCCTCATCTCCTATTCACCGAGAAGGAAAATTTTAGTGGCAGCTGCTTTTATGAATTCTGGACTTCCTGAGTCAGAAAAACAGAACAAAACTTCACTGCAGAGAGCCACCAGTCTGTTCTCTTTCTTCCTGGTACAAGTCTCAGGGTGACTTTCTCTAGATCTGCTACAGATAGGTGACATTTCTGTCCCAGCTTTAAATTGATTGGCGTTGAGCATTGGTTATGAGTCCAGATGGGAAAATGAGAAATCCCTAACTGGGGCCTTTAGCTCCATGTTTCTATCTCAGTCTTCATGAGGCCCCCTTGGTCATTGCTTGTCCAGCAGAAAGCCTCCTCAAGACTTTGTTTCCTGCTGATCAGCAACGTTCCCTGCAGTGAGGTTTTCCGTTTGGGTTTCAGGGTGAGTTGGGAGTTTTAACAGGCTTTGGACATCCTTTTTAAGCCCAAGACAGCAATGTTGTCTGATAAGTAGCTTCCTACAAGTCTTATCCATCAGTGCTGTAACTTCACAAAGGTGCAAGCTCTCCAGAGCTGATCTGGGATGCACAAGTCAGCAGTGATCCAGAGGGGAACCTTCCACCAGACTGTGAAAACCTGTTCCTGAGTCCCCATGGGTACCTCTTGTGTCTACCGACTTCTCCTGGCAGGTTTCCTGCTCCAGAACACACCAAGGACACAGCTGTGGACAGGGACATTGCCTCAGTGTGCCCACATAGTCCCAAGGAAAGTGCAAGCTTGCTTCTTCAGTGGGAAGAGCGGTACCTGCAGCCCTGGAGTCAAAACAACATCTCCAACTACTTCCACAGTGGGATTTTTAAGACACCAGAGACAGAGAATGGGCTCTCCTCAGTGAACCTCCTGGAGACCTGTGTCTTGCCATGGGTAGTGAATGTGGTTGTATTCTGGGGAGGAATTCTGGAATAAAATGGCTCTGGTGTATGCTTTTGGTGTGTGTTGGTGCACATCTCTGCACCAGGCCTGGTGTAGATAAGGGAGGTGGGTAACAGGTCGGTGTATGCCTGGAAAGTGTATCTGCAACATTACTTTAGGCTTGTGGCTCCCTGGAAAGACCCAGTGAGCTGCGAGCAAAAGCAATACATCAGTGTATTGCAAGCAAAAGCAATACATTAGTTTAGAACAAGCAATAATGTTTCCCTGCAATAGCCAGCAACTCTAATAGCTTTCTCTTGACTTTCTGCTGAAAGAATGACTCTTAGCTGGAACAATGTATTCTTGGGTAAGGGTGCTCTCCAGTACCAGCAGCTGCTGTGAGCTTCGCAAGGAACACTCTCGCATATACCCTCAAACCTGAAAATCTGCAAACAAAATGACCCTGAAGCATCCTCTTCAGTGACACCGAGAGGAAACCTCGTAGCTTCATAAATCAAACTGCAGTGAGGGAAGCAAGTGGGGGCTGCTGAGCTGAAACCGGGGGGGAGGTCAGCCGATGGAAGGAGCACCTTTATGTTGGGTGTCAGACCTACCCGACGTCCAGGAGTAAGTGATGGTGTCCTGGCTGGGTCTGATAGGAGCAGGATGGATGGAGTGGTAAAGGCTGAGACAGGCAGATCTACAGCTGAGCAAATAGGACCAAACGTGCTGTGTATATCATGCAGTTCAGCCTCTTTTCCTCCTGGGGGGAATGCCAGCCATCTGCCGTTCTGCTGAATCCACTTAACATTCAGAATAATGGGAGTGGCTGGGAAAGCGCGGAGATAAGCACAGTTTTTATAAGTGATAGCGTAATGATGAGCTGCAAGGGTCTGATGTGCCACGGCTTGTGGCCAGGCTCTGATATTATCCCCCAAATTTCTCTTGCCATGCCCAGGGGAGTGTAGCACCACCAGGGACCTCCCTTAGACACGTATAGTGCCGGCTTTGCTGCAAATGCTTTCTGCCTGGAAAACTGCCTGCTGTAAGCAACTGGTCCAGGAGGGCTCCCCTCTACCTTCCCCCTGGGGGCACTGGTGATGGGTTGGGGCAGGGGGAGGCTTTGGCCACCAGCAAAGCATGCTAGGGGTGGTGGCGGGGCTGCAATGTTCCCTCTTGCAAGCTCTCATCTTTTCCTTCACTCAAGCGGATTTAAAAGGAAATCCAATGTGCGTTTACAAGCTCCCAGCCCATTAATGAACGGGTTCATAAAGCAGCAAACAAAGGCTAATCAATATGCTGAGTGCAGGGGAGAAAGAGCCTGAAAGCATCCCCTAATCAGGGGGATGCTGCCGGCCTTGTAAATAAGCAGGGTGTCTCCCTGATGGGGAGTGGGCCCCGGGAACAACTCGGCACCTTTCATCCCGGTCACCTGTAAATGCTGCTTGCCCGTAATGAGCCCACTGCTCTCCTGGCTCCCGGGTGCAGGAGGAGGAGGAGGAGGAGGCAGGCGGAGCTGCTGCTAATGGTGACTTGCCACCGGGATCAATGGACGGGGAGCAAATTAACCAGGCTCCTGTGGGAGGTGGCACATCGATAAGAGGGGTGGCGGGGAGTGACACCAGATCGGACGGCTGTGCTGCTTCGCACACACCAGCGTGTAATGAACACCCGAGGGACCTGCAGGACGGGCATCCTGGCTGCCTGGGATGCTGCCTTCCCTCACCTAATCCTCCCATTAGCATATACTCGGCTTTGATTTTCCCCCTAATGAGTCCTCTCGCTGCCTCTCTCCCTCTGCGAGGTGCTGCTTCACCGACAAACCCCTCCTGCAGCTGGCCCTGGGAGCAGGAAAGGAGCTCGGGACCCAAACCTACCACGCTGGGGCTCCTCACGCAGAGTGACCTGGGGGGCTTTGCCTTAGGACACCTCTGAACCACTTCCCAGGGGCCTCCAGCCTCCCTCACTGCCTTTCCTGAGATGACATAGTTGAAAATAAAGCCCTGGCTTTTTGCTTAGCTTAATGGCTGTTGTGGGACAGTGCTGTGAGGTGGAGAGGCAGGGGAGGAAGGGCTCAGCTGCGCTTTCCTTCATCAACCCTTCCTTCTGGGCACAGGATGGGAAGGATGCTTCCCCAAGCAATGGAGCTGCCAAAGCATACTCCTCTCCTTGCCAGGCTGGCAAGTTGGCTGATTTTTATTTTTATTTTTTGACCAACATTCCCAGAGACTGAGGTGTCCTCAGGGTCTCCAGCACAGGAGGCTGGTAACCTTATGGACATGGGACTGCCAGGAGGTGAGGGTTACAGAGCAAATATCTCCAGCAGAAACTGATGCAGGCTTTACGCATTATTGCTTGACCCCAAGCTGCTCCAGCTACAAAATTAGGGGAACAGCCCTTGTCTGAGAGCTTAGGGGTGGCTCCTGTCTGCAGTTTTCACCTACATGTGGTGAGCCTGGCACTGTGGGTGTTAGTCCTGAACTGCAGCCAGCAGAGCAGAGAGGAGGAGGAGGAGGAGCAGGACCAAGCCTGACTTGGAAAGGCAGCAGTTGCAAGCTCTGCTGCCTGCTGGTGGTGTTTTGAATAGGAAATTTGTGTGCAAGTAGTGATTTCAACAATTGGACCAGATCTCATTATCTCTGTGGTAATATTAGGCAGCTCTGGCAGGAGGGTGGGTGGATAAGAAGGACAAGAGCAGGGGAAAACAGTGGGCTAAGAAAAGCAAGTCCTGCACACACGCAACGACCAGGATGACCCTGCTGGAGCATGAGTCATGTCTGCGGAGCAGATCCGTGTATAGTCCCTCTCCTGTGCTGCAGATATCAGGGTGTGGTGTCGCAAGGCATGAGTCAGGTGCCCAGAGAGCCGTGGACTGGATTTCCCAGGGCAGTTGGTGAAAGAGGAGTGAGACTCAGGCTCCTGGAAACCAGCACCAGCCTTCCTGCAGGGCAAACCTTATATTTAGGCAATGACGGGTGATCCCCCCGGAGAGGGCCAAGGAGACCCTCATTCTGATGGAGCTATCCAAAGCAGATCACAAGGCAGGGGCTGAGTCTGGTGACTGCTGGGGAGGGCACACAAGCTTCCCAGGAGGCTGGGGAGCACATGGACATGAGCTGCATCCCTGAGCATGCAGAGAGGGGCATCCACACCTCTGGCTCTTGCCTCCAGTGGAGTAAGGAGAGGGATGGAGGCAGCTCGGGCAGGCATCTTTCTGGCAGCAAGCTGTCCAGAGGAGCAGGGCCATCTCTGGGCTGCACTCCCTGAGCTGCTCAGTCGAGGGAAAGTTCTCACTGTGCTGGGAAGTGCTGCCCCTCCTCGACTGCCTGACAGCTCGTGCTCTGGAGGGCTCATTTGGTGCAGAGCCAGCAGCGAGTTCAAATCACATTTAATTTTGTCCTCACGCACAAAAGAGAAAATCCCATTGTTTCTGCTGCTAGCTGCTTGACTGGCTGCCCAAACAAACAGGGAAGATAAAGTGACCCTGGGCATCTCTGCTGAGCCGTGGCCAAGGCTTGATTGAACAAATGAACCTGCAGACAGAGAACAGAAAAGGCAGGGGATTTGCTCTGCATTGGCCCTCCTCCCTCCACAGGCTGCCGGCACCCGAGGGAGCGGGGGTTTGAATGAGTTTCACAGCAAGCAAAGCCAGGACCTGAGCTCCTCTCATTCCCAGGCACCCTTCTTGCTGCGGGCTGAGGGGGCAGGAAGAGGGCCAGCTTTATGGTGGGGGAGAAGGAAGGGAGGGCACTACGGCGAGCCCACCCGCCCTCTTCCTCACACAAAGCTTCTGCCCTAGCAAAGCCCCAGTTTGTGCCTCCTATATATAGGATGTGGTGATGCTGTAGATGTAAGTTGATATAAATAAGTGCTTAACATCAAAAAGGGCAGCATCATATCAATCTTCACCTAAGTGCTTTGAGATCCTTGAACAAAACAATTGATATAAATGCAAAATCACTATCATTTTGGAAAAAATATTCATTTCCTTCTATTATACTCACACGCACCAAGGAGTACGTTCCCATTGCCAAGCATTTGTGAATCATCTCTGGAGAGGGGGTTGTCTGATGTGTTTATTCAGTGTAAATAAGTTAAATGTTAGGGAATGAATGGTTCTACTAATTGAATTTATTCTTGTAAATTTAATGCCATTCTAGCCAAATGCGCCATCAAAAATGTGCATTATTTTGTTCATCTGTATGGCCACCATTGAAATTCAAAGAACACATCTGATATCTTGGTGCGTGGCTGGAGGAAATGGTCTTTCCAGCAACCCGTGGAAGTATGGTGTGGAGCTGCAATATTTGTGTATCCAGAACGACTACTTGAGTTGTTTTAATAGAAGGAGCACTGGCTGCAGTTGTAAGGCTGCAGTATGCCCACTGTGAGGGAAAGTACTGCTTCTTATTTTTTCTTAGGTCTCTCCTAGGGCTCCATCTGTGGCTCACAGTCCCTCTGCTTGCTGTCTGCTCACAGAGGATTTCTAAAATAAAAAGGAAGGGAACAAGGAAAATCCATAAGTTATTCTATAACCATGCTTTATGTACGTGGTAAGAATTATACTCAAGCACAACTCAGCACCAGCCAGGCATATTTTGTAGGCATATTTTGTTCTAATCCAAGCTGTTTTATAGCCCTTATGGAGACCTAGGAGCAATGAGTGGGCTGTTTGTGAGGACGCTATTAAGCGATTTGGAAGTCCTGAGTGCAGGCCTGTCTTTTCATGTCTGAGTGCTAGGAGGGTCTGTTACACCCCTTGCAGCTCTTCCTCCATGCCTCAGGCCACAGCAGGCTGTGTATCTGCCACAAACCCGTTGTGATCTGAGCGTGTTCAACGAGGTGGCTGGGAGGTGGAGGGAGCTCCTGCTAGCCGGCTGTAGGAAGGAAAGAGAAGCAAAGCAGAGCACATCGTTATGCCACTGCCCATGTGCAGAGTAGGGCAGACAGTTCTGGCTTCTCCAGCTCGTATGTCTTTTATATATTAGAGTTATAATAACTCAGCAGGGCAGCGAGGATGACCAAACGTGTGGGATGGCTGGAGTGTGGGAGATAGTTAACAGGGCTAGGACTCCCCTGCCTGGAAGAGATGGACAAGGAGCTAAAGTTTATGAAATCACGAGTACTGTGGGGAACGGGAACAAGGAATGACTGCTATTTCTTAGCCTCAGGAGCAGGGGGGTCCTGAGGGGAGCAGAGGAGGTGACACCTGTGACGTTGTTGAGCTGTGAAAAGCCATGGTACCCAGCACCCAGAGCATCCTGAACGTGGCTGGACAGCTCTGTGTTAGAAAAATCTACCATGAAGTACAAAACACAGGAGTACCATGTGCAACCCAGGACATCCCTGAGAGATAGGCAGCTGGGAGAGTAATCTGGGGAAATCCCACAGCATCCCTGCCTTGCTGGTTGCAGACAGGCTGTTGAGTTATCTGGTCTCACCCAATGTAGCCATTATTATATTTTTGTGTCCATTGTTCAAAAAAACACCCAGTGGCAGTCAGTTCAGCCTGAGGAACACTAAACTCTACAGAGTTCTGTAACTATTAACTGCTTTATCTTCATGCCATTAAGTATCATTAGGTCCCTACCACGGGTTTAGCAAAACCCAGATGAGCCAAGAGGGAGAAATAATTGCAGCCCATATGCCTGAAATCATCCATCCCACTAAGGGCTGCAATTCAGCTCATGAGCTGTAATCACATCAATTAACCTTTGTTCCATTTAACATTAGGAGGGCCACAGAATTACAGTGTTCGTAATTAACCTCCTGGATACAGATGCATCCAAAAACAAAGAGACATCCTTGTGTCTCCCAGGCCTGTGCAAAGGCGGGGCCAGAGGTGAGGGTTATTAAGTGAAAGAAAAGAGGGATTAACATCTCCTGAGCTCCGCTGCAGCCTTGCGAGGGGAAAGGCTGCCTGGAGGCCTGTGGGCTGAACAGCCACACCATGGGGTGTGTGCCAGGATCCAGAAAAGGGAAAGGGGGGACCTCCCAGGGTCTACATGACGGTGAATAAAGGAAAACCCCTCCCCAGAAAGGGTGTCTGGGTGGTCCCCCAGCCCCCCTGGGAGGAGGTGCATCACTGAAGAGCCATGGGCTGGGCAGGAGCTGGTCTCTACTGCCCCATTGGAGGGGCAGAGCTGGCCTCGGGGACAGAAAAACACAGAGCAGCCGTTTAAATGGAGAAGATTCACTGAACAGCAATGGGAAAGTAATTGAGCTAAACTGAAACGTAATTGGAAAATAATCATGGTGAACAGCACTTTAACACATTTTATTCTAATTTGAACAGAAGTTGCTTTATGAGTTGGTATTTGTGGCGTGCTGTCTGTAGCCTAGACAAAAGGCTTTTTTTTCTGTGGCTGGGACTGAAGCCAGAAGCAGACCCTGCTCCCACATCCTCACTGCCACCTCTGTCTCCATGCCCAGTGCTGGGGGCAGAGAGGGATGAGGCATCCAATTTCTCCAGCAATGTGCCAGAAGGATGGTGGTACCACAGCAGGAGGTGGTGGCTGCCGGTCAGGGGGATGAGGCTGGGAGACCCCGAAGGCTTGCTGTGCAGTAGTCAAGAGTATTTTCTGTCCATCCCTTCTCCGTGCTGTTCTGCTCCAAAGCTGCTTATGCAAAGCGTTCGATAAATACCCCCTGAAACGTGGAGGAGATGAACAAGGTAATGTGAAGAATAATGAAATGTCCCTCAGCCTCCGGGGAAGCAGTATTGACCAGCCATGGAGAGAGCTTGTAATGAGGCCCCACTTTACCCAGAGAGAACAGTAATAGCCTTCCCTTCCACAGTCCCCCTCACCTCCCCCATAAATTGTGTTTGCTCAAGAAAATGATTTGTTCAGGAAAGGAGCCAGGCAGCGAGTGCTGGCTGGAGGAGCCAGTGAGGAGGCAAGGAGAAGGGCTGGGGGCAGAGTCACGGGCCAGGTGTGGCACCCCAAGGCCGGTCACTGTTGCAAACAAGATGTGCTGTGTCAAAACGCCCCTCTGCATCCTGCTGGCCCAGGATGCCGGGGGAAGGAGGCTTTGGGAGCAGGGCAGCCAGAGGTGGCAGCAGGGGTGGATCCTGTGTCCCGTGAAAGCTACCCTCATCCCAAACGTGTTTCCCTTTGCCTCACCCAAACCTCTTTGTTCAAACCTCTGTTCTTTGTACCGATGATGAGATCTGTCTCTCTGCTGGTCGCCCTTGCTCAGCTGCAGAAGGCTCTCATGGCGTGTCTGGATTCAGTGCACTTGCACAGTGGGTTTACTGCTCACTCTTTGGCCCATTTACTGAGCACTGTCTGCCATGGAAACTTCCAAAGCTGTGGCTGTGGACCCATTCCTGCACCTGCAGAGCATCCAGCAGAGACCACACCCTTGCACAAATAGAGGTGCAACCCAGATAACTGCCAGCTCAGCAGCAGGCTGCACAGCCCACCAGGGCTGCAGCTTCCCACCCACAGCTGCTCTTGTTTTCTAGCCTGTGACCAGCAGCCTCTTCTGCACCACAGTGCCGCTTGTTTCAGCACCATGGGGACTTCAAGGGCTGCTCATTTGGTTTTAACCATGCTATCTGTTCGAGGCACCACTCTGTCTACATTAACCTTTATTGCATTATTCCTGTGTCTTCCATTCCTCATTTCCATTCCTTGCCCCCTTGTTATCTGGGGACATAACAGGTCACTTTGCTTTGCTGTTCTTCCTATTTGCATCTCTGCCTTTTGCTGTCAGAGCTTCCTTTGCCTGCTCCCTCCCCAAGCAGCACTCCATTTGGGATCAGCATCTCATTAGACTGCAATTCCCTTCGCTTTGGTCCAGTGTACAAAGTGACAGACCCTCTCAAATTGAGCTGGGACTCTTGTCTCACAGCCAGCAAGGTCACTGCAGTCGAAGGAGCTCCTCAGCATGGGTGTGTGTGTTGTGTCCCACGTTAACGCAGTACAAACGGTAGCTTTGCAAATTTTAGAGCTATTTGAGTCCTCAAGCCGGTGCATTTGAACAACCACACGTTACACAGTGTGTTTGGAAGATGGAGGGAGAATAAGGGTTTATGTTCATTATAATTATACAATTTATATCCTTAGTGATGGCCAGAGGAGAGACTTCTGCCTGCCTCTGTGGCAGCTGAGAGAAGACTGCAGGGGAAAGCACCAGACAGGGATGAGCTAAGGCAGGTACCTGCCATGTATCAGTGGGATATGTAAGACCTGAGTGAGCTGGGGATCACAGACACACAGTAGATCACCAGCCATGATGCTGTGGTCTGCCCTGGGAGGGTCTCTTCTTCCATGCTGCGTTCTGATGTGATCCAGCACGTGGTCAATCCAGATAGGGAGTTTCAAAACTTTGCTGTGTCCTCCATGGTCTCACCCTGGTACTCGGGACAAGGTGATGATCCCTCGCAAGCTGTGGACAGTCCCATGCTGGCACCCTCAGTAGACACGTGTCTTTCCTCTCTGGGCAGGGAGAAGAGGGATTAGACTTCACCATGTCCTGGACAAAATGCTCTGGAAGCTGTCAGCCTAAAGCGAATTGGAAGAGCCTCCCTACTGTGTTCAATCTGTTGATTAAAGCAGCAGCTGATCTTATTGTCATTCCTAACAGATCAGTGCTGTGTTTTCCAAGGCTTCTGCTGAGCCTATTGTTAGCTTGGCTGGTTGCAGTGATCTGGATTTATCCTAAGGGTTTTTGTTGTTGTTGTTGTTGGTTGGTTTGTTTGTTTGTTTGTTTTGGTTTTCAAGGCTTTGAGCCTGCTCAGAAAAATAACTTCATTCTCACTGTGTGTTCATTGGGGTTTCATGTGGAGGAACCTGCCCACCTGGCCACAAACCTTTGGCTGTGAGTTGCTGACTCACACTAACTAAACCAATCTCCTTGAAATCAGAAGAAAAAAAAAAAAAGAGAAAAAAAAGCCAAGCTAGGGCCAAAGCAGACCACGTTCAGACAGACCTCCTCCGACTAGCCTGAACCAGACCAAACCAGAGACCTACCTTGACTTGAGCAGGCCTGCCCCGGCATAGTTGAGTTTAACCAGGCTCTTCAGATTATGTGGTTTGGTTTTGCTATATATTGGATTAAATCAACCTGATCATCTGTTGACACAGCCTCTTCTGCAAACCGAGGACCTTCTGGGATGCATCCCTGCAGGACAGACCTGTAACCTTGCATTAGCTGTTGCCCTCGTGGTTAACGTGGGGTTGCTCTCATACCGGTTTAATGTGCAGAGATCCCAGGGATGGCTCAGGGCACCACCAGTGCTGGTTGAGTGCCAGCAGCCACAGCTGGCTACTAGGTGCTGCTTGGCACCTAGCACACAATGGCACAGCATTTCAGGGGGCGACCACTTCTCTTTCTCTAGGTAGAAAAAAGACCTTGTAATAAAAGCCAAATCAAAGCAGAGCTTCATCCTTACCTGATATTTACTGCCTTAGGAATCTCTGGAAACAACATGGGAAATGGCACCCATCCATATCACCTGAAGCCAGGTGCTGAACTTGATTTCCTCCTACCTGGAGGTGATACACATCCCTGATCTAAGTGAAGAAACTAGGAAACTGTGCATCTATGACACGTGTCAGAGTAACGTACATGGTATTTTTCAACAGTAGGGGGCTGAGCTAAAGGGGTTGATTTAATCTAACACATAGCATGGGACTAAAACTCCTTTAGACTTTTGATAAATCCAGACCTGAACACCAGGGTATAGATCCTTGATTCAAAGTTATCGTGTTATACCTAAGCAGTCTGCCACCGAATTTCCAAACCAAAAATACTGATTGCATAAGCAGATAAAATGGGCAACTTGAAATGATCCTGTTCGTTGAAACCCATGTAGGCTCAACACTCATCAATAAAATCAAACTGGAAAGGAAGAGGGTGTTATAACAGTTAGGAGGTGTAACAAAATGATGGACAGACCTTGTCCGGAAATGGACAAAGAGGTTCTTCATCAGAGATCCCTCCTGGCTAAAAATACAAGTTCTGTGGGAATATCCAGGTCGGATTAAAGTGTACCCCGGATTGCCCTGGAAATCAGGCTAAGACAAGTTTGTTGTGACCTAGTTGTGTTTTCCAGTAGGAGCTTTCAAGCCCAAGTGGGGCAGTTGGGATCTCGAACCCTGACAGCTCGGGATGCCATAGTTGTTTCAGCTGTAGATGGAACTCTTGGGACTTCTGGGGTCTCTATATTTCAGCCCTGGAAACCCTGACTTAAGCTCTCCAGTGCATGGCAGAAAACCTGAAGTCCTGAGAGACTGACTTGATTAGGATCCACTTGCTTCAGTAGGCTGTGCACTCTGTGGGCAAGGATAAGTGGGGGAGAGGAGAAATAAAAAATCGATGTCAGAGATGGATTGGTGAAGGTTATCTGCTATTTTGGATGCTTTGAGAAAAAAAAAGCTTAGAAGAGAAAAGCTAAGTCTGAAGCTTGAATGACATTTTGGACAGGACCAAAAGCTGAAAGTCAATTTCCCATCCCTTTGGGTAACATCCTCTAAAAGTCCTCACTGACCCTGACTGGAGCCAGATGTCTTGCTGGCCCTCTGTCCTTCCTAGCTAAGGAGAGAAAACTATTTTCAGTAGAGCCTGGTGTGGAGTCTCATGGATCACAATCAGCAGCATGGCTTCATACCCTTGCTGCTTTCCACACAACGAGGCATCCAAGGGCAATCCTAAACAGGAACACTGAGTGTTAAATGCAGCAGCTCTTTGGAGACTGGGTATTTACCAGACTGTCATTATCTGTTGAAGTTCCCCACATGATTTTCCCCATAAAAACAAAGAAACAAACAAACAACCCAGCAGAAATAATTTTCTGCAGTCTCAACAATCAGGATAAAATCTTTGTTTTTAGACTTTCTTTACTTCCCTGTGCTTCAGGTTGAGCTTGTTACTTTTCCCAGCTAATTAGCATGCAGCCTGCAGGTTCCACAGCATCAGCTAAATATAAACCATCCTTTTATTTTTTCCCTTTATTTGAGGGCTGTTGACAGAGCTTTTTGTTCACATGAAAGGTAGAGGATTAGCCATGTGAGGTTCATCCCTCATGTCTGTCTCCTGTCATCAGAGGACGGTGGGTCTCATCCATTAACCAGGCACACGTCCAAGGCAATGCACTGGGCAGGACTTCACAGAGGACAATGTCACAGCCAGGCTCAGGGGACTGTGTTCTTGGGCTCTGACTTGGCCACAGTCTAAGTGCTGAGGACAAGAGCTTGGTTCTTGTCAGTCCTGGCTTTTCTTCCCTGCTCTTGGCTGTCCAGAGGAGTTACCTCCCTTCAATATGCTTTGCCTTCTCCATGTGGTCTTCAGGGAACAGTCCTGCTTGGGACGTGGGGTGGCTGAAGTCTACGGGTGGAGGACTTTCAGGAAGACTTGATCCCAGTCTTTGACCTTTTGCTCTAACCAGCTTGCACTTGTAAACTTCTCTGAGATTTCCTAACAAATGAACTTCCAGCAGACACGGGGGCAACGATACGTGTCCTCTCCATGTGCTTTCCAGGCTTCTACTAACAGACTTGGCCCCTGTATCTGGCTTGCTTGCCAGTTTGTAACACTTTAGGAGCAATGACATTCCAGGCTGAGGAAGGATGAACACAGCCTCTATGTTAATTTCTCACTGTTTGGTGCCCCCTGTGTCCTTTTTATACCCATTAGGAGGACAGGGTGACATTAAGGGAGCCACAGACTGCATTTCCAACCCCAAGGGATCCCATCCTGGCTGAACTGTAGCTGACATTTCACCCACTCTGGGCTTTAATGCACAACCAAGACCCTCTGGGCATGATACACAACTGTTTTATAGAGCACTGAAACAGAGCTTTCTCCAGCTGGGATAATAAAGGAGGGGATTTTTTTTCCGATGGCTCCTGTTGGAACACATTATGAAACCCTTTGTGAGAGGCTTTAAACAGTGCCTTTAAAGTGAATTCAAATGGAGTGAGACTTGGCAGAGATTGAAGTGGAAGAAGAAAGTGGGGGTGCAGGGAGAACATCCAAACCAAGGGGAATCACTCCTGGAGCACAAAGAAAGCTGCAGGATTAGATCCCCTTTGTCCTCCCAGCCACAAGACTGAGATTTCCCAGTGCCAGATGCCCTGTGCCCTCCCTTGAACTGGCATGCAGCCGGCCAGTTTGGCACTGGCTTGCTGCCTGCCAGCCACAGACAGCTTGGCCTGGACCCTCAAGGGTGACCAGGTGATTTGGCTCTGCTGTGACCCCAGACAAATGTCCCCTGGGCCCTGCACTATCTCTGCAGGCAAAGGGGTTCCCATTCATGTCTGTCTCATTTCTATTTATTTCCATGATTCCGGCTGGAGGTGGAAGCAAACTGCCACCCCCTGTAGCATCTATCCTCCTCTCTTTTTCCCCTCTCTAGGGTTGTCTGTCCTTTTCTACCCAGTTCCATTTATCACTGTCCAGCATCATCAGAGATTTCAGCTTGGAGAAGAAAGACTATTTGTTAAAAAGTTATAAAGATACCCATGGCCAACACATGTAGGGTTTCGTAGTGGAATTTACAAAGCCAGGGAGCCTGAATCTATCCGTTCGAGAGCTAAGACCTTCACCCTGCTGAGCTGACACCTGATGGTGGTTCACCCTGGCAAGCCTTGCTTCCCTTGCTTCCCAGTCCCCTGCTATTGACCCTAAGCTGCCTTCACCTGAGGACAGCAAGGGAGGAGGGACAAGCCATTTGCTGAGGGGCCAGCATCATCAGCAAGCACAAAACAAGGACTTCTGTCCCAGGTCTTTGACTGGCAGCAAGGGCTGCTGAATGTGCAGAAATCAGTGTCCTCCTGAAGTGTTAAGATGGGTAGGGACAGGACTGATGTGTTAGAGGATTTCTGGTGCCTTGTGGTTCTCCTGGGGAGCCTGGTGAAAGAGAAAGCAGGTACTTTCTGAGAAAGCCGTGCTTTCTGAGCTAAATCAAAGTGTTACCACAATGAGTAAGGGCATGAAATCATAAGACAGAGAAGAGAGCAAAAGCCTGCTTGGAAAGGTCTTTCCTACATGTTTGAGTCTTCCCCAGAAGGAAGAAATAAAAATTACTCTGGAACTGAAGTACAAGAGAGCCTAAGCCTGCCTGAGCCTTGGGAGAGGGAGTGAGTAAGGGAATAGTGTGTTTGGGGATCTTTATGGTCTGACAGCAAAGCCTTCTGGCACAGCACAGGTCTTGTGTCATCTCCGGGCTTTCCAACGACAGCACAATGACACATCAGTGACACCCAAAATAGAAAAGAAAAGCTAGAAATCTGATAGCTTGACCGGAGCCTGACTCTGCTATCTTTTCCTTAAATCCATCCGCATTGCTGCACTAGAGCCATTAGTCTCAAAACCTTGATTCCTCTGTGCCTACTCCGAAGTTGATCCGTACGTTAACTGTGCGAGCTGGGGTTTTCAAAGCTGGAAATATGCCTCGGGCTGCTTTAATGTTTCATCTAAAGTGCGCCATTCATTTTTGAGGGGAAGATTAGGGAAAAAATAAACACCGCTGGTTTGACCACACCGAACAAAACTCTGACAGACGAGTGGCTGGGAAGTGAAAGCTTATGTGTTGGAGAAGGGAAGCAATGTTTGTAAAACACCACTCAGCCCAGCTAAAGCTGCCCCAGTGAAAAGTTGTGCACCTTAGAAAACTCCCCAGCCCATATGTATTCTGCCGAGAGCAGTTGCAGCTCAACTTCTCTCTCCCTCAGTGTGTCTGAGCTTGATCTGTCTTCCCATGGCACCTACCGCCCAGTTTGACATCGCTTCCAGCAGCTCCACGGGGATTTTTTTCTGCAGCTGTTGTGTCAGGACAGAGTTTTCAACCCACAAGGCAATCTACAGCGCTCATGCTAAAAGGCCTCACCCCTCTGCAGGAGGCTGCTCCCCCTCCAGGGTCTGCCCTGGCTGTTGCACATGGGGAAGGTTGGGAAGGAATAAGGCACTAAATGCAAAAAAACAGGAGGATGATTTCTCACTGCCCATCCTGAGGAATTGTCTTGCTTTCTTTTTCTGACACTGTCAGAGGGAAGGTTGCATAAAGTAAGGTGCTCATTGAAAGCAGTGTATTTCTCCTTCTCTGAGTAATAAGATTTATTTGTGCTGTCCATTATACCCAGATGGACCCATGCTGTGGACACAAAAAAAATCCCATGTAAACCCTGGAAAAGCAGACTTTAAGATCTTTGGAAACCTATCTTCCCAAATTAATGATGATTTTGAATAAATTTGGCTTTGTTTCTGTCCCTCAGTTCCTTAGTTATGAAGATAATAAAACCACCTAATTCAACCGGGAAACTGCTGATGAACAATTCATTAATACCTGTGGCTCTCGAATGCTATCATGAGCAGAGCTTACAAAAGGCTTTGAGGAAACCCACCAGGGTTTAGCTGAAACACAGCAAATAAGATACGGAGCTGCACGTGGAGAGATGTGGATAAAGCAGAATTGTGATGAACTCCTTCTATCTTGTGCACTGAATGACCCCAAAATACAAAACACAGGGAAGAAATCAGAGGTTGGTAGCTACTATGTGCAGAAGGATTCAACCGAGGTCAGAAGGCAAAGCCTGCTGAGATGTTGTCTGTCTCTCTCTCCCCTCTGGGCATCACTGGTTGTGCCCAAATGTCATCTGGCTGTGTTAGCTCTGGGGGGACAGCCTAGGTGAGGTCAAGCAGTGAGCCACTGTTTGGTAGCAGCCGTAAGTCACCTGCATGGGAAAGAGCTGTGCTTCGCAACAGCCTGAGCAGCCTAAGATAAAATTTGATAAAGTGCCACAGCAATGGGGTCTTCCACTGTAAGGCTCCTATTTATTAAAACCCAGAGAGTGCGATGATGAGAGCTGGCTTCTGTGAATGGGAAAAAATATACGTGTGAGGGGGAGAGAGGAGCAAGCAGCCCCGCATCCCAATCCAGCTGCTGGCCACGGGCTTCTCCTCCTTCCCTTCCTTCCGCAGGGCTTTTGGATGGAAAATGCCACATTGCCACTTGGCGAGGGGAAAAATGCTGCAGCCTCCTTCCCTGCCTGCCCTGCAGCTGGATCCATCCCTCCGGAGGAGGGGAGGGGAGGGGGGAAGCCACACGGCCAGGGAGGGCTGGGTGGGAGAAGCCTGTTTGAAACCCTTGATAAATGCCACGGTGCAGCCAGCGTGAAATGAAGAAATATCGCTCCTGGTAAATATTTATTTTATATCAGAAATTAGCATACCAAATGTAATTAAAAACATCTTTATGTGCACATCCCCCAACCCCCCAGTCTGTCAAATGACTTTTTGGAATAACTAGTCATAAAGAATGTGGCCTAATTAGCAAGCATCCCAGCCTACTGTTGCCGTTTGATAATTACCCTGCAATGAGCATCTGAAATTAGGATTTCATCCCCCCATCACAGCCCTCCTCTGGCAGAAGCCAGTGCTGGCAGGTTTTTGTCATCTCCACCTTCATTCTACCTTCCTCCTGGTGAACACCCAGCCTGGGAAGCCCATCGCTTTGTGAGCAGGGGGTCAGGGGTGCCCCGTGCCCCAGCCACCACACTCCCTGAGCCTCGGTCCAGGCACCCGAGAGCTTGGGGACTTGGGGACAGGGACATTGCACCAGGGATGGGGGGACAGGATGGAGGCATGGGAGGAGCAATGGGAAAGGTCTTGAGACCAAGCAGGGAGCAGTCAATCCTGCTGGGGAGTGCTGCAGTTTATTTGCTCGTCCCGGAGCTGCTTGGGGACTGCCGGCACGCAGCGAGCATGCTGCCTCCATGCACTGGGGCGTGTGAGATAAAGATCAGATTTAAAGCGGGCTTGCAAAGTCTTAAATCCATCAGAAATGACCTGTCAGTTAAAAAAAAATAAAAAGGACCAGACGGCGCCTTGTAAAAGTCTTTCTCCTTTTGTGTCTCAAGTGAAAACGGTGCTCTCTGTGAGCCTGGAGCTGAGGTTTAGGGCAATAAGAGGCTTGTTTTCTCCTCCCCAGGTCTGGGAATACCTCTGTGTGATGCCTGCTGCCCTGGCCCCTTCCTTGCAGATCCATCCCCTCCACCAGCTCCCGGGGGCAATCCCCAGGAGGTCTGGTGGGGGCTCATCACCTGCCTCGGCCACCTGCAGCCTTTGTGTCTGTGCCCGAATGAGCCCCTTGCTCCCTGGTCCCTAGGGAAGGGGACAGGCTTTGAGGGCTTGGTGTGCCTGACTTGTGTTAGACTTGACTCTGGCACGAGACAAATTACGTCATGGGGTAGGCTGTTTTCTTCACTGACTAAGCAGAGACCCCAGGGTGACTTAATCAGATGGAAAAGAAACAAAAAACCAACAGTGAGATGAATCCTGTTCTGAGATCTTGTTTTCCCACAATAAGGACTAACAAAGACAAAGCAGAGCAGAGGGGCAGCTAGTATTAAAGAACAACAGGATTAGCTGTGAGGGGAAGCATTTCCCAAGAGACTCTTCAAAAATAAGGCTTTTCATCAGCCCGTGAGAGAGACGCTGGCTTTGTCTTTGTCTGGGGTGCTTCAGCGAGAGGGATGAGGGAAGGAAGGGCTTGGATTTTGGAGGGAGCTCCAGCAGGAAGAGCCATGCTGGAGCCAGGTTCCCTGGAAATTCAGAAGTGGTGCTGGGGCACCCCCAGCTCCCTGGTGGAGCTTTTGGCAGCTTGGCTGGGAGGAGCATAGGAGAGCAGAAACCTCAGATCCCAGGTCACTTGGGCATGGTGACTGTCACCTGGGGAGAGCAGCTCCGTGGCAGCAGGGAACAGAGAGGTTGTGGTGAGTTTGCTGGGTCTGTAGATGATGGGGGCATCGAGCAGATATGCTGCAGTAAGCCAGAACCTCACCATCTCTCCTGCTCTGCTTCTCCCCACCATTCTGTGGGGCTCGTGCCCCCACAGAGCTCCACGTGGGCAGATCAGGGCTGCCAAGCTGGATGAGGAGCTCCAGCGTGCTCAGGCCCTCGCTTCCCGGTAGCCTCTGTCGGTGCTGCCAACTTTCTGGAGACCTCCTCCTCCTCTCGGAGAGGACAGGGAGGATCTCCATGCTGACATTGCAAAGGCAGCAGCCCCAGGCGCTGGTTTCCTAATTGCTGTGCATGGCTGAGTCCTCCTGGGGATCCGGGAAGGAGGGCTATTGAAGATAAAGAAAGCTGGCGTTTCGTTTAAGTCATTAGAGAGCTCCTCGGGGAGCTGGAGGGAAGACAGAGTGAGAGGGATGGAGGGGGAGAGGGAGGCAGCGGGAGAGGAGGGGAGCAAGGAGAAAAGGAGGGAGCGAGGGAAGGTGTGGGCGAAATAGGGTGGAAATAGGGTGAAAGTGTCTGGGAGGAAGGAAAAGAGAAGGGACGAGGAGAGAGAAGGGTGTGGGTGAATGAGATGGGGGGTGATGGAGAAAGGGTGCCCCTACCCTGCCACACCACAGATCCCCCTGAGGATCCCCAGGCTGTCCCCTGGGAAGGGGATGCCCATGGGGAGGGCACTGGCCGGGTACGGGGCAGGAAGAGGCAGGAACATGAGGTGCTGCCCGACCTGCCCATGCAGCAGGGCGAGCTCGGCAGCGCAGGCTGTGCTCTCAGGAACTTCTCGTTGGAAATGGTTGGCTTGTTTTCTCTGGAAATGTTTGCTGGCTTGAAAATAAAGTCTATTTTCTGTATATATATATTTTTTAAGGTAGCAGATTGTTGTTTCTGTCAAGCATAACATTTAGTAGATGGAAAAAAATAACAAATATGTACAACTATATGCTTTCTTTTCTTCCTTTTTTTTTTTTTTTTTTTTCCCATGTAGGATATAAAGGGAAAAAGAGAGAGAAATGTGTCTGAATAAGTGAAATATTTTCATGGATTATTTTGAAGAAAATGAATTTTTTGTAGTGGTTGCAGAGCAACAGAAAGAAAAAAGAGTTTTGATGAATTCTGCTTGCATTCTGAGAAGACAAAGGGAATACCTTTCTCTGCAGGTATTTCACTGCTATTTTGAGGCAGGGGAAGCTGAGGCATTGGCAGCATCCCCAGAGGTTGAGGCTATGGTAGAGGGCCTTGCCAGACATGCCTTACACACCTATCTATCTCCTTCCAGTCTAAATGGCACCGTACCTTTCCCCTGCTGCACACAGCATACTTACTGCACCCCTGCTCCACCCCAGATCCAGCTCAGGGGACTGGGCAGACTGGGAACGAGCTGTGCACAAAGGACATTTCTGCACGTGGGGAGGCCAAGGAGGAGCAGGGAGGAGATGATTTAATTGCAGGAACTCAGGACGTTTTCCAACGCAGACTTTCTCAAGCAAGGGATGCATCAAACCTAATTGCTTTCCAGGCTGACCGGCTCCTTAATTAGGAGGCATTTTAAAGCCCCATGTCAACTCTCTGTTGATAAAACCACCTTGCAGCATGAAGTGAGAACCGGCTGCCCTCAGCTCCCTGTCCCAGTGCCTGGACCACGGTGGGAGCTTTGGACAGACCAGTCCTCAGTGTGCAGGGGCACGCTGGGGAGATGCTCCATGGATTTCCCCAGTGTGGAGGTGCTGCTGTCAGCTCTGCTGGTCCACACTGCAGCACATGCATGGGAGTGAGAGGAAGCACATATTCCCCAGTGCAGCCTCCTGTCTCTGAACATGCCCCCCTCTCCTGCCTTTCCCCGCTACCCTGTCGTCATTTCCCACTTGGCCGGCTCCACAAACATCTTAATTTCATGCCTGCTTGTCAGGGCCGCTTTGTGAAACATCTGAATGACATTAGCACAGTTTAAGAGTGTGACAGACTGAGGAGCAGCAGCCTCCTGCGACTGCCTATTCCAGATGGTTGAGTGACAAATCCCACTTCTGAGATCTTAACTAGAGAGGTGCGGCAGGACAAAGCCCCTGGGGAGCAGCAGACCCATCCCCACGCTGGCTCCGAGCCGTCTCTGGGGCCAGGCAGCGGTTAATCCAGACGGAAGCAGACACGCAGCAGATGCTGTGTTCTTCGGGGACCCTGAAAGCTTTTCCTCTGACTTGTTGCTGTCTCATCTCAATTATGTGCATAGCCACAAGCCAAACTGCTGTTTTTTTCTGCAAGCATCTTCTGCCCAGTGGCTTCTCTCACTAGTGCGGTGCTCTGTCATGTTGCCTTCAAATGGCATTTGCAGTCTCAAAGACATGCTTCAAACCCCAAACCATTGCAGGACGTTTTGGGGAAGAAACTCTGCATTCACACATGGTGGAAGATGAGCATTGGTGGGGAAAGTTTAGAGTCAAAACTTGATGTGCATGTATGTGTTTTTTAGGCAAAACATAGCCCAAATGGAGAAGCCTCTTGCTCAGGGTGACACTGCAAGCTGCTTGCATCTCTACTGCCTGCTGCGTGCAGCTTTGCTTGGCAATGCAGCCCCTCCTGGGTCATAGCTAGCTCCTGGGCCACTTACACTGCTCTCCTGCTACTGCTACCCTGTAGAAATGGTAGAAAAGCCCTGTAGGACCAGTGATTGCACGGTCACACAATGCTAGTAAGCAAAGCTAGATGTTTCTGGGCAGCACAGGTGACCCTGTGTGTGTATGGATTTTCATTCTGCCTCCTGAAATGCAGCTGACCCAGCCCGGAGCACAGCAGCTGGCTGGGCAGGGGTTGGTAGGGCAGGAAGCGAAATAAATACTGTAAAACTGAAGAGGGATATTTAATGATCACCTACAGCTGGGGCTTTGTGCCTCCTCTGCAGCACAGCAGTGATACAACACTTCTAATGAATAACTGGCATAAAACGCTTCCTTTCATCCTCGCAATTTAATGCGAGTTTCCCATCCCAGCTCAGGATCTGGATCCTGAGGCGACCATGTCTTTTCACAAAAAAAAAAAAAAAAAAGTGAACTTGAGGGTCTTGGGACAAGATCAGCTTGAGCTGCAAGCCCCAGCACCCCACCTTGTGCCCCATCCCAGGCTGTGCCTGTTTTGGGGGACACCCAAGGGACAGAAGCAGCACCATGGCTCACAGTGGCTTGCTCATGCAAGAAAAGAAATTAAACCCAGCTTTTTATCTTACATAAGATAGCAGCAACCTGATGGTTAAATAATTGCTTTCATAAAATGCTTAGGTTTTAACGTAGTGGTTGAAAGTTTTCTGGTGATGCCACGTGAATAAATTTGGGGTCTGTGCAGCTAGAGCTTTCCTCTTGGTGAGACATCTGCATTTGGTGGCACGTGGCTCACAATTGCAGCCACAGTTCTGGTTTGTACTTGCACTCAGCTACTGCAGTCTGGAGGAAGATCTTTGGCATGCAGACTCTGGAGAAATGCTCTCACAGGAGGCATCCATCAGCATCCTGGTCCCTGCCTGCCTGTCCTCTGCTGTGCTGGTGCACGTCTGTTACTTCAGAAGTATCCCTTGAGCCTCTCTGAAGTAGGAATACATGGAAATTACTATGTGCTGTGGAAACTGTCTTCTGCCCTCTGCTGAAGGGAGGCAGAAATGAGGTTGGATCTGGCTACGATTACTCTGATGGCTGAGATGATTCCCAGGCTGGTCCCAGAAGAATGACAGACTGAAGTGTGGGTGCAGGCAGAACAGACCTCTAAAGCAACCTTGCCAGGGAGAAATGTTTCTAGTTACACTCCCGAACAATAAATGAGATGTTCAAGGGACCAAGGAAAGTGACCTGGCCTGATTTATTTCTTATGAGGGGCTGTGAGCATGAGGAATCGCTTGCCTCCACTGGTACATGGCAAGTCCATCACCTGCACCCACGGCCTCCCTCCCCAGGGATCCAGGGAGAAGTGGCAGGCAGGGCTAAGCGGGACCAGAGGGCCTCGGGAAGGCAGCAGGGAAGTCCCCAGCCATGAGCAAACTGCACATTTCTCAGCGCTTTTAATCTCCTTATTATGGAAATGGGCTGATAACTGGTTGTGTAGTTAAAATGGAAGTTGACACCAGGGCTGCGGTTTCTCTGAGTTCAGAGAGATGCTGCAGTAAACAACCTGGTAAAGGGCTGTAAGAGCTGGTGTTCTGCTTCAAGCCTGTGTTAATGGGAATATGAAGTGCAAGAAAATAAAGGGAAGCTGAACTTATGGGGACGGATGCATCAAATACCTCGGGTGAACAAAGTATTTCTTGGCCTAGAAAAGGGATGGCAAGAGAGGTCACCCTGTGGGCGATGAAGAAAAAGTGTGGAAGATACAGGTGTTGTGTGAATAAAAGACCCTGGGCCTCTGCCTGCAGGGATCCCTACCATGCTCCTGGGAGTTCAGTTGCAGAGGTTAAGAAGCAGGTAGCAGGGCTATGAACCTATCTCCTTCTCTATCCCTATGAGCACCTCTCTCCCACAGTATAGAAAAAGAAGGGGAAGAACCTCTCTCCACTTGCCCTTCTGAGATAGGAGGTGACAACAGATGAGGCGAACGATAACTCCTCTGAACTGCCGAGCTCTCAGTACTTTTCCAAAACCTTTGAGGAATTGCAGGTTGAATGACTGATGGCTTCTGGGAAAATCCTTGTGCAGACCTGCTGGATTTACCCCAGTGAAGCCCTTTATTCGTGCTTTACCAGCCACTTAGGCCACTCAGTTCTGCCTTTGAAAAACAGAAAGAAAAAGACTGTCATTGTGATACTCTGCTTTCACTTTTTTTTTTTTTTTTTTTTTTTAAAAAAATCATGGTCAAGTACCTTTGCGTTAGGGGAAAAAAAAAGACCCATTGAATTTCAAGGTCTCGGGCTGCAGCTATTTCCTGCATTAAGCAGGCAGACGTGGGGAAATGAGGGAAAGCATATTGATTGATTTTACCATGGTCCATTATAGGTTGTGTGGGTATTGAAATATGCATCTGGCTTTGACATTAGGCAGAGAGGAAGGCAGACTCCCCAGAGACTGCTGTGATGAGAAGGTACAGGCTTGCTCTGCCACTGGGCAAAGGGGGGATGAGAGCTCCCCAGAGGTCCCAGCATGGGCAGGCAGAGCCCTTGTGTGCTTCTGGAGGGAGCCTGTTGCTTGTCAAAATGCTTTGATACACCAGCTTACAAACGGAGTTATTTATGCAGAAGGTTTAGGACCCATCCTCTTCCTTATGAAGGCTCTGGCATTATGTGGGTGTCCGTGAAGCCTCAGACCCTGCTATGAGCAGGTAGGGATGGGGTTGTCCAGCTCCCCAGGCACCCTGCATGTGCCAGCACTGGTCCTCAGCAGCAGGAGCTGGGGACCACACTCAGCCTGCCTGAGTACTGACTGGCTTAATACCTGACGAGAAGGCAGTATTTATAGGGGAGTCTGTGGAAGCCTAAAGCCTGAAAGGTGCTTTTTACTGGCTAGATTGGGGAAATGCTGGCTGTCCAGAGTGATTAGCTAGGAGTGCAGTATTTAGCGTGGAGGCTTTTATCTGGCTGCGCATAGCACCCTCAGGTAAGGCGCAGCAAATCTGCAGGCCTGCAAAAACCCTTCGCTGGCTGCGCTCCGCAAGTGCTGGAAAGGAAACGGGTCTGAGGGGATTAAACTGAGATGCCAACAAGCTTTGTGGGCTAATGGATGTCTCTCACTCTCCCTTATTCCCAGCCTCTTGAGAGCAAGGAGAATTCACAGAGCAAATCAGAGCGAGTTCAGCTCCTTGGGGCAATGCAGTACTGCAAACCGAGCTGTGCCGATTGCACAGCACGTGCGAAGCTGTGGAACTCCTTGCCACAAGATATTATCCTGCTTATGGTGAGATTAATTTAACAAAGCTTGATGACACATGTAGCTAGGCAAACTGTATCAGCGATTCAGTCTTGTGATCCATGGCATAAGAAAGTGTTTCTATTCTAGCTATGAGGTCTGGGGGTGCTGTCCCAGATTTTTTCAGTGTGCTAAACAAATACATCTTTGCATGTTTCTTATCCTGGTTTCAGCTGGGATAGAGTTAGTTTTCTTCCTAGTAGCTGTTATGGTGCTGTGTTTTGGATTTAGGATGAGAATAACGTTAATAATATGTTGATGTTTTAGTTGTTGCAGAGCAATGCTTACACTAAGTCAAGGACTTTTGAGCTTCTTGTGCTGCCCTGCCAGAGAGGAGGCTGGGGTGCACAAGGAGCTGGGACGGGACAGACCCAGGACAGATGACCCAATGGGATGTCCCATACCATATGGTGTAATGCTCAGCAATAAAACTGGGGTTGGCCAGGGGCCATGGGACGTCACTGCTCAAGGATTTTCTGGGCATTAGTCTGTGGGTGGCGAACAATCACTCTCTGTGCATACCTTTCTTTTGTTCTTTTTCTTCTCCCCCTCCTCCTCCTCCTCCTCCTCCTCCTTCTTCTTCTTCCCTTTCTCCTTCTGCTTCTGCTTCTCCTCCTTCTCCTTTTCCTTCTCCTTCTCATTTGTCATAAGCTAATCATGACACTAAATGTCTGTACTGTGCTTAGCTGTCTGCTGGGTTAAACCACAACATTTCTGCTTACGCCCATTTTTGTAGCAGGGAAATAGGCAGCAAATGTATCATCTGTGGGATGCTGGTTGACTGATGTACCCTGAGATGTGGACTCCTGTAAATGAGTGCAATTATCCATGCACTTCTTTTCCCTTCCCAGGGCTATCAGTAAATCCATCTCACGGTTCAAACCCCTTAACCAGCCTGGCTGTTCTTAGGAGAATTTGTGACCTGAAGGAGTCACTTCTGAGGAACTCCTGACAGCAAGTCCTGCTCTTCTGGTGGGAGATTCCTCTTCTCCCTTTCTGCCCACATCCCATCTCCCTCACCCCTGCTCTAGGGAATACTTGCAGCCCCTCGGTGGTCCTAAGCTTGGTCTTTATCCAAAGTATTTTTTTTTTCCTCTGGATTTGCATTTTATAAGGCTGCTTAAGTGCTCGGGAGAGCAGAAGTAGAGCAGAGCCCTCCCCTAGCTCCTCCGGGAGCAGGATGTGCTTCCCTCGGCAGGAATTGCCTGGGCTGCTGCCTGGCTCCCGGAGCGTGGCTTTGCACAGAGATTGCTCCCCTTGCCTCCGAGCTGGCTGACACCCTCTGTGAAGCGAGCTGCCTTTTGGTAGCGCCGCGAAGACGGCATGGCAGGGCTGTGCATTGAGGTTCTTCACGAAGAAAGGCAGCCCATGAATTATTTAAGCACCTCTGTTTCTGATTAGCTTATGACTAACGTTCGTCGCGCCAACCCATGAGACGCCGCGTGTTAAAGCTACTGGAGGAGGAAATATAATGGGTTGAATTGCTTTCTAGGTAGCAAGGTACACACAGAGCTTTTGTGGACTTTTGTGTGTTTGTTTTGCTTTTAAGTAGGTGCACACTGGGAGAGAGTTCAGCAAGGCTGCTCGGGGATTGGGAGGTCACAATGGGCCTGAATAATTTTTCAAGGGCAACAGGGAACAATGGGGAATGAATACCACAGCAGTCATGGGAATTAGAAAGAAATCTTCTTTCTGATGCTACATTAAGGTTTTAAAAGCTGTAGGACCTGGAGAGAAGGCAGGGAGTAGAGATTTGCTTGAGACAGCCTGTGGAAAGAAGGGTGCATGAGCAACACCAGCAAATTTCACACCACTTTGAAAAAAATATAAAAAATAGTGTCGGTGGAGCTCAGAATCCAGAGGCTGATGTTACAGCGAGTTAATAAAAGTATGGTGTGTGCTGACCTCTGTGCTCTATGGCCAGAAACACTTTCCCTCTGGATATATGACAGCCCTGCCTACCTGTGTGAGTCTTAGGCAGGAGCTCAGCTGAAAGCCCCCTTGTAAATTGAAGACACCAACCCTGAACCTGACTGTGCAGAGATTTAACTGACAGCTTCATGTGGGATTTGGGTACTCAGCATTATCCCAACAGATACACAAATGATTCCTGTACCTATTAGCAGCCCCCCTTGCCAGGTGGCAGGTCTGGTTTGGGGAGCGGGTGGAGTACGGTATGTTTTTGTCTGCTTCCCTTCTTGCTGTGGGTCAAATGCATTGAAAACTCTCAGCTTGTGCTTCTTCTATGTTTACTGTTATCTGCAGTCCCTCTGGCTAGCCCTGTGATGGCTTGTTAGTCACCTTAGTTATATTTGCTAAATACGGATACGGTTCTTGATCGCAAAACCCAAACAGCAACAATAAAGGAAATTTCATTAGTCGCTGCATTATTCCACGACATCAGTGCCAGCTGCACTGTGTTGCCAGTGCTGAGAGTTTCCTGCAGACTTTTCCATCAGCTGAGCTCTCTTCAGGTAAACCAGCTGTTCAAGCCACTTAGAACAAAAGTTTTGGGCCCAGAAAGAAGATAAAGATGTGCCCTGCTGCGGACCCCACACCAGCTCCTGCAGCCTCCTTCAAAACTCGCATCTGGTTACAGAAGCAAGCCACAGAGAAGATAGCTGTCACCCGGATCTTCTGTCCCCACACCATCCCCAGATGTCCTGTTTCCTGTCGCTGAGGAAATCAGCTCTGATTTTATGTGGGTGTCTGCTGCCAGTCCCAGCTCCTCCAGGCCTCTCCCTGTGGTGTGCTGAGCCCAGCGAGCGCTGGGCTTCCCGGCACTGTACGCAGACTGCGTATCTCAGACTAACATCTCAGGTGCAGGACCTGCTTCTGCCTGCTCCCTTCATTAGCCTCGAAGGGCTAACGAGGTCTTTTAAACTATTTGAAGTCTCCAGACTCCAACCTCCCTGCAGTTAAGGCTTCATCAGATCTAAAGTAATCTGGATCTGGCCTGGTCAATGTCCCCTGCGCCACAAAACCTGTGATGCTGCCTTGTGCAACCAGTTCCACTGGGGTGATACTCCTCACTCCCTTCTGATTTCTACAAGTTCTGCCTTGTGTCATAGATCAGCTCCAGGGCCCAGCCCGAGGCAGCTGCACGGTGGGACCCCCAACCTGTGGGACCCCCTGGAGGTGGAAGGGGCCACCGCAGTGCCTTGGTGGTGGCAGGAGGGAGGTCATTGCTGGGGACCAGCTGCTCTCCCTCTCTGCCATATGTCTGTGTCTGTACGCAGCCTGAGTGCAAATGCCTTTTATTAAATAACATCTTTAATTGAATAAAACTCCCAAGGCTGGTTGGATTCCAAAAACAGCATCAGCTCCAGGCACCACATTCCCTCTCTCCTTTGACTTTTAGCTTCTTAAGCCCAAACATTTCTCAGATATTATCTCTTCTGCATTTTTCATTGGTAGGAGTCACCAGTTTAAAACAGTTCTGTGCTCAGTTCGAGGAACAGCAGCACCTAGGGATTGTGGCCAGCAGGCAGCACGGATGAGGACATCCTGTTTGAGGAGAAGAGATTTTAGCTGCATGGATGTGAGCCTTTAGCAAGCTATGCTGCTTGTTTTCCTCACCGGAGAGCAGGACTCAGAGACCAGGAGAAAGGGTGTCTCTCCCTTGTCTAGCACTCGGGGTCTGATCAACTTGTGGTTCCTCAGACAGATCAGTCATCTGAGGGAAAGGATGGGTAATACAATTTTTCTGCAGCCCTGGGGCTTTTCCCATTGCACACATCCCTTGGGAATCATCAGACGCATCTCGGGCCACAGAACCCCCTGCCAGCCCTGCTCTCTCTGGGTCTCCTTTGGGAGAGCCATTCTGCCAGGGGTAATGGCACCAAGGAGGGACACGGTGTATGTGTTAGTGAGGGTCCAGGGCATGCACAGGGTGCTGAGCAGCCTGCCTGGTGTTACTGGGGGATATCCCAGACCCTGGCAGCACGTCTCCTCCATTGATTTGTCAGTCTCTGGCCACCGCACAGAACTCCTGTCCAGGATCTCCCCGCAGATACGCAGCGCTGTGGAGCACCATGCTCTGTCACAGTGCATTGGGCAACCTGGACACACACTTAGCTGTGTTTTCCGACACGGACAGACAAGGGCAGTCATTACTGTGCAGACATTATCTCATCCGTCCTAGTGGTGCCCACTCCAGCTCCCTCTGCATTTCGCCTGGCACCTCCTCGGAGCAGTGTGCTCCACAGGAGGACGGCTCGACTGCCTCATTCCTCTTGACTGTGCCTAACTGTCAGCACCAGAAACCACCTGTTTTCTCCCAATACCACTTTCAGACTCGGGATTAAAGCAGTGAGAAGCCGGGAGTGTTTCCTTTCTCTGCAGCCAGCCTGCTGCTGTTAGGAGCTTTCATGCGCCTGAGCTGAAACTTGAACACAGAGCGCAGGGATCTGCAATCAGAGCCAATTGCTTCCATCACCCGGTGCTTTCTGTGCTCACCTGGACACAGTCTCCAGCTGTTCCTACAAGAACTGGCAATGCTTCCATAGCAGCGTCATTTCTTGCTACGAAAACACTTTGCTGGTGACAGTTGTCCCCACTATGCTTTTTGAAAGGCTCTTGGGTAATGTGTTGCGTGGTTTGTGTGACGCTGTCGCAAATCCCTGGCATCTTTGGTACTTGCTTCCAGTGCTCTTCCAATTTTTTCAAGCAAGTTTGGGGTCAAATCAGCCTTGCTCTATAATCACTGGTTGGGGGCTGTTTTATTTCCCTGAACACAGAGTACCCAGTTCGTTCATGCATCATTTATATTCCCTGCACCCTGGCAAAGCTCTGGCCATTTCTCTATTCCAGCCACGTATTCAGAAATGTTCATTTTCTTTCAGATTCTCTTTATAAAAACAGAAATGCTCTATCATCGCCAGTGACTCTGAGGATAGGTGATTTTGTAGATTTTCCACAATCTCAGCAAATGCTTTGTCTGCAGATTTAATAGACACTGCTAGGCTATACAGCAGATTATAAATTTCAGCCTCTATTATGATCAGCAAACTGCCATTTTTTTCAGATGTTATGCACTGCTCACTCTTCCAGCACAGGGGGGGCAGTCTCCCCAAGCCAGCGGAAAAGCCTGCTTTCCCCAGAGAGCCGGACGAGTTTAATCCTTTCCCTCTTTCCCCCGGTGTGAGTGGATAACTGCCAGCCCCATGCTCTCCCGGCTCCCCTCGCCCACCAGCAGCCCGTCCTCCCCAGCTCTGCTGCTGGCCTGATGGGTGGCTGTGTCCCTAACACTTCACCTCTCTGCATCTCACTTTGCCTGGCTGGAGAAATGCAGATCAGTGACTGAGCATGCCATGAAACACACCTTGTGAAAGCCAGATGTTGTTATTGCACAGCCCAATACGGTGTGGTCCCTTTCTTTTTGTTTTTTTCCCCCAGTGCTGATATGTGATGGCAGCAGCTCAGGGCTGTTCCTACAGCTCCAGTGGGAGGTGACCTCAGTGCCTGTGCTTTGGATGCTGGCAGTCCCAGGTTCAGGTATGACACCATCCGCAAGGCACAGCCTGTCCGTGACCAGGGCTTGATGTCATTGCTCCTAATAGTGACAGTGCAGACGCTCTTGATTTTGGGGAGGAGGTGGCACTGGGAGCACCGCAGCCCCTGCCGCTGGGAAGAAGAGCAGAGGGTGGCTGTGGCTGTGAGATGCATGGCCTCAGCATCTCGCTTGTGCAGCTGGTGAGACCTATCCATCACGGTACCATCAGTATCAGGAAGCTGGGCACAAAAAGCCTTCACTCCTTCATCATAATTTGGCGGCATGGGGCTGGCCAAGACTTTCCCCAGGCAGAAGGAGGAGGAAGGACCCCTGGGTCTGAGCAGAGGTGGCGAGGGAGATCACACTGTGCATAAGGCCCTGGGCCCAGCTTCCTCCTGGGAGCTCTGGGTCAGAAGGCAGCAGCGGGGATGTAGGAAGGGCTGCACAGGTCTGCAGGGAATGGAGGGATGGCTGCCACCTTCTATAGGGCTTGTGAGCCCTGCCATGGGGCAGCTGAGGGATGGGGCAGGTCTTTGGAGAAGGGACATGGAGCAGGGGGCTGACATTTGTAGGGCAGAAAAGGCCTTGGTGTGCCAGCCTTGCCCGGGTGTGCACAAAGAGACAGTGGCTGCCTGGAAAAATGCATGAGCTGTGAAGCCAGGAGGTAAACAAAAGGTGCGAGGGATGGGAGAAAAGAAGGCCACTGTGAACACAGGAGATGCTGTATTGGACCAGAGGAATGTCCCTGTAGGCCCTTATCTCAGCCCTGACAGTGGCTGATATCAGATGCTCCAGAGAAAGCCGCACAAACAATCTTCACAACACATCTGGGCATCGGTATGATAGTATCCCCACGGGGGCTCTTCCTGCCAGAACCCATTTGCAGATCAGCCTGCACATGGAAATGAGAAGACGGAGCGCTCTTGTCGGCTTGGCACTGGCTGATATTGCAGCCAGAAGGACTTTCCCTCTTGTAACCTGCTTGCCCAGCTGGTTTCCTTCCCCAGCTGCAACATCCTGGGTGTGCTCTGGACTCCTCCACCTCCTGCTAAGAAGAGCAGTCCAAGGTGGGCTGGACAATGTCCTTTCTAGCCATGTCTAACTGCTGTGGACTGGGGGCTTACCCAGTTCTCTCCCCTTGTACCCCTCAGCTCTTCAACCCCCTGCCTCCTTCTCCCGTGGGACTGACTGACGATTGCTGAGCAAGTTGTTGGGGCACGGCACTACCTTGAGGGACCTTTGATGGTCCATAAGATGACGGATCTGCAGAGCTATGGTGCACAGACCTCCTCTTGGAAAACACACGCTATCTGTTCACACTCAAAGCACAAGGAAAACAACAAGAAAAAAAAAAAGGAGTAAAAAACTTTCAAAGCTGTATTTGGCTGTAAGTAAGTGGCAATTGCTCTGGGCTCTCTGCACAGGAGGCTCTGCAGGAAGATTCTCAGCAGCTTAGGTAGCCGTTTACAAAACTGGAGATAATGAAACTCTGATCTGATGGGTTTTCTGGTTCAAGTCCCCGTTGATCAGATTAGATGTGAGCCTGGGAATGCCTTGAGAAAGGCCTTCCCTCTGCTCGGTGCTGTGTGGGATTTGGCAGCATAAACCACGGGGAACCCCCAGATCACGGCGGGGTCAGTTCCTCTAATGGGTAATGCCGAACACGCTGCGGGGTGTGGGGCTTTGGTGTTGGGTTTCCTTCCCTCGTGCGTGCACACATGCAGGTGCACAAGTGACTGCCTGTCCGCCCAGCTGCCGTCAGCCCTCTGCTAACGCATGGCACGGCGGTGGGTTGGGGTGCATGGGGTGACACGTGCCGTGCTGAGATACGTCCTCTGTGCCCCGCTGCAGCCCCCCGGGAGGTGGCTGTCACTCCCTGACCGCTGCGTCATGGGGTCAGGGCTGCGGTGGCTTCATGTTGTCACCTCGTGGCACAGGGGCCCGCCGGAGTGCAGGCAGGGAAGATAAATCAGCGGATCTCCAGGGATGCACTGTCCGTGCACCAGCCCTTTCCCTCCTCTTTCTCCTCGCCTTTGGTGTGAACCTTATGGCTCTCAGGAAGGCAAGTGGGGACATCGGAAAGCTATCATTCATGGGTTTAGACCTATGCTGCCGGCTTTTTTTGAGGCTCAGAATTATTTGCTGCTGGGACACTGTGCTTGTGTTCCTGCAGCCACTTCAGTGCCATCCAGAGAGGCAGAGCTCATAATAAAAACTGCACAGAGCAATGCCTCTGCAAGACCCCAGCTCCCCTGGGGTATCTGGGGGGCATCCGAAGGCATCTGGGGCAGCTTAGCACCCTGCTTTTGTATGTGTTAGGTGAGGGCAATGGGTAGCATCCATCCTTGGGCTGCCTGGGGGTCCTGCTTGGGTTTAGCTTTGTAGTTTCCAGCACTTGGTTTGGAGCAACAGGCTCTGAATGCTGAATGCAGAGTTGGGGGCAAAACCTGTTCACAGCCCACATGCATGCTCTTTCCATTTAAATTAACACTTTCATGATGCCAACATGGAGTTTGGCAGCCTGCAGTGTTTTTTTTTGCCCCTTTTTATTCCCAGTTTATCACAATTGTTACACATATATATATAAACTTACAACCCCCCCCAATATATACGGTAGCAATGTCTATTTTAAAACTATTTCCAAAGGAAAAAAAATCCAGAATTACTCGCAGAGTTTTATCAGGTTTGGAAGACCTATGAATGATGTGAAATCTGAAATGGCAGCCATGTCCTGACACAAGCTATTGAAACACGCTGGACTTCACTGTCTGCCTACTGCAAGAGAAATGTTTATAGCTAACACAGACCAAAAATTAATGAAGTGTTCCTTACGTGATTAAAACTGTAGCCCAGCATATTTTCCCCTTCAGACACATTGTAGCCCTCCTAAGCAGCAGCTTCGAGCTTGGGCAACCCTGCTGCTCAGGCAATATGGATCCACAGCTAAAGGATTACAAGAGCCAGCTCTACACTCCAAAGCGTGCTGCAGGGCAGAGGAGCAGAGGAGAGGAAGTTGTTTGGATGCAAAGCATCTGAAGCAGAGCTCAGGTCTCATCAAGCTGAGAGTAAGTGGTCTATTAGCTTTGTGGAAGAGGCAGAAGACTGTGAGCTTGGATACCCTGGAAGTCAGGGAAGGCATTTGGGAGAGACAGGAGAAGGGCAGGATTGCGCCTCTAGCAATAACATTGTGTAGAAATGCATTTTACTGGATAAATTGAGTAAAATCATCTCAGTCTCACAGAACAAGTGTCTGTGTTGTAAAATTTTGCCTTCACTGTTGGTGACATACATGGTGGAGGCATGGTGGAGATAGAGGACTGAACAACAGCTTCGTAGCTCTTAACAAAGATGCCGGTACTGATCCATGCGGAGCCTGTTATCTGTTCTGCGCGTAAACAGGGGAATTCATCCTCCAGGGACTCTCAGTCTAGTTTCTTTCATTAAGAATAAATTAAACATTAAAAAAAGGGAGGAGGAAATTTTTTTTAAAAAAAGTGTTTTTTTCTTTTTTCTTTTTCTTTCTTTTTTTTTTTCTTTTTTTTTTCTTTTTGATTGGAACACGTTTCTTTAAAGCTCTGACTGGAAGAAGCAACATGTAGTGCAATGTATTTCAAACAGAAATAATGCCCTAAATATACCAGCCTAATTAGATGTACTTTCTCTACAAAACCACAATTCTAATGTTCTGTTTCACTGTAATTAAAGAAGCATTTACCACGCATTGGAACTTTTAATTAGGTCTAACATCTAATAAACTTGGAGTAAACTAACAAATATTTTCTCTGTCAGTGGGTAGTTTTTAATCAGTGTCTGGAGGCTTAAAATCTCAGACAGCAGACATCAGCCAGCGCCTGGAGAACCCGAAGAGACATTTAAGCATAACCTGGAAACTGCCAAGCTCATCCCAGTGAGGACACATCTAGGGAACCGATTCCCAGCCTTTCCACCTTTGGTGGTGTGGGTCTCCTGGGGGAATCACTTTGCAGACTGTATTTGCAGGAGGTTTCTCCCCATCCTCTACTCCAAGAGAGCCCCGCTAGAAAGAGGTGAAGATCTGGGTGATTTTACTGAGGTGTCCCTGCACAGAAAGCAGAGCATGGCCCACAGAAGAGCTATCAGGGAGGAAAAGAAATCTACTGGTGATGGTTGGGTTGCAAGAACTCAGTGGGGAGAACTCACGTGGCCCACCTGGAGAACTACAGATTGTTCTTTGTGAGGGGGAGACAGGGACTGAGGAATTGGGTCTTGGATGCTGAGGAGGATGGAGTGGCAAAGCATAATCAGTGTAAGGTGTACCTGCTTGCAGAACCTTCCCCAAGCATCTTAGCTTGCCTCCAAGCCATCTTCCGATGTCCTGCATCTTCCCCCTGCTTCTCGCAGTTACTTGAAGTTAATAGTCTGGATGATGATCTTCTACTGCAGCTCCAAGGTAATGCTATAGCTGTGGTAAAAGGTCCTGAGAGACATGCTTACTTATTATCTCATGAAAGGAATCCCCACATTGTACCCAGTGGGGTAGCAGGGCAAAGGGAGCGGGGAAACTGAGCCAGGAATTAACTCAGAGACCCCCACATGCTTCACAAAGGCAGAAGATGTGGAGGGCAGGGTATGGGAATACACTTTAAAGGAGCTGCTGAGGAAGCAGACAGAGAAGACTGGAGACACGTACATGTACATGTACAAAAGCTAAGGGACCACCATCTGGATAAAAGGGTGTAACAGAGCACTGGATGCAGTGGAGAAAGCTGGGAGGATGGGGAAGGGGTAAAGGCTTTCAGGTTTAGCCACGGAAATGGGTTCAGAACCCTTTGGAGGGGCAGGAAGGAGCCGAGGTGCCTCTGTGAATGGGGACACAAGGCAGGGTCTGTGAGGGAGCCTGGAGAAAGGCAGTGTAGCATTTGCTCCGCTACAACTGGCAGGTGCCTGTGTTTTTTGAACAGAAGGTCATATATATTGTGTGAAGTCTCCTGCATCTAGGGAATGACTTTAATGTAGCTTGAAGTGCCAATAAGTAGAACAAGTATGTGCCATTACCAATAACAATAACAGCCCCAGAATATTTTCTACGCAAGGATCTCAAAGCACTTCTTTTTATGACTTATTCATTGACTCTTTATGTCCCCTGGGTGGGAGGGGATTGTAATGATCACCCTCTTTACACATGGTGAAACTGAGGGTAAGTGCCTGGGCTGTGAACAGAGCCGTGACTGTTCTCTGACAGCATCAATTTCCCAAGTCACTGGTTGAGAGGGAAAAAACTGCAGCAGCTGCTGGGAAACCTTTGGCATCACAAGGAGTGTGGAGGGGGTACCTGTTGTACCTTCCTCAGGCCACTGCCAGGTGGGGAGGACAGACACACGGACACCCTTGGGGGTGGCCACCTAATGCCTTGCTTCTTTCCCTGGGTCTGGCACATGGTCAGGTGCACGGGGCTGTGCATACCCTGGGGAAGGGAGGCTGTGTTGTTTTAAATAAGTGTCCTGCTATGTGACGGTGATGATCTGCTGCTTAACTGTCCCCTCTGGTCATGGTCCAAGCTGCAAAGTCTCCTGGCTCCATCTCTGGCTAGCTCCATCTCTCAGGCTAAAGCAAAAAACCTGTGCTTGCCTTCTGCAGCTGATGAGGGGCTGGGGGAGCTGCGTGGCAGAGCTGAGAGTTATTGCTATGGCATTCATGGAGAATGTTGCTATGAATCAATATCTCACCATAACTATCTCATTTACCCATTTTTCAAATTAGGTAACAAGGTTGAATGCTTGACCAGACCATCCCTCATCCATTTACGTTTCCTCCCCTCCTTGGCAGAGGAGGGGAGCCCCTCTGCCATTAATCAGCAGGCTTTGGGGTAGGGGGGTTACACCCTGAAGCCTCCCAGCTCCGTTTGCCCATCATGTCTGGATGTCGTCACCAAAAAGTGGGAGGCCAGGCCCGACCTCCCCCACGGGGTGGCTGTTTGCCCTGGCTGGCTGCGTGCTGAGGTGGGAGGCGGAGGGGAATGAGCTCATGCTCTGCTCAGACAGTGACATTTCCATGGGGCAGGGCTCATCCATCACCGTGCGGTGGCTGGGGAGAGCTGTTAACTGTTTCAAGCTGGCTGGCTGCTTCCCACGCTGCAGCCAGGGCTGGGTGCCCAGGGAAGCCTCCCTTTGTACCTGCCCTTTGCTTTGTGGGGACAGACAGACTCCCCCAGCATGCTTCCAGCCAGTGTGGGTGCTCACGGTCATCAGCAGACATACAGATATCCACCTCTTAGGACCCATCACCTCCTCATGCTGCCGCCAGGGTGTTTTTCTTGGAGTACCCCTGCTCATGCAGGTGGCCAGTCATCTTCTGTGAGAATGATAAGTGCTCAAAACCAGAGGCTCTGCCAGCTTAAATCCCACCCCACGTATCCACAGCCCTCCCTGCGGAGCTTCCTCCGGAGCCAGCCTCTGGGGCAATGCCTGTTAGCAGGTATTACAAGCAAAGCACATGCTTGTAGTCAGATGGCTCATTAGCTCCTGCTCCTCTGGGGATGTCCCCGTGTGTTTCTGCATGCTCCCTCTCTCCTGTGACAGCAAAGGCTGGCACCCCTCCCCGCCTTTGTCAGTGCTAGATAAGGAGCAATTAGAGAGTCATTAATCTGCAGAAAGGAGGGCAGGAGGGGCACCAGCTGCTAAGCTGCTGTTGCAGGGCTGAAGCATGGCGATTCAGGGGATCAGAGATGGGGAACTGGCTTGTGCCTCTCCCTTGCTGTCAATTAGTCCAAGAGGTTAGCTATACCTCCAAGGAGCCAGGGGACCTTGGTGCAGATCTGAAAACTGCAGGCAGACTCTTTGGAGACTAATTGGGGTCTTTCACCTCCTTTTAGTTGCTTCCAAGTGATTTGCTCTGGAGGGCAAGCAGGAGAGGAGGCACTTACTTTGCCAGATGCTAGGAGTCAGCACGCGTTTACCAGTGCACAGGAGTGCGAGGAGAAATAGAAAGAGTCCCAAGAGAGATGGTCTTGAGGTTCTCTGCTGCTGGAAGCAGACCCTCATAGGGCAGGATGGTGCCTGCAAAGGCATGAGGGATCCCCAGCTCCTGCTTTCAGACCCTGCACTGGAAGCCTCCAGCTTTCCAGAGCCTCCCTGCTTTTGCATCCTTCTCTGTGCCCAGATCATCAGGTAAATGCTCATTCATTCATTTCTTCTGCTTGGTCCCAGAATTCTGAAATGCATTGCCTGACCTCTCTGCCAGGCCTCTGCGCTTTGCTCAGGCCTTTTACAAGCTGTGGCTAGGCTGGACCCACGTATGGAAGCACATTCCCCACTGAACCCCAAGCCTGAAGGATTTGGATCCCCACATCTGCTTCCTCCCATCCCTTTCCAACTCCCCAAATAACACATCACCTGCTTAGTCCCTATAAGGATCCTCAGTGCTCAACCTGTAAGGGACCACTTGTCTTCTCCCGTACCTTCTTCCTTGCTGGGGACATACCTGGGGAGGTATTTGTGTGTGCAGGAGGGAGCTGGTGTTCTGCTAGTGTGCTGCAGAGGAGGAACAGACTGATGTGGGGAAGCACCCTTTTACCTGTGCTGCTGGAGGAGTCTGATGGCGGCTTCCATCAAAAGGTAAAGGAAGATGTCCCACAAAAAGGCAAGGAGAAGGCCTGTCTGGAGGTCTCTTCCAGGAAACGTCCCTCCTCCTGAGGAGAGGAGCACGGGACGGGGTTGCTCTGAAGAGATCATCTGGACTGCACCAAAATACACCATGCGACGAGCTTGAATGGCGGCTGGTTATGAGCCCCTGGGGGGGCAGCTGGATTCAGGCTCAGTTATTAAGACCATAAATCATGGAGACAGCCACAGGGAAGGCTGATGAGACAGGCACGGGCAGCCAGGAGTGCTGGGAGGGAGAGGCGGTGGGCATCGGCGGCACACGGCTGCTCCACGGCGCCTGTTATTTTGGGAGTTTTTCACTTTTATGGCAGTGCTGTCAGTTCTCTCAGAAGACAGGACCGAATGATTTCAGGCTCCCCGATTTCCTGCAGGCCCAGGCGTGAATGCCGTGTCACTCCTGATTCGGAGCAGGAGGGACAGGGCTGGGTGAGTAGCGGGGGGAGCCTGTCCTCGGGGCAGGAAAAGGCTGGCACTGGGGATGGCGATGCTTTCACCACCAACAGCAGAAGGGAGCCTTTGGTTCACCTCCAGAAGATATATCTTTGCCACATGCGCCCTACATATGCCCCATGGAGGCCCACGTCACCACTTCCTCCTCCCCATGGTGCCCTTGGAGCCCTCCAGGGAAGGGGCGTCCCTTGTGCCATGGTCTCAGTGTGTTTGAAGGACAAGTCTCCAGTTGCATGCATGAGAAGAGCAGGAAGTTGGGCCTGAAACTTGGGAGAGAAAACAAGGATCCCTGTCTTAGTGCCTCCTTTGGTGCTTTCATGTCACCTCTGGAGGGAGAAAAGAGGTTGGGGATCCTCCCATGCTGGTGCAGGGCAGGGTCCTGGCCAGGAACTGCAGCTCAGCCACCAGGCACAGGCTGGGAACATTCCCCCCTTCCTTGGAGGTGCCAAGCACTTTCTGATGCTCCCCTCCCACCAGAGGTGCTGGCAGCCCCATGGTTTGCTGCAGAGGATTGCAGAAGAGCTGAAAGCTCGCGTGCTTTCCTTCAGGCCAGGCTGAGTCCCATCTGCAGAACTTGCTTGCCTGTGGCTTGCTCTGCCCCAGGGGAGGCTCCGTGCTGCCAGCTGCAGCCCCAGCTCAAATACGGACAGCGTGCTGGGCTCCAGCTGCCAAAACGCCTGCCTCTCCTCCACTGGGAAGCATCAGGCACTGTGCAGTCATTAGCTAATTAATCCCCATTCCCTCCCCATGGTGGTGGGAATCCCAGCTCTCTGACAAAGCAGAGGCACAACAGTGGGCAGCACTAATCCAGCCCAGCATCCCCTCCCCTGCATGCTGAGCTGTTGGACAAGGCTTTTGCAGCCAGACTCACGACCCCTTGCTGCTCTGGGGCGGATAGGGGCTGGCAGGATGCTCCTGTGGTGGGCTGTAGCTACAGCCTGTATCTCTAAATCTGCTCGGCTTTTTAGGTCACTTTGTTCTCCTTATAAATCCTGGCCCTGTTGTGCAAGCCATAAATCTTTCTCTCCAGTCAGCATCATTTATTTTTTTCCTCCGGTCTTGTTAAAATAACAGGGTCAGAAAATTTTAAATCCAGATTGTTGCATTTTCTGCAGTTTGGGAGCATAATAAGTATTGTCTTTGTCTCTGGGAAACTGTCACAAACTCATGGCCAGGCAGAACGGCTTGGGGATTTGGGGGGAGAGAAGAATGGGGGGAAAAAAGGATCCAAAAGATGTGCTGAAGTGATCTGCACTCTCACAGCCCTCATAGGTGGGCACAATCTCATCACAACCATCCCCGCTCAGTGCTTCCCACCCCCCTCAGTGCCAGCAGCACCTTCTCAGCCACATCCTTGTCCCACTCTGCTTCCTCACCCCTTCCCACAGGATGCTGCAGGATACCCACATGGGAGGAGAAGCCCCTCTCCTCTGCCACCTGCCTGAGGATGGAGAGAGACACAGTGACACCATGGGTCTGTGTGTTGGCACAGTGGGAAATTGCCCCTGCTAAGCATCAGGTACCTGGGCAGCCCTGCATGGACCAGGAGCCTGCCAACAAGGCGTGTGAAAACCCAACGGGTGTGACACCGGTGTGACACCAGCGCTCCTGTGCTCAGCCAGCTGGGAGCCTGCAGAAGTGCAGCCAAGCATCCTTGTGTGTCTGCATTACCGTCCTCTTCTTAACGACCGTACACGCAGTGTTTCTGCAGGTTTCATGTGAAGGACTGTACTCACTTGAGCGTGCAGTCAATACCCCTTTTGATCTTCATCACTCACTGTCTGGCTCCAGGCTTTATTTATTCCACAGCATCGAATCCCAAGCCAAAGACAAAAGTGTCTCATTCTCTTGTGGCCTTTTCAGTGGGCATTCCCAGTGATTGCAAACTTTAACAGAATTAGCATTGCTCTTACCTCTGGAGGTGATATTGCTGTCTCCAGCGTGTGCAGGAGGAGCTGAGCCACAGCAGCTCTGCAATCAATAGTACAGAGCACCTTGCAGGAGCAGCCTGGACCTCAATCTAGTTTCAAATCTGCTGGCACATCCTCCTCTCCCGCTGTGAAGGGTTGCAGCATAACTCCAGGTACAAGTCAGTGAGGAGGCTGTGAGGATGACTGCAGATAGGGTGTATGGCACAAATTAAAGTGTGAAGTCTGGATTAGTCTCGATGATGATACCCTGTATGGGAGAGCTGGGGACCCTGCTTTTAAAGTGTACGTATCATTTTATAGCGATCACGCTGAAAGTTGGGAGTGCTTCTGCAAAACCACATTGATAGGACATCTTAGCTGGGTGGAATTAACTATTAATGACAGAAATACCCAGACTCTCTCCAGGCAGTCCTAGATGCCAGCATCTAAACAGTAGGCGAAGTGGAGGGTATGGCTGTAGCCCAACCAACCCTATGATAAGCTCTTATAGTGATCTCTCTTCAGTGTTACTATAACCCTGATGTTGGGGTGAACCTTTTTTATTTTATTTTTTACTTAGGTTCTTGCTGCAGAAACCCTGCAGACCTCTGTCCCACAAAGAAGACACCTTCAACCGAGAACATCTCAGGCATTGTGTGGACCACAACCAGCATTTCCCATTCCCTAAGGGGCCCATGAAATAGCCAGGCCCATGCTGGAGACCCCAGGGTGCAAGGCAGTACTGGAGGTGGGAAGGAGAGGTTTGGATAAGGCAGCAGCAGCGTAGGGTAAAAGCACATCAGGGAGGACTTTTTTGCCCCTTCACATGGCTGCCCCAGTGCCAAGCACCCCAAAGCTGTCTATGCCATGTCCCATGCCCACTCACCAAGGAGAGGTCTGAGCAAGAATGAGAAGCCTCCCCCAGGGACCTAATGAGGCTTTTTGGGAAGAGCCAAGGGCCAAACATCAGCATGTCCCTCGGAGTTAGGCAGCAATAGCGGCTCCTTCCTGCCGCAGCCACTGTGAGCGCGAATCGCAGGCTGCACCCCTGTCCCCCGGTCGCCCTCCCAGCCTGGCACAGACAGACACACAGGCTGACCCGCTTGGGTACTGCAGCTTTATTTGAATGAAACAATCCACGCTGGGAATCTATAGGTTACACGGCGGGTGCGTCAGGGTGGGGGGGTGGACGAGGCAACGCTTATAAAACATCTCACCCTGTTTAAAAGGTTCGGTTCAGTCCCTTTGTGCTTTGTGCTTTGAACGTTGCGGACGTCTCGGTATCGTGGCGGTGAGAGGGCCCCAGCTCTGCTCAGCGGCAGAGGCAGCACCCTACGAGATGTGGAGCAGGGCGGGACAAGACGCAGTGGTGATGAGGAGGTGGGTGGGCTCTGTCCCAGGGTCCCCACCCAGGATGCCGATGTGAAAAGAAACAAGTGACAGCAGAGGACCCCCCCCTTTCTCCGTGGTGTCCCAAAATACACAGAGTCTGTGCGCAGCTCCTTTTTTTGGGGGGGAGGAGGTGTTTCTGAGTGTTTCTGCCAGGTCAACACGTACTTTCTACTGGCCTTGACAACCTGGAAGCATGAGGGTGGTGGCATCTTGCTGGCTCTGGATCCCACTGAAGTGGTTCACTGTTGGGCCTGAGCTGGTTCTCCCTGCCCCTTGCAAGCTGAGGACGGGATTTTGGTGTGATCCCCATCTATGGGATCCAGGGATGATCTGCTGCTAGTCTCTCCAGGCTGGAAATGAAATGCCTGGTGAGGGTGAGATCGGGGCAGATGGAGTGGGGAAGATGGAGTGGGGAAGACTGTGGGAAGCGCTGCCTGATGCTCACCTCTGGCCACGGCTGCTGCCTTGTGAGACAGTCGCATACTGCGTGACAGCCCCTTTCCTCCTCTATGTGCATTGTGATACAGGCAGGATGGTTCTGGCTGGGAAAAAGGCCCAAGTGAAACCTTCCTGGCACCAAATCTTCCACCCCATCTAGACACTGGAGACGGTCTCCATGCTGTTTGGCAAGGGCTGTGACCAAAAGCACAAAGAAGAGCCAAGTATCTGTAGCATCCCCAGCTTTTTGGGAATGTCCTGAGAGATGAATGCATGTTGTGGAGCCCTCTGGGGTCAGAGGGTAAATCTAGACGATCCCAAGAGCCATGAAAACAGGCCAAGATCATCTACTTGAAAGCACTGGCACTAGGCTACTTTACCCAGAGCTGATGCCACCAGCTACACCAACGCACTGAGAAGCTAGGGCTGGGGAGCAGAAGAGGACAAACAGCAAAGCTTGAGGAGAGCAACAGGTCACCTCCAGCAAACTCTCAGAGAGTCTTCTTGTCCTGGGATGTTACACACCAGGGGCCCCTAGGAAACAACCAGATAAATGCACAGGAAAGCTCCTTTGCTCCGCTTCCCCCACCAGCACCTGAATTTCCCAGGGAACCCTCCAGTGCTCAGGACCCCCTCGCTGCCCAGCCTCAGGGCAGTACATGCTGCCACCCATACAGAAGACCTAACACACTGCCCCCAGTCAGTGTTCATGGCATTTCACAGGCAGCAAGGAATTGATTTCCCCCTCTCACCACAATCTAGGTGCTGTCTGAGCTCACCATGCCATTGCAGCCTCTGCTGGCTCTTGCTTCATGTTTACTGATACCAGTAACCAATTCTCGGGATTAAGGCCCAGTGAGACAAGATATATATAAATGTCCCCACCTTGGAGGGTGCTCAGCACCTTGCCCGAGGTGCTCAGCACAGGATCAGGCACTTGAGGGGGAACATCTGCAGTCACCTCCTGGGCTGGCTGAGCGATGGGGTGACCCACCAGGAAACTTGCAAAGAGTTCGAGTGTGGCCAGTGGGAGAAGGGAAAGGTGGGAAGCTGCTGCATCCAAAAGAGTTTTTTAAGTCCTTTCTCCTCTCTACTGCATCGCTGACAGCTGCTACACACCGTTTGCAGTCCTGATCTTTTCACATCCTGCTAAGGTGACATACCTCACCAGAGCTGGGCCTACACCATGCAAGCAACTCCTGGAGACACCTTCACCTCAATGCCATCTTGTTATCACAGCACCAAAAGAAAACTGGCTGGTGCCTGCCAGCAGAGGCTGAGATGCAGGTGGGGAGGTGGGACAGCTCTCTCGGAGCTGTGTGGGCTCAGCCTGCACGCAGAGCAGCTGTAATGATGGGGGCAAAGAAGCTGGTGCTCACCCTCCTTGCCTGAGCAGGACTGCCAATGCCTGGTGTATTTCAGCTCCTATCCAGGGCCTGCCTGTGCTAATGATCTTATGCCACAGGTATGCAAGTCTTGACCCTCTAGGAGTAAATCCTCATGGTAACAGCTGGGTTTTATGCAACTGAAAGCCACACTGCTGCCTAAATGGCAGGACCGGAGCCCAGCTCCTTCTGCCAGAGGAGACCAGGAGGAACGCAGAGATGCAGGGTGGCAGAGCAGCCAGTTACGCTTCAGCTGGCTCAGTGCTTCAGCCAAGGACTGGCCATTATCACATCAGCCACCGCCAGTAAAGCAGCGAGCCCTGGGCACCAGCCCTGCTGTGGGGAATGGCACTGTGTCAGGGCTGTCCAGCTGTGCTGTGCTGCGTCCAGGGCACCCTGGGGGTACAAAATCCCACTGTAAGCCAAGCATTCATAGCTAAATCAGCCCTTAGGGCAGGAGTTAATAGAAGCGTAAAATTGTGCCTACTTCCACAGCAGCAAGTAGTTTATAGGCCATCCCCAATCTATGCCAAGAACCACAGACCTTCCCAGGTCTCCACACAGAACGGCTATTTGCCCAGCTCTCCCTGCCAGCAGAGACAACATCTCCTTTCCTCCCATTCCTTTGCTCTCTGCCCCATGCTGGAAAACCCTTGTCGTGCTGGGTCCCGAGCTCTGCCTCCCTTTGCATCTTCCCCAGGGCTTCTCGCCATTTCAGTGGTACAGGTTCAGCTGGGCAATCTGATATAAGGGCTCCTCTTTGTTCTCCATCACCTAGCATCCAAGCAGCTGCAGGGCAGAGCCCACTGCCTGCCACCAGTGAAATGAAGGGCAATGCAGCGTGGAGCCTTCTTTCCTGTTCACAATGAATGCCATCATGCCCTGGTTCATCCTCTCAGCCATCCTTGGTGCTGTCATGAGCCCTCTTTTTCCCATGGGAAGCCAGGATGTGCCCTCACGAGGTCCCTGATGGAGCCAAGACATGCCCTGGAGTGCTCCTGTCTTCCTGCTCCATCACCAGCACCCAGGCAGCCCCAGCAGCCTCCCAGGCACGTGTCTTACTCCAAAGGGGTGACTGCTGGAAAACATATATATCACAGCTATCAATTGGGATGCTGAGTGTACTGGGGCTATTCAGCTCCCTGCTGGAAACCACCAGCCGCCAGTTATTACGAGGGAGTGTAAATTGGGTCCTGTTAAAATGCAATTTCCAGAGCTCTCCGGGACTTGTTTTTCTGCAAATGCTTTTTGTCTGCATTAAATGCCTTCCCAGGCCGAGCGGGATGAGCAGTTAATAGTGGGGCCAAAGTAAAACACAAACGGAGGCAGCACCTGGCTTCCCCAGCAGCCTGCACGGGGTCGTGCTGCCGTATGCCCGGTGGCTCCGCAGTGCGGGGTGCACCCGTGTTGTGGGCAGCCTGGAAGAGACAAGATGCCCGGAGCAGGTCAGATCCCCGCCAAAGCCAGGAGAGTTAGAGAGGGCCTCTTTCTCGCACAGCAGACACTCACAGTGTAGCTCCTGTCCCCTTCAAAGGCAGGTTCCTGCTCCTGGGCACAGAGCTGGGCATCACCTGGGGGTTCTCCTGGTGTGGAGTGGGCAGGACAGGCTGGGGAGGGGGCACCCTGCCCTCCCTGTGGCACTGGTGCATTTCCATGTCATTCTGGAGTAGTGCACCCACAGGACTTCATACAGAGAGAAATTAGATTTCCATACTTTGAAGAGCAATGGAGAGTTGAACACCATTTGTATGGCATTTACTGTACTCGTTCATACAGCCACAAATTATCCTTGCAGGAAATTTTCCAGCCTAAACACCTGAACACCTCCCACACCCCCCCCCCCCCCCCCCCCCCCCCCCCACTCTTTTCCCCTGATCGCAGCCCTACCTCCTTCCAGAACAAAACCACCTCCCAGAATTGGGGCTCCCTGTCGCTGCGGGGCAGACCCACAAGCATGCCGTGCCCGCCCGTGCAGCTCAGGAGCTCCCGAGCCATTCACACGCTACGTGCCGCGCTGAGATTTGTCACGGAGATGAAACATCTTTGTGCTCCCGTACGGCCGGGAAGAGCTGTGCTCAGGCATTCCGAATTACTTAACTTCGCATCAAATGAAACGTATTAGCTCCGTCGCTTTCCAGCGGCTGATCTACATGGGAGAAAAATAGGCTATTACTGTTACCAGCCGGGAGCTTCTCCTCAGAGCAAGTAGTAGGAATTTATATCTGTGTTGTTAAAAGCCATGGATTAAAGTCCTGTTGATGACTTGTTGTTGGGACTTGCATCAAACATGGAAAATTATAATACAAAAAATGTATTTTTTTTTTTTTTCAGAATACAATGAACAACTACAAAAAGAGGTTTCAAATGAAAGTTTCTTTGTAAGCCCCGCTTGTAACTACACAGTAGCAGTCACTACTTCTAATATCTACAGCTTATACCCAGGAGCCTGCACACTCACATATTTTCTGTTTTATACCCTGGAAAAAAAAGAAAGAAATTGAGTATATATCGGCTAACACCCACACAGCATTCTTCCTAATGTATTTCTACAACTACCAAGCAGAGGTCTCCTTGTAAATAAAAGCAGTCTCTTAAATTTATATTGCACTCTTCTTCTGCAGGGACTTTCATTCTATGTACAGGAATAATCTCCACCATCACTGAAATGCAGCCACTACTGGAGTGGAATAAAGCAGCTACTCGATAGGCACACAGCAACATAAAACATCAGGGAGAGAAACGTAATGTACCCAGTTGGGACTGCAACAGATATTTAAGAAGACAGTCTGTAATTAAGTTTAAGGACAGCTATTTAGCCAGAACACTGTGAGTAGTGTGAGGGGGTCTTTAATTGCAAGGGGTAAAGAGCATGGCTTTGTATCTCACCTGGGATGCATTACCTCCTGGAGAAGAATTGCCCCCACAAGGCTGGGGTAGCAAACCCCAAATACCACTGCCCTTGGAGAGGAGGGATGGGGCCTCCCCCTCCACTGCAGCACGCAGGCGTGCACACACACAGAGAGAGACCCCCTCCATCGCTGCACAGCTTCTCATCCTTCTCATCCTTGCTGCTGAAGTGCTTCTTTCCTCCACTACGCTCTCTCTGCACACCTGCCAGGGAAATGAGGTCCTTCCTTTCTGCCTCAGTACTTCTGACAAGCCGAGGCACTTGGGTTAATGACTTTCCCCAAACTCACCAGCAGCTGCTTTTGAGCCAGAGATAAAGGAGCAGGGATCTAAGTGGGAAAAGGGGCTCCCTGAGACTGTTTCTGAAGCTGCTGTGACAGCAGGAGAAGGCTTCACCTCTGGCTGCGGTGATCTTACTCTGCCCTGGACCCATGGCCACGGGTGGGCTTCCTGAGCCATGGGTTAGCTTGTGAGGCATTTACCCCCTTCCTCGCAGGTACGGGGCTGGCAGCGGGACAGGGATGCCTTCCCTGCAGGTCTCCCTTTCTAATAATGTGGTGCCCCTTTGCTGGCACTTGATAATGCTTTTCCCGTGATCCTGAACCTGCAGGCTCCACCAGCACTGGAGGAAGGCCACAGGGGTCTCTGTCTCAGAGCGTGGAAGGTGAGGTGGTTGCCATGAGCTCTTACCAGGGGCAGAGCGATGAATTCTGGCCTCCAACAAACACAGAGGACAGGAAGAGCAGAGCACTGGACTGAAAGAGCTGAGCTAAGAGATTATGAGAGCACTGATTGCCTGGGAAAATGGCAACAGAGAACAAGAAGCTGAATTGCTCTAGGCTCCCACAGCATCCCACAGCACTGCCTGGCCCTGGGAGACCACCACAGGTTTCCTGGTCAGATATTCAGTGTGATCAAGGTCTGGGCTCTGGAGGAAGGAATGGAGACAGAGAAGATGATAGGGCTCATTCTTGGAAGTGGAGAAGAGCAACAGGAGCAAGGGACACACCTCTCATTCCCTTTCACCTGTCTTGCAAGGCCTCCTGTGAAGGAGGACCCCTTGTCTCTCACAGCTGATGCCCTTTTCTCTCTCCGAAGCTGGATGGGCAGTGTTAGTGCAGAGGACCTCCTGCCCAGGGGCAAAGAGAGCTGGTTTTGAGGACTTCAGACTGCATTTCTTGGGAGTGAAATAAAAACTTCCGCCCTCCGCCAGCAGAGGAAAGGAGGCACCAGGCATTTCCAGAAGCTGAGCAGTGCAGGAGGCAGCCAATACATTCAGGTGGTTTTGGACAAGCACAGCTGTCTCAGGGGAGCTGACATATTCCTCAGAAATGGGGAGAGAGCCATGGGCAATGGGGGTGGTGAGAGAGCTCATTGTACTTGTGTGGTGCCCCGGGTGTGGAGTTCAGCTGGGGTGTCCCTTAGGGGGAGAAATCCCATTTATCTAGTGGGCTGGTAAACCCCAGTCCACTGTACTATGGGAACAACTCTGTCCTATACAGAGAGGCAAATCAAGCCCAGAGCTGCTTCCAGTAGCAGCAAGGCTCTCACCTGGCCAGTGCAGGGCAGTCCCTTCTCCTGGGGCTTCACCTGAAGCAGCACGTGCCTCCACCCTGAGCAGGCCAGGTCCGCTGCAGAGACACCAGCTTTACCCCTTCGTGATGCCAGCGGAAAGAAGATGAATTCCCCGCTCCCTGTCTGTTCCCCTGTGTCTCAGGGACAAACCAGAGCAGAGCTCAGCACAAGCCCCTCTTTCGAGTCCAGCTTCCTGCCTCCGTCCTTCCTTGGGGCACTTTCCTGCCTGTCCCACCCTGAGCTCCTAACCCCATTTCGTTGCCAGTGGGAGCAGAGTAGCTGTAAGACTGCACGTGCTGACAAAACTCAGCCACCTCTCCCCTGAGCAGCGGTGCTGTTGCCACACTTCACTCTCTCTGCACATGGGACCTCAGCAGTTTTCTGACCAGCTGGCCTGGGGGCTGCCTCGTGGGCACAGGGCCTGCTGCCTGGCGGGAGGAGGTTGAAATGCCTGACCCTTCCCATAACCCAAAATGCCTGGGAGTTAAGCAAAAGAATTAAAGACTAGAATAAATAACTAATGAAAGACAGACAGAGAAGCAATCCTGGGCTTAGGGCTGAGGCAGCTCTTATCCCAAAATACGTAGGGGGAAGCCAATGTGCAACTGCTTCCCCTTTCCCTTCCCACCCCACCCCACCCCACCCCTCAGCCCCACAGAGAGGCCTTTCCGTCTGTAGCTCAGACCTGCTCTCACAGCTTCTCCACCCAGCCAGAGGTGCTGAGAGAGAGAAAGAGGCTGAGGCCAGCACCACGGCCGGATCCAGCCGGGCCTCCTCCACCCCTCAGCGCGGTCCATGGGGTGGGTCCGTTCCTGCTCCGTCTTCTTCAGGCTGCCGGGCGAGGAGCACAGAGAGGTGGGGAAAGGATGGCAGCATGAGCCAAAGCAAACCACACGGGGGGCAATTAAATACATGGGAGCCTGGAGGATGTGGGTGGATGGAGACACTGAAGCACATGCGGAGGAGGCAAGGTGCTCCGGCCGCTGGCATGTGGGGCTGCCGCTGCGATGCTGCAGGGCAGCCCCAGCCAGCAGGGGAGCACGGGGCGGCGAGGGGAGCACTGCGGTGTGTCGTCCACGAAGCCGTGGGCTCTGCAGTAAAGAAGGTAACTGTTCTGGTAGAAATTTGTGCTTTAATATATTTTTTGTTTGTTTGTTTGTTTAAAACAAGTTCCCACTTCCCTGAGGAAGCCCTGTCCGACATTCCCAAGGAAACATGGGGGTGGTTTTTTCCTCCTTTTGCTCTTCACATTTCTTCATTCCTATTTTTTGTCTTTTGTTCCTTCTTTCCTGTTTTTCTGTTTCTTTCCTTCCTTCCTCTCTTTCTCTCACTCTCTTGTGCACGTGCTTTTTTTTTAAAAAAAACTTGTCTTTATTTTTTTAATTTTGTTTTAGACATTACGACTTTCTCAAGGAATGCTCCAGTTCTGAACCAGATCCCTTTGCGTGGTCATGCCTGTCAGTCTTTGGTAACGTATGGACACTTTGGTGTGCCAGTGAGGAGGGGAGGAAGAGGAGCAGAGGTGGCTGAGTAGGAAAGGAGCAGGAATGTCTCGGTCCGAAGACAGGAGCGCTCGCTTGCCATCATCTGAGCAGCACGTAAAGGAAGAAAGTCAATGGGCCACAAAGACAAGGGCTGTGCAGGGCTGGGACACCGCTTCCTGGAAGAGCAACCGCTGCCAGCCAAGAAGAGAGAAAGAGAATTAGTGATGGGACAGAGACAGACCTCATCAAACACGTCAGTGCACATCAGTGTCACAGCCTCTCTTCCTACCCCAAACCACAAAGCACATCTCAGACCTAATGAAAGGTCTTTATACCCTTCCCTGGACATTTTCAAGGCTTCCCAATATTATTTCCTTTCCAGCACAGGTGAAAATGCTGAAACTTGGTTAGTTTTGCAATCCAACCCTCCCCTCTTCCTCCAAAGATTCAACCTGAGCCAAAGAAAAGGTTCTGCTTGTGGTTTGGCTAGAGTTTGGCCATTTTAGGCCGAAACAGATCTTTAACTGCACTGGAAATTTGGACGTTTTGGGGGTGTTCTGCCTGTTTTGATGTTTTGTTTTCCCCTTCAGCTTTGGAACTAAGAAAATTGTTGACAGAAACTCTTTCTCAACATCATTTTTTGTTTATTTCTTTTAAAATAAATAGAACAAATCAAACCTTTCTCACAAATCTCTGGCTTGCATACAGTGGACATCAGCTCTCCTGCCTACCTGGGCCATGTTAGTGAGGGCACAGGCAGGACTAAGGCATGAGACAGTGATTGATTCCAGGAAATGAGATATTGCAGAAGCTTTTAGCGGCCTGGGGGCAACACCCCCAACCCAACTGACTGGCATGGACTTCAGCATGCTGGAGTCTGGCAGCACAGCTCCGACACGATCCAGTTGTTCCTCTGAAGTCTTGCTGACTCACGACTATAAAGAATGAGCTCAAGGGTCTGACAGGCCCTCTCCTATCTTCTCTTGGTGGAGCAGACCACCTCTTTGGGTCCCACCAGTACATGTGCTTTGAAATGAGCTGCACATCCTTAGCACATGCATTCACGTATGCGCTCCCACCGGCTGGTTTTCCCCTGAGGCACACACACTCTCACCCTTATTTGGTCCAATTGGCTTCCTCGGACAGTCCCCCTTTTTCAGAGTGACATCGTCGATGGCAATGTCCCCCTCGTAGCTCGTGCCCCGGACACCTTCAAAGATGATCTGCAACCAGAGCACGAGGCAGAGCCCCTTGTGAAGCTGCAGAGGACCTGCTCCCTTCCCACGCAGGGGGAACAGCCTCACTGCGGGGCTCTGCAGGGACGAGCAGGGCACAGACCAGCCCTTACCAGTCCCCCAGTGAATGACTCTCCCTATCTCTCCAGCACTCACAGGATTCAGAGGGCTGAGCCCAATAGCTTACTGGGCCAACCCCTGTGTGCTGAGCATCTGCAGAGTAAAAAAATGAGCATGTAGAGTTTTGCTTTATTTATTATGTTACACGAGCAAAACCAGCACTGAATAGCACTCACAAGAGTAACTAAATCCTTATTTATTATTTTACAGTACCCAAAAGTGTGCTGGGCGTTTTGCCACAGTACCACATCTTACCAGCCTGCACAGCCCCAGCTCTCACAAACAACCCTACAGCAGCCAAGTAGCCTGTTGGGCAAAAGCACCTGCAGTAAAACATCCAGTAACAAAGCCACACGCTTGTCTGTTACTCATAAATGACGAGTGGATACAACATGCCCAGTTCACATTCACAGGCTGTCCTATGGTCCTAAACCACAGGCATCGTGGGGGTGGGCTTTTGTAGGACACGCTATGAGAAGTCTCCAAGGCTCAGTCAACTCTGATTTCCACTAATTATCTCCAGTGACCCTGAGGGTGCAGAGCTCCCACGTGCCCTCCCCATGCCCGACCAGCCCCCATGCCATGGAGGCAGACCTGTGCGGGGAGATGTCCTATGGGCCATGGCACATGGATGGGGTAGGTGGCAGGCAGCTCCTTGGTGTTGGACCTGACTTACCTGGAAAGGTCCTGGTGGGTTGATGGGCACGTGTGCTTGCTGCCACATGTTCCCCCGGTTCCCGCTGAGTGACCACACCTGGGTGTCGATGGCCCGCTTGTTCCGCACACGAACCAGCAGATTCAAGGAGCCTGTAGGGGAGAAACTGGGTGCTGGTGACACGGGACATACAGGAAACCCAGCCCGATGGGCTGACCCTCGGCATAGCTCTTTCTCCTGGGTTGATGTGCATGTCCCACTGGCAATATTTCATCCACCTGGACTATCCAAGGGAAGATACAGACCCTAATGAAGACAGAGAGGACCTGATGAGGAAGAAAGAGTCTGTAGCATGGCTGATGTGGCCTTGCACAAGAAGTAGGTGGCAGAAAGGCTTGCTGCAAGGGACTTCCAGAGGCGTTCTGTTCAACCTCCTGCCTGAAGCTGTTTCCAGCTCTAGATCTGAGCAGCATGGCTTTGCCTGGCCAGGTCTTGAAATTCTCTGAGGACAACAGCTTTTCCGAATGTCCAACATGAACCTCCAATGCTGCCATGTGTGGCTACTGTTCTCTGTTACACTGTCACATACTGCTGGTAAGAGTTTGGATCTGTTATCCTTATAATTATCCTTCAAATAATTGGGGCCCAAGGGCTGATAGCCTCCTCTTTGCCAGGCTGAGCAAGTCCAGCTCCTTCAACCTTTATTCCTCAGGACACGTGCTCCTGGCCCTTGACCAGCCTGTTGCCTCTCCAATGGACCCACACCAGTTCCTCCACATCCCACTTGAACTGGGGAGGCCAGGACACACGTTCCCCTCTCCGCATTCACCACTAACACCTGGCACATGCAGCCTACAGCCTTCTTTTTGCTCTGGCCGTTAGAAATGTGACCTGTGCCCTCTGCAGCCACTTGCCCTGGATGCAGCCCTGGAGCACGCAGACATGCTTCACTCGTGTCAGGCGGCATTGAGCCTCCCTTCGCAGCCCCCACGTTTTCAGAGGGACACAAACACTCTCTGAATCAGCACTGGATTCAGGTCCTTGCAATCAAAACAATTCCCAAAAGGTTTTGTCTGCCAGTGAAACAAAAACAAAGCCAACATATCTCAAAACGTTTCCAGTTTTGACTTTGAAAAGTGTCACGCACCCCCTACACTCCACCCACAAATGAAACTGTCTGTTTACCTTCCTATAGTTTCTTTTCAGCAATCCTCCCCAGCTGGCTTTTTATTTATTTATTTATTTCATTTTCTGAAAACATTTTTAAACATTCATTTGGGGTTGAACTGAAACACTTTCTTTTTTTTTTTTTTTTTTCAATTCAGCTGGTGAACCAAAAAAATCAATCACGTCTCTACGGTTGTTCATCAGCGTTTCTGGTCTCCATACCCAGACGTATTACCTCTGAGAGCAGAGAGGCAATATCAGCCTTTAGTTAGGTGTCCTCAGTCTGTCTGTGCTCGGGATGCTGCTTTCCCACCTGGTGCGCTTTTCTGAGAGGCAGCAGGGAATGGTCAGGTGAAGGGATAAGGAAAGAGACCTTCCTAGATAACCTCCTTCCTATACAATACCCTGAAATTCTTCTTGGCATGTCAGCCCTGGGGTGTGAAGGACAAGGATGTGGAAGTACCCCTGTCAAGTGTCTGGCTGTCAGAGAGCGAGATACATCACAGGGCATTCAGAGATGCACAATAAAGATGATTAAATGTTTGGATTCTGAGTGGCTGACTTACAAGAAAAGGTTAAAAGAATGAAATATGTGTATAATTTAGTGAACTGAGAAAAGACGGGCACGGTTTTTGACTGGAAATATTCATAAGCTCTGGCATTAACGCTGGCTGAGAAAACTAGACGAAGGCCTGACCAACCAGGACTGCAGGGTCCGCAGGGACGGAGAGCTTCCTCCTGTCATCTGGAGGACATCTCACCTGGGATGCAGTTTGACCAGCCCGCAGAGCTAACTCCCCCCTTCCAATTCCTGCAAGCCAAAGGTGAATAAGAGAAAGGGGGAAAACATCCTTCTGCCTGGAGAGATCCTGCCCTCAAATTCCTTTCCCCAGTGGTTCTGAGGTTCCCAGCTGGGATGCACACCACAACCCAAGATGAGGAGAGAAATAATTTGTTTCTCTCTTGGGATCAGCTGGCACTGTGTGAGCTCAGGGACACAGAGGCAAGCAAGTGGGATCGCTCTCCTGGAAACGCGATGCCTAGGATGACAGAAGTCACCATAGGAGCTTCTGGCAAAACCAGCTTTGAGCCACTGGCTTCTTGGTGTCTTCCTTGACCTCTGGAGCTTCAGGGAAGTCTCACTAGGAAAGACACCTGGTCCTCACGGGGGCCTGTGGCCAAACCAATGGCCCACACGGGGTCTATGTAACCCCATAGATCAGTGTCAGCCAGAGTGTGTTCAGAGCAGCTAATTACAGAGGCCGGAGCTGGTGAGGCGAGGAGCTGAGAGAGAATGAAGAATTAATGTGGAGCTGCCAGCAAGCAAGGATTAAAAACAACCACTGTCTATTCTAACCTCATTCGGGGACTTGCAGCTAGGATCTGCTGTACCAGAGCCTGGCTGAGCAGCAAGCACTGGGACAAATCAGGTGGCAAATGAACTTTGGTGCCCCAGGATAAAAGAGAAGGAGAGATAGAAAGGGACCCAGAGAAGCATCTGGAATGCAAATCAGTGCCCCCAAAGCACTGGCTGTGAATACCTGGCCTGAACCCAAACTGAGCCTGAGCATTTCCTGGCTGACAGCTCACTGTCCTTGCAGCGAGAGGAGAAAAAGTTTCAACCTTTTGGCCTCTAAATTCCTTAGTAGAACTATACTGCACGTGAGCAGGCACTCTTCAAGTGGTTTGCAATTGGAAAGGAAGCTCCCCTATCTGCGCACAACACGCAGTGTTTCACCGTCCCTGTCTATGCATTGAAAACTGAAGGTCAAAACAGCCAAGCAACATGCCCATGACTGTCTTACAAATCAGTCAGAGGTGCAAAGGGGGGTCAGATCTGCTGCTTGTAGCCTGCGTGCAATCCCAGATAAGTTACAAAGCCTCCCCAAGGCTGGGAAAGAACCACAAAACCTCCCTTCTCCAGTAACACTGTCAGTGGGAATCTGCTTCTGGGAGGCATAGCAGGGACTCTAGGCCTTCAAACTAAATAGGGGTGAAGCCCCTGTCCAATATGAGCTGGGCTGACAGTGTCCTAGGTTTTAAAGGTTGCACAAGTCTTCTGCTTTAGTCCTTTCCTCCGTGCATCTGTCTGCCACAGTGTGCCAATCCAGCTTAATGGCATATATCCTGGGATGAAAGTGCCTGGAAATGAACATTCAGAACTGAGCTACAGGCAGAGCCATATAACTTACCAGTCCTGCATTACAGAAAGCCCCAGGTCAGCTCTCTAATTGCTCAGAGCTTCTTTATCTCTATCTTTCAGTCTGGCCTGAAAGGCAGCTCCGTGATGGAACAAGTGCTGCAGGGCTCTGTGTTTTCCAAGGGAGGGCTTTGGGTGCAGCCCACTGCCCTAGCACCAGATGTTGTTTCAGGATCCTACTTACATCAGAATCCTTATGCGGGCAGTAGATGAAGGCTCTGGCTAAAATGGAAGGTGGAACCTATGAAAATATAACCCACATATAACCCACACCTCCCCACACCCACCTCTGTGCAATCTGGCAATGCTCCTCTCAGGCCTAATTAACTCTGCTCATACCCTGTGTACCCTTCAGCATGACACACAAGTTGAGACCAAACCTGATGCCTGCAAGATCCCAAAGATGCTCCTCCTAGAGCAGAAACTCAGCACCCAAATGCCACCGTGCAGAAGGTGGACAATGCATGGGCCACTCCCGTGTGGGGATTGGGGACCCCCTTCACAGCTGTGACACTAACTTGCCACATGATCCTTAGCAAACCGCTGTCACCCTCTGTGCTTTATTCCCCTTATCTGCTGACATGACATGATGAAGGTAATGAAGAGGGATAATAACATTCACTGGCTGAGAGGGGAAATCAGAAACATCAAATGTTTTACGAATGCTCTAAGACCTGAGAAATAACATACCAGAGAACAGGAATACCTGAGCTCTTCAGCCTTTCCAATAGTCAAAGGTGGAGAAGAAAACAAAGTAGGACTTACTCTCCAACCCCCATGCCTCTATCAGTGGAGATGTGAAAGGCCCTTCTGGGATGTTCTCCGGTGCCAGCTGTTGCAGCCAAGTCTTTTGTCTGTTTTTGTACTACATTCATACCCAGTTTCTTGTATCAGAGTCCAATTCCATCTGGCCAGTTTTGTCACCTATTTGTTTAGCCATCGCCCTTTGGCCATCTCCTCCATCAGCTGTTCCTGGCATTTCCTAAGGGCACACACAAAGACGGGCCATCTATCTGCTGCCGAATCTCCCCAGCTGACCAGAGGCAGGCAAACACAAGAGAAATCCCAGGATGCCCGCAGTGCTGTTGTTACCTCTCCCCAAACAAGGCAATCTTCACATTTCTCTTGTAATCTGTATTATGCCTTCTTCCCAAACAAAAGGCAGAATAAAGGCCAGTGAGGAGCGATGAGGAATCAATTACAGCGAGAGCGAGCCCTGCCTTCTGCTGGCTCCCTTTAAGACCAAAGCTGGCATTTCAAGAGTGGCACGCACACAAAAGAGCACCAGCTGGGCTGCCAGATAGAGTAGCCCAAGGGATATCTTTAAATGTTACCTTCTCAGAAGAAGAAAAGCTCTCCTCTCGGTTTCCACGCAATGGGGACTTCACTGTCACACTGAAAAGCAGCGTGGATCTGGAAGAGCTGGAAGGGTCTGCAGGGGCAGCACCATGGGCACAGGACGTGTGGGGTGGCAGAGCAGGCAGAGGTTGCTTCCAGGGCTCTCTGCAGGGCAGCTGGGAGGGTGAACATGGGGTGGGAAGAGGCTGCTGCGTGCAGAGTTGGGCACACAGCTCAGTTTGCGAGGTTCGGGGGGAAGGCAGGGGGCGAGAGCAGCCATAAAGAGAAGGGAAGACAATGCTGTGCGCTGGGAGGCAGGGTGCTGTGCCAGGCAGAGCTCCGTGGGCTGCATCGGGAAGCTTGTCAGGATTCACAGCCAGGGGCAGGGGATGCTGCAGGCTCAGGCTGATCTCACCATGGCTCCCCACCATCCTCCTGCAGCATCCCTGTGCTGGGCCTGTGTGACCCAGGGGATCGGCTGTCTGCCTGCAGCCACAGTATGGGCTTGGCACCCAACTGAAGCTGGCCAGAGAGGGGAATCCAGGGCTTGGAGCCCTGTGGAAATTCCCAGGGCATTACAACTGCAGGCAAGACAAACTGAGAAGAGATGCAGAATCTGAATGGTGGCAGGAGATGTCCAGTGTGGAGAGGACCGGGACGCTGTATTGCCTGGCAGAGTCATTTGCAGACCTAATATGAGGTCTGAAGCCAGACCATGGAGAGAAGAGCTCTTACCTTTAAAACAGGGGCTTTGAGCACTTCCTTAAGTGTGGTTTAGTGTAACACTACTGATCACAAACTACAAGCCCAAAGCTTACTGCAGGCAGATCCGAGGAGTGAACAAAAGTCCCCAGAAAGAATTTATTACAGCTCATAATCCCCAGAACAAATACACGCCTCTGCCTTTCTCCCCTTCTCCCTCTCTCATTTAAATGGATGTTAATGAAAAGCAGTCCGTGTCAGGCTTGTGTTCTCAGTTACAGTGCTGTGGGGGAAAGTTACTGCTCCGAGAGCCAGGAAGCAGAGAGTGGAAAAACAATCGTAGCACAGATAGAGACAGGGAAATAATATCAGCTTGTACTGAGTCATAATCTGAAGGAATGTGAGTTGCCTTCATGCCATGATAGGATGTATTTATTCTTTCACAGTATCTAATGATGCTTCATACATTAATATATGCGGAACAAGAGAGTTAAAGCCCTTCAGATTCTTCCACCCCTGGTTACACAGAAACCTTATGTCAACATGTCTTTAACTGATCCCAGCTTGGTGCGCAGGGTCCCTGTGTCCACTCGCAGGGTCACTACACAGACCCCTTCCACTGCCTCAGCAACGACAAAGCAGGAGTTCAGGGAGCTCATCAATACTGAATAAACTGAGTCTTGGTCACAGTTTGGAAAGCAAGGCTATCCCAGCTCTATTCACGAGGTATCCCCTTTGGCTTTAGAGAGACTGAGCATGTTCAGTGCTGTGTCACAGGCTTGCTAATTGCTACAGGATGTTCGCCTTCAGCTTCATTATGCTGGGGAGACTATGATGAAAGGGATCGGGTGAATCAAAGTCTCCAGTTCCCTGCTGTGGCTGGGACTTTCTGAGGATAAACACCAATATAGTAAGTGTGGATTGGCAATGTTTCCCCTACAGCAAACCTGTGAAAATCATTTATATCTCGCTACAGGGAATTTTCTTGGATTTTACTGTGGATTTAAAAATCAAAGAAACAAACACATCTCCACCCCTGACCTCCTAAACCACCATCAAATGAGGATGGGCTTGAAGCAACATCCCCTGACACAGCAAAGCCAATTGCACAGATTGATCTATGATCCATCACTATCTTACCTGCCTTCATGCATGTGAATGTGGGGATGGAGGGAGTGGACCAGCAGAGAAGCAACAAAACTGCACTGCAAAAAGGCAAAGTGGACACACGGCTGGCAACCTGAGGGTTACATGCTGGATGGAAGGGGACCCAGGGCATGCAGGCAGCAGGGTAAATGCAATGGCACGGTTGTGCCTACCTTATGGGTTGAGGAATGGAAGTGCTAACGGGAGGGGAGTGGGGGAGTGGGCAAGCTCCAGCTCCTTCTCTCCAGGATATCCCCACCTGCCTGTGTGCATGGAGAGCAGGTGGTGATACGGTAGGAGCAGACTTGCAGTGGAGCTACGCTCGAGCTCCTTTGCTCATTTGATCCACAGTCTAATTAGAGAAAGTGTTGGCACAAAAAGATGAATGGTACAAGACATCCATTTTTGAAGCCATGTGTACAAAGAAAAATCCTGCCATCCCTCTTCATGGAAAATTCCCTCAGAGGTTGTTTGTGACCAGTAACAGGCTTTCCTACACGTGGACAGCAGGATGTGGTTTAAGAGATTCAAAAACAGGAAAAAGAAATCTCAACGCTCCATAAAGTTAAATTAATGCTGTCTCAGAAGAACAAAGGCCCACCTAGTATGCAGCCAGAATAGAGCAGAGGGAGGGTACAGAGTCTGCCATCTAAAAGACGAGAAGCAGGAGTCCTCAGGCATTTCGCCAACTCCACATCTGATTCATCATGCCATCTTGCTTAACAACACCCCTTTCCGGTACTTAAAACACATTGCAGGGGACAATGTGGACAGGCTATGTCCTTCCCCACAGGACAGTTGGGGTGTATGACTCCCAGCCCCAAGCCCTGCTCTGTTTCCACAAGCCCTGAATGCCACATTGGGCACCAGTTCTGCTCCTGGGTGCAAGCTCACTCTGCTGCTGCCACCCACCCATGTCCAGCACCAGAACCATCATGGCAACGTGCACCACGTCTGACCATCTGGGCTGCAACATCCATGGGATCAGGCTAGGAACATCTGCTGCTGCTGAGCTGAAGGCACCCGTTGCCTTCAGTCCAGACACTCAGCCTAAGAGCCACCAGGTCCTCCGTTTCCCCACACCTCCTGGAGACCTCCTGCCCTCCATAGGCAGAAGAGCAGAGGATGGTGCCTACCACTGCCTACTTCTTGTTTACAGCTCAACAAAGCAGAAAACAAGCTGCATCTGGAGCTGAGTGAGTCTCCAAACACCTGCATCCCTGTCTCTTGCCAAGCCCAGTAGGGAGAGTGTGTACTCAGCTCATGGGGACCACACAGCTTCCCCAGATCTTGCTCTTCCCAGCCTCAGCTGAGGGGACACAAACACTTCCCCAGAGAGGTGGTCATTGACCCACAGCAATGGCACTGGACACTCTCTTGGCTTGCTACCAAACCCGTGGGGGCTGTTGTCCCCATTCCTCCATGGAGCATGAAGGTGCTCCATCACCAGCACCTTCAGATGGAGATTCCCACGGGGGTTCATCCTGCCTTACTAATGCCCCTTACTTGCATCCCCCTCAGGAAATACCTTAAGCCAATAAGGGGAGGAATTTGCACTACAAGAAAAAACACATATTTGTCTGAAGTGCCTCCCATTGTTCTATACCCCAGACCTGCCTTCACCCAGGGATCCTTGTAAAGGCTTGTAAAGGATGTGCATCCTCAGGGACCTTCCCATCTCTCCAGCCTATGAAGGATAGAGATGGACATAGCCCAGACATTCAGAGAGCAGAATTCTATTTCTAGTGATTGGGAACAACTTGTTCCACCTCTTATCCAGCTTGCCATTTTGCTTCTAGCAGAGATCTCCAGTAAAAACCACCAACAACCAAACACACACAGGATGTAGCCTACCAAAAGTCACAGAGCAGGAGGAGATGTGTCAGCAGTGCAGCCCTTCTTCCACCCGCCCAGCTATGAGAATGGAGTGGAGAAGTCTATCATGTTTCCATAGCCACTGCTTCTACCTCGACAGCACGAGCAGCAGATAAACTAGACAACTAGACATTTGGATGATTTTTTTTTTCTTAGAAGGAAAAAACAAAAACAAAAACAAAAAAAAACCACCACCAAACAAAACCTCACTTAAATTCTGTCAGGAGGGAAGATGTACTAAAGGTACAAAGTGGCTGGTCAGGGAAAGCTGGCTGTGGCAGAGAGAGGGCACATTTGATTTCAACAGAGCCTGGGGAAAAGGTAACCAAGGGGTAAGTTCAGAGCTAGAAGCTCAGCAGGGCCACAGCTGCCTCTGTCTCAGTCAGCACAGGGGAAGTCCCATGAACCCAGCACTGGAATGAATGCTGCTGCCTATCTCAGGCTCCCAGAAAGCAGGATGGGATTTACCTGCAAAGCCCTGACTCCCTCCATGCAACATGAGCAGCCTGGCCCTGCTGCCTCTTTGGCCTTCATTGCTCTCCTAATCCTCCCAAACACAGTATCATCTCTCCCTTAATTAAACGAGCAATGGTGGGACTAAACCTGACACTGCCAGGTTTAAGAGAGCATGACAGCCAGCCAGGGTGAGTCTGCCTGCATCCCTTCTGCGGGCAGGCTTCACAAAGGCCTTGGTCAGAGGGGAAGGAGCCTCTCAGAGCCCCCAGGATACAAGTGGTGCTGGGGGGAGGCTTCCTGACAAAACCCCTGCAGAAGCAGATGTACTTGGGCTGTCTCTTCTCTATCCCTATTAACAGCCTATTTCCCCATCATCGCCCAGGAGCCGAGCACAGGGCAGCTGCACGGCTGCGGGGCTTGCAGCAGATGGGTTGTGTTAGTGCAGTGCCGAAGCAGGCAAGACAGCAGGGATGAGCAGCTGAGATCAAGTATTCTTCCTCTTGAACTGGAGACTGCTCAAAAGCTGCTCTCTGGCCTCCTCCTCTGCCTGACCCAAAGAGAGGTGGATGTTTAGGGCCTGGGAAGTGGGGAGGACAGTGTCCTCCTCTTCAGGCACTGTAAGAAGGCTGTTGAGCAGGCTGTGTTCCCAGCTTTGGGGTGGGATGGATGATTATAACGACAGACTCCCTTCCCATTTTGTGCCTGGCTGTAATTTCCCCAAGAAACTTAATGAGGAGAGGCTGAAAAGGTGAGGCTCCAGGCCAGGATGTGCAAACTCCAGCAGTTCAGGTGCTGGGGCGCCTGTCATCCCTGTGGAGCTCTCTCTGGGAGAGGCAGTCACACCTGGAAGCAGTGGTGATGACTTTTTGAACATTTTTGGATTTTCTGGGAAGCATTTCAATGGATGTTACACAATCATGGCATGCTGAAGTTCAAGAACAGGCTGGGATGGTTGCACAAGTAGTGCAAGGTAGTTTTGTCCCCTGCCCCAAACTTTATCCAGTCAGAGCACCTGGGGGGTGTCTGGAAGTGCACCTGGAATGACCAACTTCGGCCTCCGCTTGTACAAGCATGAAACTAGGCACTGGAGAAACAGCTGATGCTCCATGGAGAGTGGAGGAGTGACCTGAAAGTGCTAAAGAAGAATCCAGATAGGCACTTAGAGCTCCCATTTTCTCTTAAGCCTCTGTAATGCTTTGTATCTAGCAATTTCAGAGCCTGAATAATTGATACAACACCTGATCGTTCAGGAGATGAGCAGGTTGCAGTTTATCCTTACTCAGCTTTGCACATGGCTGCAGCTGCTGTGAGCCAAGCCTGAAAGGAAAGACGCTTTGCTCAGAGCCTGGAGGAAGGGAAGGGGGATCGTAGCAGTTTCCCACAGGACAAGTAACAGTGACTTGAATCAAGTAAGCAGGAGCAAAGATGATCTTTGAGGATTCAGGGCACCTGCAAATGAATTGGTGTCGGCAATTTGTGCCTGACATTCTCTCCAACAAATTCTGTAGCAGGAACATGGTCAGATCATGACTTGAAAATCAGCAGAAGAGGATTTTTGAAGAAGGCAATATTTCGGTGGCTGTCTGCACTGGGAACTTGATTCAGTGATGCACTGATGGGGTGGGGGGTAAGGAAAGGTGGGGATCAATGCACCTGAATTCAAAGTAATAGCAGAATGCCTGCATCAACACGAAGACACATTGTTCATGGAATAAACAGGACAGCAGGGATATATAATAGCCAACACATATATGACTCCCTTTCCTTCCTCTCCAAGTCTTCTTCAGCTTTACACCTCGAGCTCTTTGGGCTAGGGACATTTCAGTCCCACATCTGTAAGCTGTGTCAAGCATACTGTTGGTGCTGTTTGTAAAGTAAACATCCAATCAAGCTGTAGACACCTGTTATTTACTGGGTTCCAGCAAGAGTAACTGAAGAGAGTTGTCTGCTCTTGGTTATGCAGGAACTTTGATTAGATGGTATATTGGTCCCGTCTGGCTTTAATAATCTTTAGATCTATGGCTTTAATCCAAAGCTCACTGAAGTCTTTAGAAAAGCAATGACTTCAACAGCCTGTGGTTCAGAGCCACTGTATTGAACCTACAGAGCCTGAATGACACTTTACAAATACGTAGTTACCTTGCCAGGTATTTATAATCCTTGCTCATGATCATGGTATTTGACTAACTTCCAAAAGAACCGAGCAGATACTATCAGAAGAGACCACGGTCTTGCTTTGGAGGGTCCATACCATAGCCCACAGCAAGCTGCTTGACGACTGCACGGACCATTAGTTAAATACACATCTATTGATGGATGAATGAGTAAAGCCAAGAACCCATTTGAATAAGTGGAAAAAGAAAGGGCATAAAAAAATGAATACCTTTTTTCATTACAAACTGTTCACTTAGTTGTAACTGCAACTTGTTTTCAAGAGCCTTGAGGTAAGTGAATCACGCTCATTAGGAAAATCAGCTTCCCCTCAATCAATCCAGTGATGTAATCTCTACTGCATAGAAATACTGCACTGGTCACAATGGCATGGATTTAATTAATTTTGCATTCGTATATTAGGCAAACTTTGTATCTCCAGCACAATGTAGCTACCTCCAGGGTGGTACCTGTAACACTGCATGCAGTAGCATGGTGCTGTATGCTTAGCCAACAGAATGCATTCATCCATGAGGTTTGTGCGGGAACAAGGGAGCTGAGATGTTGACTATTACAAAAAGGACTTCTTCATGGTTCAGATTACTTTTACATTGACACAGCTGGTACTTGTCAATTTGTGTGACCTAACACCTCTTACTACTGTCACTTGTCAGAGACAAGAAGCAACCTTGGCATCCCTGCGAACATTGTCCCCTATTGTGCTCATCCACCACGACCTCTCAGACACACCTTTGCACAAGATACATTATTTGAGTTGAAGAAGTGAAGCAACAATTCAGTTTGGCAGGCCTTCCTGTTCCATGTTTCCTGCTCCGCGGGAGGGTGTCAGTGGTGACACCACCAGCCCACAAACCTATTACCCTGGTAAAACAGCTTACAGCTTCCTTGAACTTGGATGCTGTGGCAAGTGGTGTGATCAGGGCTCATTGTTGCTACTGACTTGGAACTAAAATACCTTTTAATCAGTCCCAAACACTGTTCCTCACAGCAGTTTACAATTTCACTGAAAGCTTCCCACCCTGATTATACACAGGCCAGGTTTAGCTGGTGTGATCAGATAGGGTCTGTATCAGCACTAAGCTGGAACAACAGCACCTGTAACTCTCCAGGTTTTTCATAAATCTTGGATGCATCCCAGAAAATAAGCTGCTTCTCTGATTTCTGGAAGAGGGACTTGCCACGGTAAGTCTGTGGCACTGCTAGGGCAGATAAGAGGCTTGAACTATAAAACTGCAAACCAAGCGCAGGATCTTCAGACATTGTGTTTAACCAGGCCTGGCTCCCGAAGCCCAGGACCTGGCAGTTTTACTAGAGGAAGCAGATGAATATTCCCAGCTTGGGAGACACCCCAGGGTAAGGGGGGTCTTTGCTTTCTCCCCTTTCAAAAGCCCAATGTTATGAGCCTGTGTGCATTCATGAGTTCTTTAAAAGCACAGCAAAAATAGTTTGGAAAGGGTCTGCCAGTGAGCTCACAAATAAAAAGGAGGTTGAAAATTTGCTATTTGGGTACAATTGCTATCACTGCTTGCACATAGGTACCCCCTACAAGCACCCCCCATCCCCCCAGCCTCTGGGAAGGGAGGAAGAGCCTGATGGTGGAAGCCTGTGGGGATCCGTCCCCAGCTTCAAGGCTGACTCACCAGGCCAACTCGATAAAGAGCTGCACTTGATAACTGGTCACTGCCTGTTGTGGCTAGCTTCCTCTCCTGAAGGAGGGTGCAAAGCAAGCAATTCTTCATTTGACATATCTGCACCTGCCACAAACAAGGCACCTTTTTGCTGAGTGTCTGATGGAAACCATATGTCTTTCCTTCTCCTCCTCCTGATTTTCTTGTTTGGGCTGGCAGGATCATAGGGCAATGCAAATGCCCACTCTGGAGGTGGGCAAAGGAACGAAAAACGATGACCAAATAACTCCAGAAGAATGGGAAGTGCCTCCAGGGAGCTCCCCTTCACCCTGCTCTCTCATCAGCTGCAAGATATTCAACATCATCCTGCTCTGCTAGCCGCTGAATATTTTATACCACGGCTACAAACGCTCCATTTGTATTCTGTTTCTCTCTTTCGTCATATCTATTATAAACGAGTAGTGTCTGAAAACTCTCCCAGGGAAGATTTGCCTGGATGGCTATGGATATTTTATAGTCAAATTGTGAGAGTAAACCAGCTTTCAAGTTCTGTAGAGGGGGAAAAGGGTAATAAAAGGGTTATTAAAAAAATAAATAAATGTCGGGGTTTTATACGGCTTCCTTTCATAGTGACAGAGCTTTGGTTGGCTCCACAATGGAGCTGGAGCTGCTATGAGAGCCTTGAGCTGAGACACGTCCTCTTGCTGGCACTGTTTGCCAACAGGAGCCATCCGATATGGCTGGCTCAGCAGGGCTGGCATCTGGCTTGGTAGGACTGGGCTGACACTAGGTGACACAGGGGTAAGAGCTGGGTCTGCAGGCACTGGGGACAGGCGGCTATAGGGGAAGTGATATGGACGTGGCCCAGGGTTGTGGCCACCTCATCTTTACCTGCATATTGTCACTTACGTGATACAGGTAGGAGGCCAGGGTCTGTCTCTTCATGGGGGGCTGTATCTGAGGGTGACTCTCCTCTTCTCCAGCCAAGGGCTAAAGAGGAAAGTGGCAGCAAGCTGAAGCAGCTTGCTTTGCCCTCAGGCAGGTTGCCACCTCCACAGGGGAGCAGGGTCTCAGAGGACTTCAGCCACCAAGGGCATCGAGATCGGCACCATACAAACAAGCTAAAGGTTTCTAGCTGGATTTCACAACCTTCACCTGAGCAAAACAAGCCAGGGAGTATCCAACAAGCATTGAAAAGGCAGATTGAGCCATTAGTCCTGCTGTTGGAACAGAGGGCGTCCTAAATGTCGGTTCATTTGTGTGTGGATACAAGGGACTGAATTTCAAATTACAGATGGATATATTGTGGGTTTCCTAGACCAAAGCATATCTTCTATAGCCCAAGAGAAAAGAACTTTTCCTCATTTCTTTCTTCTTCATTCTGACTCTGTCTAATCACTCTAATTTTTAAATAATTTATTTGCTCTCGGCTCAGCAGCACCCACCCTGGAAAATCTTCGCATAGTATTAAAGCAGTCAGAAGCACGTGAACTCAGACAAATTTAACAGCCCTTTTGTGCATCCAGGGTGAAATGGGAAACAGGCAGGGCCAAAAACAGAAGAGAAAAATCAACTGATGCAGAAGGCACCTGAAGCTGGGAAATAGAAATAGCACTTGGTGTCTTCCCAAGGTCTTTGGCTTAACCATATATTTTGCTCTGGGCAATTTGTGGATGAAGCAAATGAGTGAAGAGTTAAAATGCTAAAAGCCAAAAATCAGTCATGAATCGATTCCATAGCATGCCCAGTCCACACCATCTCTGGACAAACCATGTGAATGCTGTCAAACAAAGCTCTCTTCTAATACAGACCAAAGCTAAGTGGATTTTACTTTCCCAGTGAAATGAACTGGGAAATAGGACACACAGCTGTATTCCTAAAAGAAACAGAGCAAAAGGAGGTCTTCTCCCTCCACATCTTCTTTCCTTGTCAGTTTCCCACTTCTCCCCATCGGTCTGTGCCACCCTTGTCTGCAGTCACAAAAACCTAAATCCCTTTCAAAAATGCCAGGAGAAGACATGGGCGTTAGGCAGCAAAGCCAACTGGCCACAATGGAAAATAGCAGAGAACAGAGGTATGTGCCAGCCAGCGTTAACAGCTGGACTCTGTCAGCTAAGCAAGCCCAGGAAAACCTGCTGTCAACCTGTACCAACAGTGCTTTGCCTGAGTAACCTGCCAGCATGAAGGCAGTGCAGAGCAGCCCATCTGCAGGAGAAGTACAGGTATGTGGAAACACCTCTGACCCAGCAGAAAACACTTCTGACTGCAGAAAGGAAACACAGGTCCTCATAGCAAAGAGAGAGATGGAGACCTGCTCAGTGAACCGCAATCCAGACCTTACTGCTGTCACCCATGGGGTCAAGGTTTCAGCCTAGCCCCCACTGAGACAATAATATTTTACAGCTTAAACTCTCTGCTCAGCCACACATGCACAGGGACGTGATGGCCGGACTCGGGAGTGTGCTCCCTCCCAATGACATCCACGGTGCTGAGGCAGAGAGCTGTTAATTAACCCCATTTATTGAAGGGTGGACACATTCCTGCCTCGGCCCTGATTTTTCAGTCAGGCTCCAGTCCAGCAGGTGATTAATAACGCAGCGTGCTGTGGGAAGAGTGCATCTATTATTCAAATTAATGAAATTATAATCAAGAGGTGACGAATTAGCAATTGCTCCTTGACTGGATATGGAAACTCATTAGTGTGCCAGGCACTTCTGTGGTGCTCACTGCGCTCGTAGGCTTACGGTTGGAGAGGAAGGAGCCAGGCAGAGCAGGGAGCCCCTTGGCACAGCTTTGCCCTGGCACATGCATCCTGACCATCCCAAAATAGCTGCAGCCACCACAGAGCCCTCCAGTCCCACAAAGTGCCTCCACCCCCATCTCTGACACCCCACTGTCTAGAGCAAGGTGGCTGTGGCCATGTGAGGGAGAAGCACGTGAACACAGCTCTAATGCTTTTTATTTGTTTATTTATTTATTTATTAATGTAGAGTGTAGGGTACCCTATGCCAGAGAAGGCACAAACCAGAGGGGAAGGTGTGATGACTGACTTCAGGAAACTGTCCCGAAGACAGGCTGCAGCAGCCACACAACCCTGGCATTGCTGGGCTGTGGGTAAGGCACAACCATCTGAAGACCATCCTGCTGCTTTGAGCACTGGAGCGAGACTCTCACCCACCCAAATCTCTGGCTGCTGTTGTAGCTGGTGGAGTTGAGGCTGGAGGTCTTCCCTGACACCCTGATCCAGGCTGGGGCTACCCGTCCCCAGACGGTACTCACCGATGTGCTTGCCGTACATGTGGTAGTAGAAGGAGACACAGTAGTACTTGGCCGTGATGTTGTAGACGGGGCTGATCAGCCGGGCTTTGTCTCCTGTCACCCTGGGCCGAGATGCCTCGATGAACATGTAATAACCTACAGAAGGAGAGGGAAAGGTGGGGAAAGGCAGCACGCACCGCATTTCCTGCCCTGCAAGTGAGGGGATGCTGGAGGCTGGGAGACTACTCCTCCTCCAAGAGACGTGGCCTTGCTTTTCTGATTCCATTGTGATCCCAGCCAGAAACATTTGTAGAATCTCTGCAGTTGTCCTCCCTGCCCCTGATGTATTCAGGGGAGAGCAGATGAGTCCTTGAACATGCATGCACACGTCTGTTTGGGTGCAAAATGAGCCTTGCTCCTGCAGCACAAGGAGCCCCAGAGCTGACTGGCATGAAGGAAAACAAAAAGGGGATGGTGAAACCAACCCAGCCTAATTTCTCGGCCTCAAGCAGAAGGAGAAAAGATTCAATACATTTGGCCTAAACAATGTTGTTATCTAAACAGAACAATACCAAAGTAGTTGCTAACAACCCAGGGAGGAATAGATTAGCTACTTAATTTGTTGGCATCATTTTCAATGCTGGATCAGGCTGGCATACTGAACACTAACGGGAAAAGCCATTTCCTTAGCTGGCCACTGGATGTTTCCCACTTTTTTTTCTGAGTTCAGAGAGTTGTGCTTGCATACAAATTTACTTTTCCTATTACAGAAATGGAAAAGTAATATCCAGTTGAATCTGGAGCGTGTACCCCATGCACAGCTCGTGTGAGCAATACACAACACCATTCTCCTTCAGCCAAGGGTGAGGCACCTGGTGAGTGTCACCCTCCCCAGCCTCATTCCTCATGCTGCTGGTTAATACTGAGATCTGGTTGCCCCACTGAGGCCTTCTTTGAGGAAACAGCTGTCTAAAACCAGCAGGGTGATTTCTAGGTGTTAAAAACGTTCTCCTACTTGTTTACCCTTTTTTGACTTCAAAACAAGCATCAGACGGGACAAGGGCATTAGGTAGTAGGCAATTATCTGGTAACAAGAACTAATGCTCACACTATTCCCTTAAACAAAGTCGTGGGTGTTTTAATTGTGTCTTTAGTGCCAATCAGTAACATGCAAATTAACCGCCTGCTCCCTGCACCCCGTGCGGAGGAGAAGCGTGTGTGCGGAAAGCAGATCAGCGCTCCGCCAGCTCCCAGAGCCTCAGGACTGACGACAAGCAGTGGTGTGTGCCTCGCTTCCACAGCCTAGCCAGAAGAAACCCAGAAGTGTGCCTACCCTCCGGCGTACCGCTGATGTCCGTGGGGGGCCCCGTGTTGACGGTGCGCTTGGGGTTCTGGGTCAGGGCGTTCTGCCGCGTCCAGTCGAAGTTGTCCATCTTGTCCTGCACGAAGCCACAGATCTTCTCGTCCTCGAAGCGGCAGGTGTTATCTGCAGGGAAGGACAGGGGATGGTCAGCTGGCACTTCTCAAACCTCCTCCCCGAGGCTGCCTGGCTGCTTGAGGAGGGCACATGCCACTGCTGCAGTACCGCTGCGGCTCTGTGTTGAGCCGAGGACAGATGGGCAACCCCCAGCCCCAGGAGGAGGCTGGAAAGGAATATTTCTGTGATTAGTGTGATTATGGAAGGGTTAATCCAGGCTGATGAATGCAATGATCTGGCAAAATAGAGTAAGGCTAATAGGACTAAAGAGAAAGAGAGGTTCTGCTGGGAGGTCTAAGGGAGCAGACGCAGAGGAGGGTAAAAACAGTAAGAGGAGCACAGAAGGCAAACAGGCCACAAGGGCTTTTAAACCAGAACAACTTGATGGTAGAATAATTTCCCCAGGAGAGACGAGAAAGTGCGAGACGATGACCCTCACTTTGGACTATGTATTAAACTAAACTATGGAACACATGAAAAAATCAGCTGTGGAGAAGAGGTCAGCTCAGCGCTACAAATGTGTCATTTAGCTACAGCACATTCAATTTATACCAGCGAAGAGACACATTTGCTATTGCACCTTATGCTGGTTCCCCTAACAAAATAAGTTATGCAGGCAAAAGTTTTTTATGTAGGATCAACCACCTGTGCAAAAGGGCTTCCTTCTACTACTACCACAAGACAGTCACACCTTATGGCAGTAAAGACAGGTGAAAAATCTGGTGCATAGGTATGACTCAATATGAACTTGCAAAGAATGGTGTGAATTGGGCTTGACCAGACTGAAGATGCTCTTTTGTCTAACCTGGTGAAAAGGTACTTCCTGAGCCACAAAACCAAAGGCAAAGAACAAGCCTTGCACTGATGATACAGTAGGAGAAGGGTAGAGAAGAAAATTAAAAGGAAATAAATCCAAGATTGGCTATGAAAATTGCTTTGTGTTTTTGAAAGATCCATGGGCAGAAATCAGAACTGGAGAATGACCTGAGAGTGGGATCTCAGAGCTTGTAAGTGGTACAGACACTGCAAACACAGATCTCTACTTTCTGCCTTTATATTAGAGCCAAGAGGTTGTGCTATGAAACTGGAAGATAAGGTAACTAAAATCCATGAAAGAACATGCTGAAAAGAAAAACATGTTATGGCTGAGGACTTTGGATTTGTTAGAAACCTCATCCATAGCATGTTGATGCATGATTCAACTCTTTGGGGTTTACCCCCACACTGTTCCTGTTGTCATGGCCAGATGAAGAGAAGCCTGAATGCCTGCCTGGGCTCCTGCATTCCTCTGTCCTCAGTGGTGGTTTGCTCTGGTTCCTGAGCAGGCTTTCTGTTTGAGCATGGGTGACTGGCGGGACAAGTAGGACAGAGCAGGGCCAGCAACCTATGTTCTGGGTGCCAATGATGGGATGGGGAAGGGTAGTTTCCTCCAAGGCCAGGGTAAAAAGCTTGAGACATGGTATGTTGTGATGGTGGAGCTTCTCACACCTACCATGCACCCCCAAAACTGCCTTCTTGTACCAGAGAGAAGAGACCATCCATGAAATGAACAGCACCTTGACTCCGAGATGTTACACCTCCCAGCTCAAGCCCCTCTGATTTGTGAAAGAAAACCACTGTTTGCCACACAGACATCAAAAACTTGCACTCCCCTGTGGTAGGGATCCAGGGGCTCTGTGCCGTTGTTCCCCCTTCTTGCCTAGCTCCCCCACCAAAGCAGTCAGAAAAGAGGAGGCAGTGTCCTCCCATGGCCCATGACACTGTTGGACACTGCTGCAAACCAAGGGCTTGGTTCGTGGATCAGGGCAGCTGGTTTTTCTTCTAGCTCAGCTGGAAACACCGCTCCTGCGAGCTGAGCACAGCCATAGGGAGCTTGGCTGGGCTGTCCACTTAACTGCTGATTAACCCTGGCTAAGTGCTTTCCGTTCAATCCGCTCATTTCTAATTAGCATCCTAATCCAAATTAGCCGCTGCTCCACAGTGCAGCGCCGGGCACCGGGGGCCACGTGGCAGCTGGAGCTGCAGGAGCAGACGCCTGCAGGGGCTGAGGGCCGGCAATAAAACAGGCCAGAGGGGCTCCAGCACAAGGAGACAGAGAGGGAAAAGGGTGAGAAAACAGCTTCCAAGGGTCCTTCCTCTGCTCTTGTGGCTGAGAGGAGGGTGTTCATGGCTGTAGCAGGCACCTGCTGGTCCTCGGAGGAGGCACTGGAACCCACAGGCTTTCTGATATTGCTGGGGTGGTCCAGCACCCCTAGCTCGTCTCCCTCAGATTGAAAACAACCATTTCTGTGGCTCCAGCTTACAGGATGCTGGCTGCAGTTAGAAGACACAAGTTTTTTCTTACAATGGCATTACTCGACCCAGCAGAATCCACCGTGACTGTCCTTTTGCAATCAAAGGTTGTGGGACATGAAGAGTTTGCAGCTCTGACCCTGTTGTGCCTGTGGACCTTCAGAGGAGGAAGGTAACATCTTTCCCCAGCACAAAATTCCCTTAACAGGGAATATCAGATAGAAAGCAGTGCTGAAATACATAACACAGAGGCCAGACCAGCAGCTGACTGAAGGGGAGCAAACCCACAAAGAAAAAAGCACAGAAACCGAAGGAGAAGGAGGTTAGGGAGAAAGCCCAAGTTCAGGCGGAGATCAGAGAGAAGGTCTTCTCTCTTCAGAGAGAAGACTCAGTGTGGGGAGAGAGAAAAAACAGATCTGGGCAAGACAAAAGGACAGTGTTCCTTACAAGTGCCAGCTGATGGTCTGCTGTATAAGAAGTCCCACACACCCATAGGAAGAGGACTTGAAAGCTTGAAGGTAGCAGGAAGAGTCTGCTCTTACTGTTGCATGTGGTACACCTGCCGCAGGGAAAGACATAGTGTGTGATGGAGTCCTAGTTCCTTTAATGCCAAAACAGGGCCCTGACTCCATCCTCTCCTCTCACTCAGATGCAGCCATTTCCAGAAGGCAATGCTTCCAGCAGAGAGCACAAAGTGGAGGAGGACCCTGGGCACCACAGCAGGATCAGGCTTACTTACAACACCTTGTGCTGTGCGGGTGTTTAACTACAGCACGTTGCCTCTGCTTGGCTTGGGATCTCAAGGCACTTTGCAGCAACTAATGGACAAGGTTTTCAATATCTCCAGGAAGCAGCAATGCCTCTCTTCATATATCTCTTGCTTCACACATGGGGAAACAGATGCACAAAAATACAGGCAGACACATTTAAGGTCACAGCAGGCAATTCAGGTGTTCTGACTGCAGGTCCTTTGGTTTAAGACAAACCGCAGGAAGGCAGATCTGCTGTTTCTCCAAGCTAGAAGTGGAGATGCCCAGAATGACTTAGATATGTTCGGTGTGGTTTGGGACACAACCAGTATGTCACCTCTGGACGGTTATCAGCAAGGCTGACTGGGAGAAAACTGGCAGATCCATCTGAAAAGCAAAACTTTCAATGACCCACTGTGTCTCAGAGGCCACAGCAGTGATCTAACTGCTGACCTTGTCTGTGTGAAGCAAACCTTTCAGGCCCGCACCATCTGCCAGGGATCCTGGCTCAGCACTGCGGAGCAAAGGAACCTTCCTGATTAAAAATTAAACAGTGGCTTTAAATATTGAACACAGAAGTTGTTCTCTGGATTGTTAGAGGCGAGGTGGAAGTAGCAAGGGAGCTGGTTCCTCAAAGGCTGGAGTTAGTGCTGTCTTCACCAAACAGATTTCCTTGGCAGGCTTTGCAGTGGCAGCAGCTCAAAGTGCAGAGATGTTTGCTCCTGGTTACAGACACCTCCCTGCATCCCCAAGGGAGAGACCCTCAGCCACGGCTATTAGCATTTCTCGTTGCTTTACCTTCTTGAGAAACATAATGGAGGTTTTCATTTCAAGTCCTCAGGGGGAAGCCATTCCTGGCCCTGAAATTCTGACTGCCAGATGAATGCATACAAAAAAATAATAATATGATCCTAGCTGCAGACTGTGGGTGAATAGCAGATGGAACCTCATTCGAATAAAATTGCTTTCATCATTTAGCTGTGCTCTGACGGCTGAAGCTGGCTTGGAGCACAAGGGACCACGATCATAGCCTCATCTCTGCTACAGACCTGCAGTGTGACCCACAGCCCGTCACTGGAGATCACTTTCCCAACTAGAATATGAAGACAATGCAAACTGGATTGTCACCTCAAAGTACTCTGGGATTTAAAAAGCAGCATGTAACAAATTTTTCCTTGATAAGTTTCTAAAGCATTTACAACCAATAATTGAAGAAAGCTTCACAATACAAAAGCTGTTTGGGTCATACTAAAACACTATGTGCTTTAATATCCCCATCTACCACACCGGGATGATATGGCCTGGACAATCCTATTTGCCATTGTGATACAAGGAAGTGGTGGCTCTGCCGTGTTTGGGTTAGAAAGTGAAGGCTATATCCAAATGAAATTGCAAGGTTCGAGGTAAGGACAGAACAGATTCTCCAGCACTGGAATTTAGATGTGACATTAAAATGATCAGTTATCCTAAGAGATAGACAAAACCTTAGAAATATGATAACTCTAAGAGAGTTTTTTTTTTTTTTTTTTAAGATAAATTCTGGTTTCTAGAACCAGATAAACTGATTTTAAGAGTTATTGAGTCTTACTGCTAACCTTTAAAGTTTCAATGTATTTTGTTCACTCCCTCTGCTTTTAGATTGCTTCTGCTTTATAACCTTAGCACCTGGCTCTGTAACCATGGCACATGCATGCCTGCCCCAGTGCCATTAACATCTTATTAGGCTGGGAGAGAAAATGCATGAAGAAATAATTGTATTAAGTGACTCTCAGAGTTTGTAAATTAATCACCATTGTGCATGCCCTTGGATCAGGCTGCCAGAGGCATTAATCATCCAATCTTTGCCTTTCACTTGAGAGCTCTCAATGTTTGCTCCCAGAATTTGGCTGGGAAGCCTAGTATGAGGATACCTTTGCAATCCTGTCCCAACCCCTTCCCCTGGGACCGGTGGTAGGTGGGGAAGTGGGGGGGAAAAAGTGGCAGTAGCAAGGCTTTGCATGATGCTGAGCTGAGGGGCTGGCAACTGAGCTGTGACCCAGAGACAGAGCTACGAGGCTTTGCACTCTTATTTGCAATGGCAGCAGGTCTGAAAGGAAGGGGCAGGTCTGAAAGGACGGGGCATCTCTGAAGCAAGTGTGCTGGCTGCAGTTTTAAGGCAATCAAGATGTGAACTCAGAGGAAAAACCCTAATGACTGGCCCAGCAGTCCCAATGTTTGACACAGGCTGGATAACATATTGAGGAGAAACCTTAAATGCTGGGTTTACTGCATGAAAATAGAAGCGTAGCTGAGTACTCATCTGCCATACACAAACTTCACGCATCATTCTCGTCTCAGTCAAGCTGCCAAAGCAATCCCAGATGAGCAGTCTGAAGGCTCAGTTTACAAAGACCCCAAGGAGATCAACACAATTAGACCGAAGTTGTTCTGGCATTACCAGTGATGTGTGCAGCGTAAAAGCAAGTGGAAAAAGGCCAGATTTTGTCACTTCCTCCAGCAAGCCAGGATGCTCACCTACTCCAGCAAGTGCTGAAGGACACATTCTGGAGTGGGTCCCTGGCAATACGTTCATGGTTTGCCAGTGAGTCCTATCTGGAGAATGTTAGAATGGGATCAGAAGGTGGGGAAAAGCAAAGAAAAGGGAACCAGGAACGACAGCTACAAATTCCCTCTGACTCTGTGAGAAGCTCCTGCTCTCAGGTAGGGTATGATGGATCAAATCATCCTCAGAGGGTGAACAAATGCCTCATGGCTGCCTTAACAAGATAATACTGTTCCCCATTTCCTGGTTATTACTACCCAGTCCCACCTCCTCCTGCTCTCTGGTATTCTGCAGCATGGCAGTAACACTTGCCTGCCTATACACAGACTACTGCCTAAGATGACTGAATGCTGTTTCAGCTTCTTTTAATTTTACTCAGCAGCTGGAAATGGGAAAAAAGAACAGTTACATGGAATGAGCTCTGGGGACCACCAGCAAGGCATCTGCCCATCTCTGCCCAAGAGTCCTGCCTGGGCTTATAACCAGCCATCAAAGCACAGGAACTTTGTTTCATCCCCTGGAGATCACTCCACCTTTACTTAAAGCATGCTAGAAATCCTCTTTTATGCTCAACAGAAACCATCGTGTTCTTGTTAAAGACCACCATTCTGAGACGTTGTGTATTCTGCTCTCAAAATCAATGGGAGCTCTCGGAGCTCACTAAGGATGGGCCTGCATCTAAATGTCAGGCTGCCTTGGCAGGAATGACTGGAAGGTAAATGAGCAAGTAAACAGAGATGACACTGGAGGGGAAGAAGATAGGAACCGGGCTCAAAGAGTTTGTAGGAGGAACCAGATCTGAGCTGGAGACTGCTCCATACCAGCCTGCGGAGGTGTCAAGCAGTACTCTTCCCAGTCAAGAAGAACATGGGGGTTACAGACTCCTTAAATGCAGACATTCTGGAGGACATAAAATAATCTGTTTACTGGATGCAGATTGCTAATATTAGTGGGAAGGTGGGTTCAAGTTCACAGCCTACCCAGTCATAGAGATACCAGATGTAAATGGGTGGTATGCCTCTGGCATATGTCCTTGTGATAACTCAAGGTACAAAAAAATGGCATTACTTACTGGAAGCATTATTACTGTGAAATCTAATGCTTTTTTGGGGAAAAATATTTTTGCAAAGTCAGTGCTGTTTTCCAGCTTGCCTGATCTGCTAGAGCACTTGACTAACATGCATTACATTCAGAACATAAATACAAAGGTCCTGTTGCTTACCTGTTGGGTTGGGATAGTTGATTGCTGGAAAAGAAAATGGAAAAACAGCAAGTCAGAACAGCTTGTACTCCCTCAAATCACAAATTACAATCGAAGCCTGAAAATAAACACATCAAGAAAGGTCATAGATGTGCAAATCTCCTAAAAGCACCACTGCAAAACAGCAGTGCTTGGTATCTGCATTGGTATCTGAAGAAGAAAATCCCACCTAAGTGGTGATCATGGGACTGCACGGGGGAACCGTTCTGGTATCCCAAGCAGTTTCTTTCTGGAGCACCCACTGGCAGCTAAAGCTTGGTATCTATGAGGGACAGCAAAGTGGTTTGAGACACTGTAGAAGCCTGAAACAAGTATCTTAGGGACACTAGATGTGGTGTGACTATCGAGGACAAGAGGGTTTTGTGAAATCATGCAAGCATAGGAGAAAGGGACTCTATACTTTCTGCTAAAACACAGGTCCAGACTCCTGAGGGGAATCAAGACATCACAAGGTTGTGAGAAGGGGTTGAGTTGGGAGCTGTTGGCATGCTGGAGAAAAAAGCATGGTCAATGTCTATCTATGTGATTATCTGGGATTCAGAGTGTTGGAGAGAGCTAGAGGATTAGTAATGGCTAGTTAGGAAAGGACCTGAATTCTTTCAGATCTGGAAAGAAAGAAGCCCTTTGAAATCCTCTTGCTTTTATGGACATGTGGCTAATATGTAGCATCTACTGGCTGTCCTCTGAGCTACAAGAGACTGCAGCATGGCCTGACTGGGGACTGGGGTTTTGGTGCTCTCCTGCCCACAGAGCGGAGAGCATTTGTTAGAGCTGCTGAGTGAAGAATGAGTAGAGATTGATCCTCAGAGATCGCTATCTGGTTCTCTGCATTAATGGCAGAAGCTGAAATGTGGTCTAGTGTGACAGCACCATGCCATCAAACCTTTATACAGCACATAGATCCACCCGAGGGTCACAGGAGACAATGTGTACACATGCCATGTCCCTAGGCCTGACCCACTGCCAGAGGCTTGGGCCTGATCTCGTAGCCAGGGCCGAGGAGGAGACACCTACGTTCCATGTACCGGATGATGCGGGCAGCCATGTCCCCAGCCCCGAAGCTGGTGATGGGCGTCAGGCGAACTTCGTAGCTCTGAGGCACTTTCAGGTTGGGCAAGATGTGCTCCAGCAGCAGGCCCTTCTCCATCTTCTGCACAGGAATGAAGGTTTGGGTGGTGCTTCTCTGAGCCAGCTGCATAGAAAGAGAATGCACAGTGTCATGAAGATCCTGAAATTAAAAACCTGAGAGGTTCTATTCACCAGCCAACACCTTGCTCCTTCCTTTCATATACAGGCAAGTACACCTGATCTGTCAGTGAGTTCGTAACGTGGTGCTGGGTTAAAATTCCCTGCCCTGGTACAGATCATTGGTTGGGAACTTGAGCTTTCACTGAGGAGAAGCATCCAGGTCCTTCTAACTGGGGGTACTACTTGAACTACGGGCCTGGAGCAACTCCATGTCCAGACCAATGCCTCCAAGAGGGGAGGAATGAACTGGACTCACCTCATCAAGGTCCTGCACTCGTTGCAGCGTGGCATTTCGGCAATACACCCAAGTCACTGCTGCAGCATTCACTCATTTGCTGACTGGGCCCCGTGGCATTTCATGTGGTACCTCTCTGGGACCTGCCTGCTGCCATGTTACCTCACCACCCTTTCATAGGACCCACCTTTAAATCCTAATCATCGCTGCCTCTGCAGTCAAGAGCAAGGTGTCTAGTTCAAATCAGCAATCCTTTGCATTCACCAACAGGCTCCCCCTTTCTCCAAAGCCCATCGAGGAAGGAGACGAGAGCCATGTTAGCTGAACCTTACTAGCTGAACAGTGTTCAGTGTGCTAAGGCAGCAAGGATGTTTCAAGAAAACTATGGGAAAAATATTGTTGTCAAAATCACCACCACTGAAAATGATGAACTATGTGTCAGCAAAACTCCCCTGCCACAGTCATGCTTGCTTGGCAGGGGAAGGACAAGAACAAAGACGGCATTGTAAAGATACAGTTCCCTGCCTGTTGTTGTGCAGTGCCTAGATCCCTGTGGCAAGATTTGGTCCTGCTGTGTTGTTCAGGCACTGGTCCTGGTAATAAGACTTCTGGCAGGGCTTTCCATGGCCCTGTGTTCACTTCACAGACATATGACCTTCCACTGACATATCCTCTAGGCTGACAGGTTTAATTGCAAAGGAATTTCTCCTGATAGCTGGGCCCAGGGATCATCATCAAGTCTGCAGTTTTGGGACTGAAGCAGGGATGCAGGGAGGATGGTTTACAGCAAATCCATCAGTTTGGAGAGTGTGAGGCAAGACAACGGAGTGAGGGCATGGGAGGAGTGGAGGCCATCAGCAAGGCAGGACAGGGGAGGGATGCAGTCAGAGCACCTGTAAAAAGCAAGCACATGCAATCCTTCCTCTGCTTGCCTCCAGCCCTACCATACGTGACTCTAAGTTCAAACTGAGAAGCAATGACTGCCTCTGAAAAGCTCCCAGTGCCAGAACCCCTTTCTTTTCCAGCACGGTCAGGACCTACCACCTCACCTGAGCTGACCTACTCACTGGATGGATGGAGCTCCCAGGCGAAAGGCAAGGCTGGACCAGATCCTGCCATGGTACTCCGGTGTTCTCTGGGGACCTGTGGCTGCATGTGGTTCTCACAGTTTTGTACCTGCCTTAAACAGATCAGGGTGCAAGTTGCTTGCGAAACTGCTTTTAGCACCCTCCTCCCCTGGCAAAAAGGGGTCAGAGGACTGGGAACTGCTCTGGTGCCTTTCCCCATCACTGTCCCTTCCTGGGATCAGTCCCAGTGGGCAGGAGCAGGGCAGTGCCTCAGGGAACCAAGCATGAACTTGGCACTGGGATACTGTCAGGATCCGTTCGCATCAACAACGCCCCATCTGCACACACGCAGGCTGGGTGCCGATCCAACTGGCATGCCTACCGCCCAGCCCTTCCATCTGCCAGCCCGCTGCACTGCTGCTCTGCCAAGCAAGAGCAGAGCCAGCTCTCAGCAGCTCCAATCTCACCTGGGATCGTTAGCACCAGATCTCCAGTTGCCTGGGAGGAGAGGAGGGGGCACAAGCTAGAAGTAGGGGTATGGCTCCTGGCATGGGGCTTTTGGGGAGCAGAGCAGGACCAGGGGGCTGGCGGCAGCTCCTTCTTGCAGACTGCCTCGAGGCCTGGGCACTGGGAAGGCAGCCAGCAAATAGGAGGGGGTCAGGAGCCATTTCTCTCGTCTAGACATAACCTTTAGAAGAGAAACAAAATGGAGAATCGAAGAGAAGCCTGAGGGTGAGGTTCAGACAATGCAAATTCCACCTCAGCTGGGAGTTATGTGGAATTTGGGTATCTGAAGCCTCTGGGAGCAATGTGAAATCACGTACTCTCCCACACCACCTAACACAGGACACAGAAATCAGCCTCCAGTCTGGACAGCAAAGCTCTAGGTTCCCCAGTCAAGACTCTCTGCAGGGTCACATGGGTTTAATCAAATAAATACCTGGCTGCCACATAGGTCTGGCTGTAAATCAGAAAAGAAAAACTGCACCTATGTCGCCATGGGTTGCAACTGTCCTGCTCCCAGGTGAGTCCTTTATCTCCAGGCAATGGGCTGGTGCACTGGACATACCTCCTCTTGGAGCATAGAAGAGAAGTTTTGTGAAGGCAGAGAGAGGGAACAGACTGGAGATCAAGCAAAGTTTAAAAGCCATGAAATCAGTGCAAGAGGGAACAAGGGCAAAGCTCTAGCCAGACGCTCACCCTGTGTATGCAGAGTTGGTGTGGGCTTGCAGTGACTGGTACAGGTCTAGCAGCGAGCAATGTTAGGGCCAAGGGCTGGCTCTGCCTCCCCCTCCCCAAACACCCTTTGCCTCCCTGACTGCCAGCAGCAGGTCTTTGCAGAGCTGCGTGCATCAGTCCGGCTGGAACCCATTTTCAATCCTTTGCTCCAATCTCCCACTGCTGCTCTTCTCCCATGCTGCCCTGGTATCTTCTTCCCGCCATCCCCCTGCAGCCTCTTTCCTCCTTCTGGTCACACTGGCCCAGTGCTCCAACTTAATACTGCTGTGGTGCAGTTAATAAAGCAGAGGCAGAGGATGGTGAAACGCTGGCCACCTTATTAGAGATGCTGAAGCCTCTGTGGAGGATCTCACGCACCAAGCTCATTCATCACCAGGCTCAGGATGCTGCCAGCAGGGCCAGAACAAGAGCACGGCGCAACGCAGAGCCTCATTTCTGCCTTCACCTCCTTCCATCTCAAATTATGAGAGGGAGGGGATGGGAAGAGAAAAAACAAACAAACCCACACTGTTTCCACCAGCTGGCTGCGAATATCACACAGGATGCAGAGGTGGGAACGCTCTTGCAGCACGGGTTTGCTAGAAACACCTTACAAAAGACAAAATCAGCCCCAGGTGGGGCATATGTATTCACACAAACACTATGCAAGCTGTCCCTTTTCCTTGTCACTTGTAAGCAATATTGGCAACCAAGGGAGAGCACGCACAAACGCTCACATGTGTAGTTAGACGTCAAGCCTCCCAGAACTGCAGACTAGGTCTGCCCGTTCTCCTTCCTCACCATCACACCCTGTTGGCAGGTCTTGTCCACCCAGTCCCCTGACTTATCCTGTCAACTGGTTTGTTATCCACAGAGAGGGCTTGTGCCACTGTGCCCCCCCCTGAGCTGGCTCACAGTCCAGGAACACACAGCAAGAGCCTCAGAGAGAAAAGCGAGGTGCCACACGACCTCTGCCACCACGTTTTGTACCCAGCTGGGACACTGTCTCAGCAGAAAGGTCCGAAGTATGACACCCCCATGCCTAGGTTTTCTGTTTATTAAAGGAACAAAGAATGTCATGTTCAGACTGAATGACATTTAAGCCAGGTATGTAACAGCTAGCAGATATAATAAAGCCAAAGCATATTAAAAAACACATCCATCAATAGTTAATGCTGCATTGCTGCTCAACAAGCCACACCACAGACTCACAAGAGCACAATCACCTCCGTGTGCTGGGACTTGGTGCGACCCGAGCAGCCATGCACGCGCTCTCACAGCCTGCTGCACTCTAAGCAGCTGCACGCTTGTTTAGGGGAGAAACTGAAATCAGAAAGGAAACCTGTTTCAGCATTGGGCCCTGGGGAATCGTTGCAAACACCAGCTTGAAAAATGTACACTAAAATCATGCAGATTCCCCAGCAAGCAGATCAGAGCAAAGGAGCCGCTTGGCGGGCATTCTGCTTCCCAGCACTGCTCTTCACTCCTGCTGATCTCTCCTTATTTGTCCCCCCTTTTCAACAACTCTGCTCAGCACATGAGCACTAGCTCTGTTCTCCAGCATCTTCTCTCAATATTGTTTCTCCATGCACTTGCCCTCTCTCCCTTCCTTCCTCTGCCTCCTTCCAGTTCCCCTGGCTGTTCCTTCGTTCAGCACCAACCAGAAGGGGTGGCCGCCTGCCCACTGACGCTCTCACCCCCAGCTAACTGCAGGCGTGGGGAGCTGGGGAACCCCCGGCTCCCATCCCCAGCTATGTGGACTGAAGGTGGAGGAGATGGACACCAAAGGGCTTGAGCTTTTTTATGGTGCAGGTGGCAACTCCTGAGGTGAATGTGGGACTCTGCAATGCAAAGCACCATGCAACTAGAGCAGACATGCCTTTCCCTCGGTTTCTGCACCAACTGCACTTCCAAAGCTACAGGAACCCTTGCAGAGAGGTAAATTCAAAGAGTTTAGGTGCCACAGGCTTCTCAAGATTGGAAAAAAAAAAAAAAAGGAAAAAAAGAAGAAAAAATAAAAAAGAAGAAAAAGGTAAAAGGTGATGACAGGATTTATGATTACAGTGTCAAAGACCAAGCAAATTGCCCAAGGACAAGACACACAGGAGCATTCGCAGGTGCTCCATTTGCCTTGAAATGAACAGAACTTGGGATGGGACACTGAGCAGAGTTGTTCCCACACAGAGCTTCTCGCATTAAGTTATTTAATCCTCCAGTGGCTACTGCTGAAGAAGGAGAGTCCAGGAGATTAGTTCCATGGGTGAAAATAACATCATAGCAAATTCCCTGGGAAAAGAGAAATTAAAAATGCTCAAAAACAGAGGCATGAGGAAGGTGGAGACAGGGAATTTTAGGAACTACTCCTGGACATGAAGCTGCAGGATTTTCCACTGATCCTTCCCTCCCACTTCTTCCCATTCACTCTCTGGCACACAGCAGTGGACTGAGAGTCTGGTCCTTGACATCACCTTGGCACCATGGGACAGAGCGGAGGAAGATGGGTTTCCTTTGATGTTACAGTTGGATGCTATGGATTTGATTCTTGCTCTCTGTATTTTGGTAGAGGGATAAAACCCCTCTGCACTGGCAATATCCTCCTAACTTCCAGGAGTTTAGGAAAAGGAGCAGCATGGCCACCTTCAAGGATGCAGCAGGGGAGGTACGGTGCTTTTCTGCATGATCCCACTCACTGTGTATCCCAGCCCTGCATAGAGGATGCAGTTGCTCCACTCCACCTTCCCTGGAAGTACCTCGGGCTTCACGTAGGAGTGCATTTGCCCTTTCTCACACCTGCCTCTTACCAGCAGCTCCCTGCAGTCAGCTCATTCACCCACATCATGCCTCCACTTCAGTCATTTCCCACTGATGAGCTCCCAGCTTATATCATATTCCACTTTCCATGTTCACAATGTTACATTTGTACTGCTGCATTTCATCCCACCTGACCCACTCAAGTAGTTTTCAGTCTTTCAGATCTTCTTTACAATAACCTCATCTTTCACTGTGGTGGCATTGCTTTCCCAACAGGTATCATGCACAGATTTCAGCAGCACACACCTAACAGGAGGAAATTCTGATCTGACTGCAAGTTACGAGCCACAGTGAAGATGTCATCCCCCTCAGCAGGGTAGCTGCCATCTGCAAAAGCCATTTAAGTAAGCTTGGGGTAGTGGAGAAACTTGGTTTGAATATGGAGACTTAGAGTAGCCGTGACATTTCCCTACAATTTCTAATCAAACTTCCTGTGCCTGTCAGATTGGATTGAAACATGTTCCTGGGTTAGTACTTCATCACCACCTTGAACTGAAATGATGTCAAGCATAAACGGCATCAATTTAAGCACTAGGATAAATTTAAACATGGATTCATTTCCTTTTCCTTGCTTGATGACCAATACTTATTAGGGATTTCTAGAGCAAATAATCACACTGCAAACAAAATTGGCATCTGCTAGACATGCACACCGGTGAACCGAAATTCATGCCTACGTTGTTCATCAGTCAAGCACACAGGTTCAGACTCTGGGGTTAAGCAAGCATGAGTGGCCAAAGCAAATCCATTATTCAGTCTAAATGAGGAGTCCTGGAAGGTTTTCTTCCTAAACTGTCCTTAGCAGAAGGCTCCCTTTCTGGGCTGAGACATCCCCAGCTCCAAAGAGAGAAGTAACCGCGACCTTCAGTAGCTGCAGAGGACAGCTGGAGCCATCCAAGCCAGGAGACAGCCTCTCTCTCTTCCTCTCACGCAGGCAATCAGCTGCCCATCCTCATTAGGTGCCGAGAGCAGCAGTTTACAGCTTCCCAGAGAAGCCAAATTGGTGCTGTCATGAATTACTGTAAGTGCTTGTTCCACACTCTTCAATAATGTCTTTCATTAGGGGCTGATCAGAAAGCAATATGTATTTTATTAGCATATGTTCCCCGGTCTAAGAAGAGCAGACCTAATCTTCACTCTGTCAGGGAGACAAAGTAAAAGCCTCAACCGAGGCCCAGCATGACTGGCACTGTCATGAGCCATGGCCTTAGTGGAACATCGCAAGGCTGCGCATCCTGAGGAGCCCAGGAGCTGGAGGAGAAGAGGGGCAAAACAGCACCCGGATTTGGTGAGAGGTGGGAGGGGAAGGAGAGCCACGCACTCACCAGTCTGTGCAAGGAGCCCGTGTTGGTGTCCCCGTGGCCTGAGAAGTAAAAGCAAGCTGACTCTACGCAACCCAAATTGTTCCAGCTTCAGTTAGGCTGAGCTCTGAGCCATATCGTCTGTAATACGGTTGAGACTTACTAAGTGAGACCCGTGCAACCAACAGGAATTGTCATCTCCCAGGCCCCCTTTAGACTCTCTCAGGGCACAATCTTAGGGCACCTTCACCCTTACAAAAAGCAGCTGATAAAGTAATGGGGCTATTGCTTACTGGAGCAGAAGCAGCCTTTGTGTGGGACTCCGGGCTTTTGAATCTGGTACACATCAAGAAGGTATACAGGCAAGTATCATCCCAGCGCCTATGGGCCTCCTCTAACTCAATTGCATTTGCAGTCTTACATCTAGTAAAGCAGGGGCAGACAGCACAGCATATGCAGGGAGAGCCATAAAAATCCTTCACGTTCCTCCATGCTGCCTGCACTGGCAGCAAGACTGCAAAGGCTTTGTTTCTTTCTGAAGCATGGTCAAAAAATCTTCCTAGTGCATACTCCTGCCAGTTTGTCACTAGCTACGGGAGAGATTACATCTCCCTTCCAAACCCTTCCCCCCTCACACACTTTCTCTGCTTATCTCCAACATGCTCTAGGAAGCGAGAGCCAGGAAAAAAAAAGGGGGGGGGGGGGGGGGGAGAAGAAAAAAAAAAAGATGGAAACAACAGACTGAAGAGGTGGAAAATAAGGAGAGGGAATAGGGAAGGGGAAGGTGTGTAAAGAAAAGACTCCAAAGCAGCAGGAGGAACATGGACTGACTACTGACAACAACAGACGAGCAGAGTAAATGGGAGGAAGCTAAATCACAGACTATCAATAGGGACTCTCAAAAAGACTCGATAGCCGGCATGTACCCCTTGAAGCCACTGAAGGAGTGTGGATCAGAGATGCACACAAAGGACTCGCTTTTACCTTTGAGACCTGGCAAGCATTTTTCATCCTGTGCTCAGTTTTGTGAAACAGAAGCCAAGAGCCTGCTAGATACAAACAAGCACAAGGGTGTGAAAACAACATCTCAAGCCTGCAAGGCTGATACGAGGGGGTATATTGGTTGGGTGAATGTGATTATCTCTTCTCTCACATTCTCCTTACCCTGAATGAGCACTGAGCAGTGGTGTTAGGAGCTAGAGGTAGATGAGATTTTGTTACTAGATGTGTTTTAAGAGCATATGAGCCTTTCTAGCAAGATTATTCATACTGTTCTTCTCAGGCACTGTAACTATTCCAAACAGAGCTAAGAGTGGGAAAACTGTTCTAATTATTCCCTTGTACCAGGAAAGCTAAACAACATCCTGCTTTCTCTCTTGCCCAATCAAGTTCTTGAATTGCACTGGGAGCAGTTCCTATGAAGAGTGAATGTTAAAATGAAATCTCAGCTGCAACACACCTTCTGAAATGCAGGCCCTGTTGTAGAGCTTTGGCTACCCTACCTTTTGGCAGGTTACTTTAGTTGGTATAATCAGAGAGGAGAAATGGTAGCATGAGCCTGAGGCATGATTAACTTGCCACTGCTCATATTGCCATTTTTTTCCCAATTAACTGATTGCAAATGATCTCTGGACCAAGAAAACCATGAATCATAATGAACAATGTGCGAATGCAAAAAGACAGAATTAGTCAGGCAAATTAACTTCTTAGGCATTGTTTGTGGGCTAAGGGAAGTTTCACTAGCAGAACTGCAAGATATTTGGCAAACCTAGGGGAAACCTCATCCCACTGCCCCCAGGTGTTTCCACTGAACTCACCTGACCCACATGTGCTGTTCAGGGCAGTGGTGAGCATCTCTGGCCAGCCTTTCAGGAGCCACCCAGACCCTCCAGCTGACAGGGCTAACAACAACAGTGGCCAGGCAGACACCTCTACCTGCAGTGAGCAAGGGCCAGGAGGAAATTCTTGGAAACTCCATTTGTGCTGGGTGAAAGCTCCACTGTTGCTGACTTAGCCAATAAAGAATACATATATGAAATGAGGAAAAAGTTTTTTGCTTCCCAACCCCTCCTAACATCCCTCTGGTCTGGCCTTCCCTTCCAGCACAGGTAGGGAGGGTCTTGCTTTGGCAGCTGCTGTCATGGACACATCCCCCATGGCAGATTGCTGGGGGTGAAAAGAGAGATGGCTCAGCATACTGTCAGCTGCAGTGACTGAAGTTGTGTCCCCTTTACAGGCAGGAGAGAACACAGCTAAGGCAAGATCCCGCCCTCTCTGCTCCCAGCTGCCTGTGGTACAGTTACAGCTTTACCCTCCAGGCCCTTCATAACAATCTCATTAAGACTCAAGCAGAGCTTGCCCATCAAATGCTATTGATCAGACAGCTCTCCTTCCTCCAGCGTGCGGCTGCCACTCAGTCCCACCACGTCCCAAACCTCTCCTCCTCTTAAAGCCTAAAAAAGCAGTGTCACCTCTCCCTCCCCTTGCTTTCCCTGGCTTTACATCATGATGGCTTTTTGAACCATCTGCTAAACATACTGCCCTGACACACTGGCTTCCTTCTGTAGCCTATTCCACCTCCCTCAGGGCTGACTTTTCGCAGCATCACGTATGCCACTAGCATAACTGAAAGCAAGTGGCTGGAGAGCACAAATGTGATCTGCCTATTCTCACTGCCTGAAAAAAAGTTGGAAAAAAAAAAAGAAAAAAAAAGCATCAGGGGGAAGGCAGGGGAGTTGGAGCTGAAAAACCACCTCTTCCTGCTACAGAGGGCAGCTCAGCAGTTGGGTGGAATTGCGTTGATTTGACTTTGTCCCATACGACAGCAGCCTGTGATCAGACGTCAAACTGGCAGACAGGGCAGGCAAAAAAGAAATGAGGACTACAGAAGCTTTCCAGCAGGTGTGACTTACAAGCCTTCCCACAACAGAAGGTCTGCTTTGAAATTCAGTCCTGGGCAAACATTGCAAGGCCAAGTCACTGCAGTCCCCAGTCCTAACACCAGCAAGGCAGGTCCAGCACAAACCATATCAATGACACAAAGAATGGTAAAGGGACATGCCCTTTGTCACACCTTGCAAGCCATGCATCATCTAACAAGCAGCCAGGGGCACTATCTGCTTCTTCATGAGAAACCACAGTCATCTTCCTCAGGCTGGGACAGCAATGTTGTAGCAGGGAGGAAGAAAGGAAAAGGGGCTCGCGCTTCCCTTTTCCATGTGCCCTGTCTATGCCTTGCGCTGGCTCATCAAACTGTACTGTCCCGTTAAGCAGACTCTCAGCTTCACTCATCAGGGAGGATTTCTTGGAGGAGTCAGCATCACAAGTGCTTCCCATCCTTCAGGTAACATCAGGTGAGCGCTGCACTGGTCATATCTCATCCAGAGCAGGATGGAACCCTCCCCAGTTTATCAAGCACAACTCCACCCTTTAAAATTATTTCGTACTATGGAAAGGAGTTAAAAGGACATGCCAGAGAGCTTTTTAGCTAAGCTCTCCTAAAGCCTCACTGCATCACCTCCCCAGGTCCTTCAGTGTCCCTCCACCTGAAAACACTAGTGGGGGGACACGCAGGATGGGGCCATGAGGATCACAGGGCCATAAGGAGCCTCAGGATGAGGGCTATGGACACAGGCCTATTCACAGCCCCATCTTACTTCGTTACCTTGGTGATGGCAGTGCTGCCCAGGCAGCATGCAGTCCCTGGGAACCAGCAGCACGTTAGCCTGTTTGTTCGTAAAACGAGTTCAACCACCCCTGCCTGTCTTATGCAGAGCTTTCTTCTTCTGTAGCCCTCAGGCAAGCCCCCCCAAAGAAAGAAGAGAAGGCTCTGGGGAGACCTTATAGTGGCCTTCCACTCAGTACCTAAAGGGGACCTACAGGAAAGCTGAGGAGGGACTCTTTGTCAGGGAATGTAGCTATAGGACAAGTGGTAATGCCTTTAAACTAAAAGAGGGTAGGTTTAGATTAGATGTTAGGAAGAAGTTCTTTACTCAGAGGGTGGTGAGGCACTGGCACAGGCTGCCCAGAGAAGCTGTGGATGTCCCATCCCTGGAAGTGCTCAAGGCCAGGCTGGATGGGGCTTTGGGCAGCCTTATCTGGTGGGAGGTGTCCCCACCCATGGCAGGGGATTGGAATTACGTGATCTTTAAGGTCCCTTCCAACGCAAACCATCCTGTGATTCCATGTTTCTGTCACAGGGTCGCTCACAAGCCTTGGAAGATGCATCCAGCTTCATTAGGTTGTGCTTGTCATGCGTCAAGGGCCACTGTTCATCAAGCTACAGTGGTGCATGAAGGGGGGAAAACAGTAGAGTGAGCTAACAGTGCTCTGCACTAAAGCTTTATGTAGAAGCATATGGCTTGGAGTATGGCTTACTTGTCTTCTTTCTTTTCTCGAGTCGCACAACCCCTGCTTGGTACGTGACGAGAGAGTGTGAGGGCCGGCCCTGCCCTGTCCTGCACGCCCTTGGAGGGGCAGCTGGCTCCGTGCGCTAATGAGGCCCCAGGCAGCCAGCAGCTGACAGACGCTGCTAAAGTGGGCTCCAAGGAGAGCAAAAGAATGACTCGGAGGTAGAAATGAAGCGATACAGATCTGCAGCCCGTGGGCCTCTGCGTTAAGACGATCCCGCTGGGTTGCAATGGCCATCAGCAGAGTTAACCTTCCGCTCTAATCACAATCATTAAATTCCTGCTAACGCCCCTGTCCTATGTATGTCCAAACAGCTCTGTTATCTGTCACCTCCCCTCACGGTGAGCCCGGCTCCCCACTGCCACAGCTCTCATTAACGCCGCTCTGGCTGGCTGATGAGGCGAGTGGCAGCCTGCTCTGGAGCCCAGATGAGTTTTGTGGACAGCAGGGGATGTTTATCCAACATGGAGGGGATGAAAGTGCAAACAAAGAGCGGCCGCACGATTGCTCAGGCATTGCGAAGAGCCACTCTCATTAAAGACAGACTCCCTGACAGGAATTAATCCAAAGTGACCACCCAGTGCGCTGAATTAGCACATGGGTCCAGGCTTGGCCGGGTGCAAATTGCAGGGGTCTGTCTGCCAGGTAGGGCTGAGCCTGTTCCACAGAGGGGAAAGGCAGGAAGGTGTTAAGCTGGCCTTCTTCTGCCCAAGTCTGCGTATAACAAGGTGCAGGGGAAACGGCAGCCTCGGGTCTCCTCGAGGGGCACAATGAAGATTAAACTCCCCTTCTGCACCAATACCGTCTCCTTCCTCTTTCTCCTGCAGCCTCAGGTCACAGATGGGTTCCAGCTCATTACGTGCACGGTAATTCTGCCACTATCCCCTGCAACTGTAACCACCAGCCCAGCTCAGATCTTTCCTCCAGGATGCAACCTGCTTGCCGTATGAGATGGCTTCTCATTTCTCTTTAATGTTAGAGCAGAGCTCTGGGAGGGGATAAAATACACAGAGAGAAACAAGCAACTTAAAAGGCTTTTTATTTTTTAAGCAAAGATCTGGTTTGAGGAGGCTGCTTTGAATCCCCAAGCAACGAAAAGCACTTTCAGTTGGAGTGCAGTGGCTCAGTGCCTTTCTGTGCTACAAGAGCACAGAGAAGAAAAAAGCTGACCAATCGCCCCAAAGCCTTCTGGATCAGCCCACAGCCAAATGACCCAAGGCTATGGACTCATTAAGTTCACTGGCTACACTGAAGTAAGACAGACAGCATTTGGACTAGTTGCCTTGAAGCAAGAAAGGGAAAATCTCCCCAAACCCCAGAACAGCCATCTGTGAGGCTCCTGCAGTTCTTCAATGGGGAAGTTTTCCCCACGGAATTGGCATTCAACCCTATGGCACTGCCTAGCCTACCTGACCGATGCACTCCAGGAAATCACAGCCTATTTAGAAAGACATACAACAAAGGCTTTATAAGAAGTTTGCTCCACAAAGCTATCGTATGTGCTTTGCCTGGGTCAGTGGCTCCAAGCTGTCAGGCTGTTTATTAGGTTTTAATCTAAGGTTAATTCTTATTCTACTGGAACTGGTTCATCTGCTGTGCCACTCAGCCTGTACCACGGTGCTGGGAACAATTGGCTCCTATGGAAATGCACCTGCCTGTGTTGCTGGAAGCCCCCATGCATTACTTAGGAAACCAAATTCCCCTAGACTGCTTGCAATCCCCACAGGAATGCCCAGCCAGCCAGTGGAAGCTGTTGAACAGGGAGAGTTGGAAGAGCCACAGCACCAACCAATTAATAAGCAGCACTTTTGCTCTCACCCAGCCCCATTTTCAGCAGCTGCAGCAAGCAAATTTAATTCAAGGGTTCCCAGGTGCCTTGCAAAGCATTCTGCGACTTAGGGATCTTCACATTACGTATGTCAAGAGCTCTTCAAGCAAACTGGGGAGAGCAAAAGGAAAACCAGCAAAGCATGTCACAGTCAGTGGGCGTCCCAGTTGGCTGCTCTTTGGAGGCCAGCTCAGTGATAGCTAACTTCCCCCCAGACAGCCCCTCACCACCCAGCAGGTACCCCAAAGGGGTGTGCTGTTCGATTCTCCTGCACCCGTAGGACACTGAAGAGCACTTGGTCATAGAGGCCAGGGAGATCCCAGGGCTGGAGGAGGAGCTGGCTGGGTAAGTTTTCATCAGGTTGATGATGGCAATAAATCAATCGATAAATCAATCACTTGTAATGTCTTTTTTTTTTTTTTTTTTTTTTTTTTTTTTTAAATCTGGGGAGAATATCCCACTTCAGTCCCAGCTCTCTAGGAAGGTTTTTGTGCCACCCCAGCTAGAACCTGGACAGTGCACAGGCAACCAGCACCTCAGCATGAGATGCAAGTGGACTCATAGTAGGAGGGCCAGGAGGCAATATCATGAACACCCTTTCCAGACTGTTTCCTGCTTGTGCTCAACAGAACTGGGTAACAAAACTCCCCTGCTTCTTCCTTGCTCTGCTGTCCCTTATTCAGATCCAAGCCACCACAATGGGAACTGTAGCCGTAGCCATTTCTAAGAGCCTCCCATACATGAGATTGGATTACAGCAAGGTCACAGTACAACACTCCTCCAAAATACACTGCTCAAGAGTCAATACTATGTAGTGCAGCTGCACAAGAAACTTTAACAGCAGTAACTGACAGGGTGTGAACAAAATCAAAAGGTTTAACTTTCACAGGCCCTCAGCTTCCTTAAGGTCATAACTTAAAGCAGAAATGTGGCTTTTACTTCTCTTAATCCTTTTCAGTAGGAGCTCAATGAGGACAAGATCCGAGATTACTTTTAGGCACTATGCAAAAGGAAAAAAACTCAATATCACTGGAGAAAGATAAAAATCACAAATTAGTTTGTTGAGTTGCTGTGCTGATAATAGCAAAACTTGGCTAACGGGGAAGGGGTACTATGACAAACTGCCTTCATTATTAGAGGCTCCCCTGTGTCCTGCATTATTATTAAGCACTGACAATGCGCTCTGCGCTGTATGAATCACAAACAAAGGCTGTCCCACCCCAGAGAGCTCACAAGCAAACGGAGACATAAAACTGAAGCCTACTGTGCAGAACTAGAGGAGAGAGACACTGGGATCTTTTTAATTATTTTGTTTTCTATCTGCAGTAAACAAACTTCTTACAAAATGCATTTGCTTCCAAGCTACTACTGAATGGCAAGAACCGCCAATTTTAAGTGTCCCCATTTTTAAAATGTGTTGAATGCAGGCACTTTGCTGAGCTTGGATGAAAGTACCAGGCAATTCTGCTAGGTTAATGTGCTCTTTAAAAACATCTGACTCTTTTACCTAACCTTCTCCAACCAGTGATCTCTTCAACATTTCCTCAGTTCAGCCCCCGCCCCACCCGCCCCTGCTCTGGCATGATTTCTCTTCAGATTCAGAAAACCTTGAAACCCACTTCTCTTCCCCTGCAGAGTGTATGTAGTCCCAATAGCTTCATTACTGAGACAGTATGAAAGCCCTTTTGCAACACAAACAGACACTGACTTTTTTCCTGCAGTTCCTGCCTGGAGAGCTCTTCAGCTTATTCCCTTTATTTCATACAAGTGGGGAGGGTAGAATTCCACTTGCTTGAATCTTTGGCCTATAAAATCTCTAAAACCTACTAATGACTGTGGGCTTTTGTTCATATTAAAACCCCCTTCAGAACACTGAGCATTAACAGTCCGAGGGGAGGCAGCGGAGCTTTGAAAGCTCTCGATTGTACCCAACACCTGACTTAATGAACACTGAGCTGTGTACTCAGCCTGTCTCTCCCATTCAGCAGGGAAGGCACAAGACCATCAGGGTCTGGCAGTTTCCCCAACTACAGCTCTTAATCAGCAAGGAGACATTGATGGAGCTGCTTTCTGAGGTTCTCTTCCCAAGAGCACGCACTGAGGCTCCAGAAGAGCAGACCTTACCTGCCTGACTTCCAGGCGATACTTGAGGATGGGATCCACAGCATCAGGCTCCTTCTGTGTCCACTGCAAGATGTAAGAGTAATTCTTGGATTGCTTCTGGCTCAAGGTGGGGTTGGGAGTATCATAGTAAAACTCTGGGCTGTAAGCTTTTGCTGAAGAAAAAAAAAAAAAAGGAGGAAAGTAAAGAGTGGGATGGAAGTGGAACATAAATTACAAAGAGATGCAGTGAGAGTGGAAGGGGACTACTCACACAATTTGCCTTTGACATGACAGATCCCTTTAATGTTCCACTTGGTGTTGCATAGACATGCTAAACTGTCCATGACATCTTTCTCTGTGGATCACTACTGCTTTCCCAGCCTAACTTACTGGGAGGGTTCACAGACCTGCAACACCAGTGGGGCATGGCCAACACCCGAAAAGGTGGGAACAGCTTCAGTTCTCCAGCTGGAGCCAGCTCTCATATTTTCTGTCTTGCTTTTGTAGTTCGGACTGAGGTAACAGCTTTAAACTGGCACTTCTCTTTCATCTGCTGCTTTACAGAGTCCCCTGCTAACAATCCCTGAAGAAAGACAATTTGGCCAGTAGGTCATAGGAAAAGCATTATTTATCACACAGGAACCATGGCATTTAAAAGGAGACCTTGTCCTTCTGCATCTCCCCTACCCTGGTAGCACAGTGTTCCAGCCTCTTTGTAATGTGACAGTCAACTCTGCAGCAAAGGGGATGCTGACCTCAGCCAGGGTGAGAACAGCAGGAGCTTTGGCAAGGGCAGAGATGCCTTTTCTAAATCCACTTCTCCTCTTAAAAACAGAGGGCAGCAGGAGGAAAAAAGAAACACAGAAGAAACAATGTACTGGAGAGAAATTGGATGGTTCAGAGAATAAGGGATTTCCCATCATTTCTCCAGCTGCTGCTGTCCCAAACCAGTAACAAGCAGGGCTTGAAAGCTGGCTGCCTGCAAAGCCCATCCAATTTGCTGGAAGTGACTGAGAGCCCTCCCTGGCACTGCCCTTCCAAACCTGCCCCAAAGCACTGCCACGAGGCAATGCTGGCTGCAGCCCAGTGGGCAGCAGGCATGGATGGACAGCAGGATAGTAAGTATAAGCTTGTACAGAGAGATACGACAGGCTCAAGCTTTCTCTTTCCTCATTATATGACATAATTGTCCCAAAATGTCACCATGTCCACACAGATGAACTTTGGCTTAAGTGTTGTACCCAGCTCTTCAAACTGAGTCAGAAACAACTTGAGGTCTTACCCCAAACTGTCCTGTCTGAAATTACCTTCCCTTCTCCCTCTGCAATTCATTTTTTTGGGAGGTGCTGGGCAAGGCTGGCCCTGAACTCAAAGCCTCCTTTCTGAGGTCAGGTCCAATCCAGACCTACGCAGACCAGAATCACACAGAGCAGAGCAGACACAAACAGCATCTCCCCAGGCAGTCTGCTGCACCTTGCCACTTGAATCATGGGCCCTGCCATTCAGTGTGGTTATAATTAGGCTCGAAAGGATTCAATGTTTATTTTTTATGTACTCGGATGGATAATATTGATGTTTATTTCCAAGTCCTTTTTTTCTTATTATTTTTATTGACTTGAATTTTTGCACAAGCAAGAAGTTCAGAACCACCTCAGAGACTAATTGCTGCTTATTCAACTTGTATTGACTGTGGAAGTCAAGCTTCATAATGGATTCAGAAATAAAATCAGAACTGATGATAATCATAATCTTGCATGATATTAATTCCTTATTAATTGACTCTAAAATAGAAATAGAAGCTAAAAAAAAGTCCTTCCAACAGAAAGGAAGCACATCAAAATACTTTTGGAACTTCCTTTCTGGAAACTTTTACCATTGCCAGAAAGTTTTTTCTTTTTCTTTCAGCTGACAGGAAGAGCTAAAGGTTATTCACTCAGTCTTTCAGGGCTTTTGTGAGCTTGCAGATAGTGGGAGAGCAGCTGGTGACCAGTATGGGTGGCCCTGATAACTTGCTCAAGGGAGTGGGTTAGATGCCTCACTATTCTTTCAAAATATTACCAAAAAAGCTGATCTCCCATCCACAGAAGAAACTAATCCCATCCCATCCCATAGACCTTGGCAGGTTTATGTACTCTGTTTCCAGTATGTCTGAACGCCTCACAGTCACAACTGAGTCACAGCCTCCCCATCAGATAGGAAGGTTCATGGACCTTCTTTCACAGAACAGAAACAAAAAGAGACTATGCTGTCCCTCCACAGAGGAAATCTGCAGCAGATGTGAATTTAAACCAGAGCCCAAGCTCCCTAGTCCAGACACTGGATTATTTTTCAGGTTGCTCTAGAGGTCTAATTGATTTGTAGCTGTGCAGGACACAGGCGGAGATGTTTGGAGCTGAAAAGCCAGCATCAGCTATCAACACCTTGGAAGAAGATGAGAGACACAGAAAAACAAATGCTTGCAGCTTTCCAGATGAGGGCTGTATAGGGATGACCACTACTTTCTGCTGAGGGGATCTTTTCTCATGGGGCATGCCATAGCACATAGGATGGCAGTGTGTACTTGTTACTACTTCCACCAAGAAACTGGGAACCTGGGAGCACTCCCAAACTTGTTAAGAACAAAGTTTGCCCTGATGGGTTGCCCATAGTGAAATATGGTTTGCTGTGTAGTTAGTGAGATGAGAGTTGCAAGCATATGAAGAAAGAGTAGATAGCCAAGGCTCTGAAGCATAATCCACTGCCAGAAAAATTCTGGGAGATACCCACGGTGAGGGTAAGGTCCTGAAAAATGCTCCTAAAATAGAAATGGTTTGGGTTGCCCCATTCCTGAGTTACAGCATAACTGAGCTTTTCCAGACCCTAGGAAAGATTTAAAGATTTGCTTTAAAGTCTGACCTCTTTGCATATTATTTATTCTCTCTCTCTCTTTTTTTTTTCCCCTAGCCCTGTTTTGACATGTATTATAAATTGGCCCTATTCTGGAAAAACAATATTTTGGCTGAATTAACTGTTTATTAAGGCAACTTCATCTGAGAGCTTGTCTAGAATCTAGTGCCCAAGCCAATTCTGAGGTCATGGGAAAAACAGATTTAATGATCAGTTAGAGAGGCTAGGTCAGATGTGTGGTTTTAGGTGCTATAACTCTGCCATCCCGCTCTGCAGTTGCAGGTACTAGGAAGCAGCCCTTGTGTGTGCTGGAAAAACAAAACAAAACAGAAAACTGAGCAGCAAATCCACTAGTACTAATATCCAACCCCAAATCACGTTTGTCCTATCAGACAATGTGATACAAAGACAGCCTGGAGTCATAGGGAAGGCATAGGAATACATGGTACCATTGGTTTGTTTGTTTGTTTCAGAGGGGAAATCTGATGTTTTTGGAGACTGCTGGCAGGATGTAGAGCCTTTCAATCGTCCTTGGTCAATACTTATCTACCAAGCTTGAAAATACTACTACGAAGCCTGAAAGCTGATGGCAGCCTCGGGTTTTAGTCCCATATCTTTTGGGCAAATTTCGAAATACTGCTCACATACAACAGCGGCTGGCAGTAACTGCCCCGGGTCCATCCCAGATGTGAAGGACTGCCTGGATGATGGAGACACAAGTCCCTGTGGACTTACAGAAAGTCACCCCTCCTGAACACAATGCCATGCACAAAGGAGGCAGCAGAAGTGGGACATGCTGCTCGTACCAGCATTTACTGGGAGCAAGCTTCCCACCTCCGTGTCCCCACCTAACAGCTCGCTCTGTGACTTACCAGACACCTGGAAGAGGCAGGCGGACACCCCCACGTCGTTGGAAATGCTGCACTCGTAGTTCCCGCTGGTCTCCCGGCTCACGCTGTCCACCTTCAGCTCGGAGTAATCCTGCTGCTCTGCCGGGGGCTGCGCCAGGAGGGTCCCGTTGAAACGCCAGACAGAGGTGGCCACCTTCATGGGGCTGCCCTTCAGCATGGTGCAGCGCAGGGTGACGCTGCGCCCCACGCCCTGGCGCACGTCCTGGAAGGCTGGCTCCACCACCGGCGGGACTGGGGACCGAACAGAGCAACAGATGCCATCAGAGGACAGCCACCCCACTCGGCACGGCCACCGTGACACTGCCTCTGAAGAGACAGGCACTGATTACTTCCGAGGGGATATTTGTTTTATATCTGGAGACAGATTTGTTGGACTAAAAGCAGCGATAACCACCTGGCGTCTCCTTCTGACTGGGCTGGAGCCACGTATCCACTCCCTCCCATTTATTAGGTCGGGGGGCCTTTAGCAAGTTCTCATCCCACGGGGAGACACTGCTCGGGGGAGCTACCAAGCCCTGCTCTTTCATATGGAAAGTGCAACTTCTGCAGGTGAGCACCACAGCTTGGGTTCAGTCCTTGGGTCCCAATCAGAATAACCATGGTCCTCATCCCTCGTATCCAGCATAATCTGCACTACCCAAGCAGGCAGGAACACTCCCAGGCAGTATCATTCACATCCTGTTCAGCGTCCAACAGGGCTATCAGAGACACCACGTTCAGATGGAGAGACGAACACTGTGTGTCCTCAGACCTCAAGGGATGTTAGAGGACCTCTCCCAGATGCATCAGATACACCAGTAAAATACACCAGAGACTGGCTACCAGGACCCTAAGCCCTATTCTAATCTCTGCCAGCAACGCCCTGATGTCATGAGTTGAATCACTTCTCTCCATGCCAGTTTCTTTGCCAGTTACATGAGAGTGATGATATGTGGACGTCTTCCTAGGAAAGAAGGTTAACTCTTGGTTCTTTAGCACTTGTAAAAAATTACAGGAACCTCATGATTTGGGCATGGCTGAGACAGAGCAAGTAGAAAGCCTGTGTTGGTATTGCTTGGGTCAAAAACCTTATTTAACACAGTGGCAGAGGACCTCAGTCTCCACAGCCATCTGGTGGACATGTTTCATATGCAATAAGTTCTTAATTAAAACACTGGAGCATGGGAATAACCAGCAACTCTCCCTCTAAAATGAGAAAAGGCTTCCTGAACACAAAGCAGCTGTTAGCCCAAACGGACAAGAGGGAGAACAGATTTATAGCAGCTCCGGCACCATCACAACTCACCATCTCTGGGTTCAGAGCACCTGCTCTTCCACTGACAACTTCCTACAAAGCACCTGTCCCCTCTAAATGTCTGCAGAGCTGCCAAGCATGGGTCCCCTCCCGCAGCCTGACCCCAGCAAGGCCCTCCTACAGCTCTGTAAAACTGCTGACTTCTCCATCAGCCACTGTATAGGTCTGCCGCGCAGTGTCCTCTCCCTATGGACACAGCTGAACCTGTGGGTATGCATCACACGAGCACTCCCTCCACCCGGCAGCCCTGCTCGACTGTGGCTGATTGTTTTCTAGGTATCTGTTCTCAGCTCTCAGCCTCTGGGCCCTTTACTGCACTTAAGTGGATTAAAAGCAACCCTTGACTGAGCTCACGTCGCCGTGCTGAGTAGCATGGTCAGCTCATTACAGATGGCTTTGCTAGCAATGTGTCTCAGCGGGTGCTCCAAGCACTGACTTGCCTTTGGCTCGCATGTCTCCCACCTCACGGTGAGAATTATGTGAGAAATTGTTTGATTAGACCTAGTGCCGTGAATGTGTCATCTCCATCCCTAGCTGCTATCCCATTTCTTGGGTCACATCTGCTCCTTAATTGAAGATGGTGGGGTCTCACATTATAATCAAGGCCGGCTGGTGACATAGGAAAAAAATAAAAAAAAAAAAAGAAAGAAAAAGAAATATAGGAGACAGGAGAGAAAGGAAGGTTTAAAAATAACATGTCACAGCAGCTCCAGATGTGCTCAAAACAATCCACATCACAGAAGGGAGAGAGAGGAATGGGAGACGAGCACTGTGTGTGGAGCTGAGAGAGAGGAAGAGAAAAGGTCTGAAAGAGGACAAAGTGCCCCCCACAAAGCCATAGCCTGTGCCCCTCTGTTAGGGAGGGCCTGGGGCTGGGAAAGGGACACTGAGGAGCAGGGCTGGGACTGTCCAGATCCTTCCTTAGGTCCCAGGAACAGCAGGGCAGCCATGGATGCGGAAGATATTTAATCTTCTTCAGCTGGGAAATGGGATTTACTTGGTTTGCACTGGGACAGGCTCAGGACCTATATTATCACCTTGTGAAGGGAATGTCTCAAAGTACCTACACATTAAAATCTGATAGTATTTTCTCCTCTTGTCTCTGGCACTAGGAAACACCCAACAAGCCTTAACCGTGCAGGTGGTCCTGGAGCCCCTGAGTTTTCTGGAAAGAGAGCAGAAGGAGGTCATCCATCAGCACAAAGGATGCAGCTCCATGGCAAAGGGCAGCTGGTGCCGAAGGACGCCACTGGTTATGAAAGAAGTGAATGGTCAACAGCAATTACAGAGCCAGACATCAGCTCTGGCCTCCCGCACCTGCTGGGGAGCCCACACTTCTGCAGGTAGGCTACGCATAAAAGGGAGACCCATGACCAAGGCGGGGATTCAGATTGCAAACCCTAGTGGATAACCCCATGGCCTTTTCTCATTCTCAGCTTAACACAAAAGAAAGCTTGTTTAAATGAGCTGGTACTCCGACTGCCTCAGAGCAGAGCCCTCCAACACGACTCCTGCACAGATACCCTGGGGGAGCTGCAGGAAATTATAATGATTTTCCAGGTGCCTCTGACACCCACAGGGAAGCAGCATCCCTGCTGGCTGTAAGGGAACTGATCTGCTGTGCACAGCAATATCGGGCTGTTCTGGCTCACTAAGCTGTTCTGGTGCTCTTTGGGGAGCCTGGGAATCAGACCCAGTTTTTAGCCTGCTTCCAAATGAGGGTCCTTGTCCAGAGGCTCCTGAAATGCCTTCCCGTGCCTCCCTGATCTCCAATGCAGGCAGCCGAGGTGCTCTGTTAAGCAGCAGCCACATCCCAGGCGGCAGGTAGCTACACTTGAAGAGGGAGGTAAAAAAAAACCAACAACCAACCCTTTGCATACACAGGGCACCAGGATTCCCTGGTAGGCATCACGGCAAACAAATATAGGCGATTACTGCTTTCTCTCAGCACAGCTTAGCTCTGAAAGAGCGAGCCGGCAGGAGGAACGCTGGAGGGGGTGAAGAGGGCAGCGCATTGCAGTTGTAGGCAGCGATGAAGGAGCAGGGCTCCTCCGGCAACCTTGTTAAGATGCGGCTGCTGTGAGAAACAAGGCAGGGCAGCCTGCCTTCACAGTAGAATTATTGTGCGACAGAAGAAAACATAATCACTCACCTGCTCGTTAGGAGCAAATCAAATCAGCCCAACACAGGCAACCTACTCCAGTGTGCCAGGCACCGGGCTGCAAAGCCAGGCTGCAGGCAGCTCCCTTGCTGTGAGCCCGAGCAGATGCTCTGCGCGGAAGGGGTTGCTAAACTGGCATGGTGTTCACAATGATGAAAGGCAAGAGCGAGAGAAGCACAACAAAGTGTCAAGTGTCAGGGGGTGTTGCTTTGTACCCCAATAAGCTCTCATTTTCTTGGTTTCATTGGAAATGCAGGACTGAATTGCACTGTTGTGCCATATGAGTGAGAAAAGCATTGGCCACTGGGTTGCGGCCAAGTCTGCAAATACTTGTTTTAAATGTCTATTCTTATTTTAGCCTTTTGGAAAGGAGGACTGTTCTTCCTCACAAGAGTCAAAGCATTTACTGGAGAGACCACAGTCTTTATGCAGTGTCACGTTGTGGTTCTACACAGGCACGGCTCCATGATCCCTGTGATGCCATCTCTTTGCTGCTGGTCCCCACCAAGCTCAGATGCCTCCAGAAGGCATCTACTTGTGTCAGGGATGCTTCCTCCACCAGGGATTAAGTCAGGGCACCCCAGGATGGCAGCAATGAACCACGAACACCTTCTACTCTGCCCTCCAGAGTCCCAGTCATCATTTACATTTCTATTTAAATCTGTAAAGTACAGCACTTAACATAAGCTATGAAAATAGCAAGCCTTGCTAGGTTAGAAAGCAGCTTGATTTTCAGCAGCTCTCAGCCTAATCTGCTGAATGAGTCCCTCCAAGCTTAGCCATGCAATTACAGCACCAGTGGGACTCCTGCTTGCAGGCTCCACCTCACCCTGTGTGTGTGAGCTGATAATTGACCACTCATTTATGGAATTAAAACTGCAAAGGACGCACAGAAAATGTGGTATGAAAGACTGCACTTTCCGCTTAGTTACAATTATTAGCTGTGTTTTGTTACTCAAAGTTGCTAAATATATCAGACCATGATTTTTCTCTGGAAAAGAAATCAGCATGGGCTGCTATCAAGGTCTTATGGAACATATGCATGGGTTTATGGAAGGCAGGTCCTGCTTGACGAACCTGATCTCCTTCTATGACAAAGTGTCGCGCAGGGTGGACGAGGGAAAGGCTGTGGATGTGGTCTACCTTGACTTCAGCAAGGCTTTTGACACCGTCTCCCACAGCATTCTCCTCAAGAAACTGGCTGCTCTTGGCTTGGACTGGCGCACGCTTCGTTGGGTTAGAAACTGGCTGGATAGCCGGGCCCAAAGAGTCGTGGTAAATGGAGTCAAGTCCAGTTGGAGGCCAGTCACTAGTGGCGTCCCCCAGGGCTCGGTGCTGGGGCCGGTCCTCTTTAACATCTTCATCAATGATCTGGATGAGGGCATTGAGTGCACCCTCAGTAAGTTTGCAGATGACACCAAGTTAGGTGCGTGTGTCGATCTGCTCGAGGGTAGGAAGGCTCTGCAGGAGGATCTGGAGAGGCTGGACCGATGGGCTGAGGTCAACTGCATGAAGTTCAACAAGGCCAAGTGCCGGGTCCTGCACCTGGGGCGTAATAACCCCAAGCAGAGCTACAGGCTGGGAGATGAGTGGTTGGAGAGCTGCCAGGCGGAGAAGGACCTGGGAGTGATAGTGGACAGTCAGCTGAATATGAGCCAGCAGTGTGCTCAGGTGGCCAAGAAGGCCAACGGCATCCTGGCTTGTATCAGAAATAGTGTGACCAGCAGGGCTAGGGAGGTGATCGTCCCCCTGTACTCGGCTCTGGTGAGGCCGTACCTCGAGTACTGTGTTCAGTATTGGGCCCCTCGCTACAAGAAGGACATGGAGGTGCTTGAGCGGGTCCAAAGAAGGGCGACAAAGCTGGTGAGGGGCCTGGAGAACAAGTCCTACGAGGAGCGGCTGAAGGAGCTGGGCTTATTCAGCCTGGAGAAGAGGAGGCTCAGGGGCGACCTTATTGCTCTCTACAGATACCTTAAAGGAGGCTGTAGCGAGGTGGGGGTTGGCCTGTTCTCCCACGTGCCTGGTGACAGGACGAGGGGGAATGGGCTAAAGTTGCGCCAGGGGAGTTTTAGGTCAGATGTTAGGAAGAGCTTCTTTACTGAAAGGGTTGTGAGGCATTGGAACAGGCTGCCCAGGGAGGTGGTGGAGTCACCATCCCTGGAAGTCTTCAAAAGACGTTTAGATGTAGAGCTTAGGGATATGGTTTAGTGGGGACTGTTAGTGTTAGGTTAGAGGTTGGACTCGATGATCTTGAGGTCTCTTCCAACCTAGAAATTCTGTGATTCTGTGATTCTGTGATATATGACTCTATCCAGGGTCTATATAGACTATATCCAGTCTATTACATTCTCGTAGGTACCCTCCTGCAGTTGCACTGGATTTATCTAGATAACCAAAGCAATGCCAGCAGAGGGTACTTTTTTTTTTTTTTTTTTTTTTTTAATCCAGTTCCTGGTCCCATAATCCAGGGTGCTAGATAGGTCACAGGCATCACAGTGTTGCACTCTTAACTTCACAGCCAGTAGAAAACTCCATGGAGTTCCAGGAGAGACCACAGCTCTCCACTCAAACCAGAGGGAAGCTCTTTTGCTATCACAAGGCTGAGAAGTCACAGCTGAGTAATTCTATTCCCTCCAGTAGCACCCACAATCCACACACCAACAACGCACATTGGGCACCAGCCAAAGCAGTTTCCATTTGGAGACAAATATCCAACTAATATTTGCAAGCTCAGTCTCCTCTGCTTGTTTCTGAGATATAATTGAGTAGTTAGGAGAGGGGAGATGGAGGAAGGCTAGCTCAACCAATCTGAGCTAAAAGCCAGAATATTTCTTTCATCTTCTATGCCTTTTGCCTTTGCACTTCAGTTTCCCCACGTATAAAGAGATAAAATGTGTATTTCTGCAAAATGCTTGAAAGCCAATTTGCAAGTATTGTTATTTCAAACAAAACAAATTTGTTTGAGTACATTTTCTGCCAGACAAGTGGGTGGAGGAACCAGAGGAGCAGGGCTGAGAGCAGAGCAGGGTTAGCACTGTGCTAGTTGACTGCTTCTAAAAGAAGAACAAATGAAATAAATTCACTACCAGCTTTTCTGCTTTCTTCTTCTCTGAACTTTCCAAGCCAATTAGCTCAACCTGTCTTCACCTTGTTTTAACAAAGAGGGATTTGCTAAAGGATTTCCTCTTCAGCATGATGAGCTGTGGTGATTAATACATGAGATCCCCTAGCTCACTTTGCAAAGTGCTTCTTGAAAGTCCATGCTGGGTGGGAGTTTCCTGACCTTCTGCCTCACGTATATGTCTCCTCAAAAAAGATCTGTCCCAGACATACTGGAACTCCACTCAGACTCACTGCCCAGTTAATTCATGCTAACAAGACACTACAAAGACGAGCATTCCCTTGCAGTGTAAAGCCACCTCATTCCCATGCCTCACTTACCTTCAAGTGCCTGCTTTCAAAACAGTGCACTCCCCTAATTGAAACAGATGAGTGGGAAAGGGTGATGTATGTGCAGAAGACATACACATGTGAAACACATGCTGTTAACCCTTCCCCCCACCCACACAACACCCAATTAGAAGAGTTATTCACAAAAGAAGTAAAGCGGGTAAGAGAGTGGGCATGCCTATTTTGGAACTAATGTCTACAATGACAGCCCGACCAATGACACAACCCAAATCTAGACTTTGCAGGAAAACGTTGTCTCTAACTCACAGGCAATTTTGCTGGTTATAGCACGGTGAAGCAGGATGAGAGCTACACCAGATCTGGGATTCTCTTGCCCACCCATGCACCCACAAGGGGAAGTCCTCCTGTTTGAAGCAGCGTCAGACCACCAACTCTCCACTCAGGTTTTGCTTCTGTCTCCTAAAAGATAACAAGATGCCAGCTCATACCCATGCATCCATTATTACATGCTTCTGTTTAACAAATTGGGCTGGCAGTGACATCCTGCTCCCAACAGCATATAAATAGTTTAGATGCAAACATTCACTAACAATCAGCCAATGATACTCTTTCCCCAAAAGCATCCCACGTGCATTATCTTTTGGCAGAGAACCAGTTATCTTACTACTCAATAATTCATAGGTGAGCTACTCAGCTGGGTAGTTCTGGGAATAAAGAAACCCATTGCCAGTGCAAACTAAGGAGAAACAAAACAAAACAAACAAAAATCAATTTTAAAACAAAAACAAACAAACAAAAATGCCAACAGAGAACCAAATGGGATTCTTCTTCCAGAATGGAGAATCCACATCTTTCTTTGTACTTCAGGGTTTAATCACTAGTTTTTTGTTACCATCTAAATCATTTCCTTGCTGCAGTTTAAGCCTATTGCAAGTCATCCCCATAACTGGTGTTTTCATCCTAATAATAAACTCTGACCTATTGCTGTAGCTCTCAACCTGAGCAAATAACAAAAGGAGAGAATTTTTGGCCCTCTTCTGAAGTCCTTGACAAATGATGTGGCCTTTCATACACATACATACCTACACATTCCCCCTTTCTCTCCTCCCTCTGCTCTTCAAGTGGCAGGAGCACAGCTTTAGTTCCTATTTACATTTTTGTTTTCTCTGGGCAGAAACACTGCCTTAGAGTATTAAATGCTAGAGGATTACTCACATCTAGTTTGAGGAAGGAGAGAAGTAAAAGACAAATCTGAAAGTACAGCTCTGACTCTCCTCACGTGCCTGGCAGAGACAAGCAGGGCACAAGGGCCTATAAAGGGGCAGAGAGCAACAGGTACCATTTAAAACTTGTGAGCAGAAATAGAGCTGCTTGGCCCATTACAGCAGAATGGGCTTCCCTATGCTTCCATCCACAGTATTAAGTTTAAAACAGAGGGAAAACAAGCAGTCTGTGGTGTTCATAGTCCTAGGATAGGCCCTCCATATTCCTGTGAAGGGTTGGAACAACTGAGAAAAGACTGATCATCTTCCCAAGTTTGACAACAAACTTGGAGCTAGCTGGAACAGGACTTTAAAGTCCTAATTTATCCTAATGTCCTCTCTATGAACCTCTCCATGAACTTCCAGTGTCTTGCTGAAAGAGTTCATCACACACTTCTGAGTCGTAACACGCATCTGAAGCTTGGGCAGCACGTCCTGCTGTTGGGCAGGAGCCACCTCCTGTGTGTGAGCCGCTTTGTACCACAATGGAGCTACCCTGGGAAGGAAAACAAACACCAGCCAGCACGTTCCCTATAGCAAATCTAGCGAAAAATCTTTGGACTCCAGACAGCATCCAATTAGTGCCACTGCTAGGGCTCATGCCCAGAGTATGCAGCTGCCTGCAAGGAACTCACTGAGTTTCCCCTTGTCTCCTCTGGAGAGGAGACCCACACACAGAAGAGCTACCAGGTAGAGGTGACTGCTGGCTGCAAGTAGCAATCTGATAGCAACAGGCTCCTAGTCCATCACCAGCCGCCTGAGCAATTCAATCTCTTCCATATGTTTGGACCCTTTTAATAAAATAGCTGAAAGTTGGGGGCAGGGAGGTTGCAGGATAAAATGCCTCTGAGAACCACAATCCTGTCAAAAGGGAGGAGAGCTTCTGCTTTAGAAATGCAATGATTTTCAGAGCCACAGGTGGTCAGAGCCATCTGCTCACAGCTGGGCTACAGCGTTACCTCACCTTCTGTTTTCTGAAAGCTAAATTGGGAGCACTAGATGATCCCTCCACAGCTGCTTTCAAAACAGACAAGCAAAACAAGAGGCAGCATAGCCAAAAGCAAAAATGTTGATTAAAGAATCAGAGCTCCTTTAATGTAAAGGTGGTGTCAGAGCTGGAAAGGGGAGAGATGCAAGCCAGAAAGAGCCTTGTAGGGGAAAAAGGGCAGTCCAAGGCAATTAAGATAATCAAATATTAACCAGCACTCCTTAATATGCTGGCTTTGAATTATCTGTCTGTACTATTAAGCAAAAAGGATGCATGGGGCAAAGCTAGCCCAGGAGGAGTTAATGCAGTTCTTCACTTACCTACACAGTGAAAAGAGGTCAAACTTCCCATGAAAACTTGGCTCTTCCTCAGACTCTCCTTCAGGCCTAGTAAGGAATTTGGATCAGGGAAGAAGAACTTATCAAAGAACAACACCCAGTTCTTCACCGCTTCTCTGTCTGCTGCTTCCGAGTTCTGCCGCCCATTGTTTAATGCCCTGCTCTACTAACTGTCATCATTACGCTGTTTTTCCATCCTTCACCCTTGATTGATCTTGATTCATCTGAGGAAAATGACGACAATGAAAACGTAACCAATCAGAAGGAGGCTGAAAGGACGCTCAAACTAAAAGATTTATGTCAGATATTCAGTCTCATAGATGAAGCAGCTGAGGTCAACAGATATCAAAGCATTTTTTTCCCATAAGAATTAATGTAACAAGGGGGGTGGCGCATACAGGAACTTAAGAAATGCACACGATTTAAAAACACAGGATCAGCAGATATAGCGTAGAGAAAGGAGAGGCAAGAACATTTTTTACTGTAACCTTTTTTCTGTCTCTCTGTGGATGGTTATTTCTTCATCACTGTCATTATCATCTTCAGATGAATCAAGATAGATCAAATCAATCAAGGATGAAGGATGGAAAAATGGAGATAGATTCAGGTGCTCCATCAGATAAAGTGGCTGGGGTCTTCCAGAGCAGTGAGTGGCTCCAAAAAGCCAGCTGCCAAGTAGCCACCATCTCTGCCATCTCAAAGTCCTGTATTCCCGCTCCATCCTTCGCGCTTTTGCCTGAATGACTTTTAAATGTGTGAGTGTCCTAAGTCCCTGTGTCTAACTCCTCCTCTATTAACTAATTCTGATGGAAAAAATGCACCTTCAGCAGATTGCTGGTCACAAAATCACCTCTCTACACCACATTCCCCAAACTGGTGGCACCTATGGTCCCTGTGGAGGCTGCTTTTTGTGTCTAGGTTGGATAACGGCAATGACAGGACAGTGAAAGATTCTGGGCATCAACCAGGTCCCAGTCATAAACTGATTAAGAAAAATGGGTTGTTAAGCCATTTAGTCTCACATTTTAGAATTATTCCTCTGCTGTTTCAATAATTTAGCCTCATGGCTTCCCATGCTGAGCTTGGTGTATGCATACTTAACAACCTCATGCCATTAACAGCAAGATGTATTGAGCTACAGAGAGATCTGCTTGCACTGCTAACCAAGTATCTCTTGCACAGAGGACACAAAACTGGGTATGAGGAGTTATTACAAAAGGTTGCTTACTGATCCACACAACAGGAAGAAAGCAAGCTTCCTATGCCTATCAGCCTCCCGCTCTAACAGTGGGCAGAAAGCACAGGCAGGAGCTGGACCAGAACCCAGGGGAGGTGACCACCAGATCCCAGCCAGTCCAGCAGCCTCCAGTCTCCCCAGCCATCATCAGGACTCTGTGTCACAGGTGAGTGAAGGCTTTGGCAGCTTGTTTCTTCAGGCCTGAATGACACCAGCTGTATCAGAGGACATGGACTCGAGCTACAGAGGACTCACTTGCCCTCTGGAAACCTCATGTCTTCTCTTTGTATCGCCACCATGTTTCCAGACAAGCAGCACACCAACCTCACTGCTGAAGCACACGTGCAGCCTCTCAGCTCTCACCTTTCTCTGCATTAGGAAGAGCACTGTCACTTCTGACAGCTCTAGGTGTGGTGGCCTCCCAGAAATCACTCTCTGGGTCTCAGGGTCTCCTCTGCAGCATAAGGCACAGGACAGAGGCCAGTGACAAAGCTGGCAATCATTCAAGGACAGCAGCCTGCTCTCTCAACCTCCCCATCTGGCTGTCAGCTCTGTCCCATCTCCTCTGGACTTGGACCAGGAGAGGGAAATTTATTAGCAAGCCCACTCACTGGATAAATCTGCTCTGACATTCGATTTTCCAGGCTGCTTCTGTGTCTGACCCTAAACTGGGACAGCATTAAAGGAACCATTTGGAGGAGCAGCATCCCTGCCACGTGGGCACGTGCCTGTCTTACACAGCTACTTTTTCATGTTGCCTGAGGAGAACTTAAGCAGAAGTGAAGATGTTCTACAGATCAACCGGGAGCGATATGCACTTCCTTCTTCTCCTGATGGCTTTAGGTCGGAGTGGATTTTGGTCCAACAGATAAATGCCTGAAATCTGTTCTATAAAGTTAAGTTTGTTCACATTCCTAACTCCTTCGGGGCACAAAAAGTCAGCCCATTACCTTCCCCATTCTCACCCATTGCATCAAGAGTTGAAACTGGATCCTGGCCTGAGTCAGTCCGTCAGCAGTTTTCGGCCTGAGGAGTTGTGGCAGCACTCTCTGTAACATGGCACCCTGCTCCTTCCACCTTCTCTGTGACAGATAGCAACAGCTTCCAGAATCAAATACCCCAGGTGAAAAGGACATTTTAAACACATTTCAACAATGTTTGCTGAGCCATCCCACTGTGGTGAGCAGAGAGAGGACATAATTCTGTGTACAGCTCTGGAAAGAACCTTCACAGACCAAAATCTGGAAATATCTGTGGCTAATTCTAAGAGTAAAGCCAGAAATTAAGGGAAGACAGGCGTCTCTATGTCCTGTTTGTGAGACTTGTACTCAATCTGCAAATACTGGTCTGAATTCATCTGTGCAAAAATGGCAAAATTAAAGGTTAACAACAGATCATAAAACCTCAAAAATGCCTTGCGAAGTAGTAAAACATGGAGGAAAAATGTACTGGAGGGGAAGTGCGTGATGGCATTCTGTGAACACCAGAGGAGATAAAATTGTTCTGTAACCTCCATGCTTGTGTAGCTTATAAGAGTACAGATAGGAACGAATTGGGTCAATGTAAGCAGAGGAGAACTCAGAACAAACAGCAATAAACATTCCCCCCCCGATTTCAGAAAAAGAACTCATGGAAGATGAATGTGGGATGCAACTGTACAAATTAAAAAATGAATGGTGATTAATATAGTTTTATGGGTCCTTGGCAGACAAACTGGGTAGTGTTTGAGAAGGCAACAAGAAAAGTAACTATCTTGTCATAACATCCTCAGGCGTTGGAAGGATCCTGGCTTGCTTCCACACAACAGACTAATTGAAGATGTAATACTATTCAAATGTAGGCCACATTAAGCAGCTTAAAAACACATTAGCTGAAAGAGTTCAAAAAGGAATTTTAAATTGGCGCACACACCACAGCTATCTCTCTAGTGATAGGGCAGATCTCCTCTAGGAAGACTTCCCTGGTGAGAACCCATATGAACCTCTTAAGCTGATTCTATTTCATGTCACCACCAAGGTCAGAGAGCCAGCCAGCAGGTTGGCATAGCTAAAGCATATCAATCACAAAGTCCCCAGATCCATGTGTGTAGCCAGCATCACACATAACCAACCACTCTTGGTGTCTGAATAACCTTGCACCCATTTGCAGTTGGAATGGTGAGGTGCAGACTTTGGCAGAGCTCTGGGATGCGGCTTGGGCGTTGCTTCCTTCCATCCCACACAAAGGCAGTGTGTTAATGTGTAGTAAATGATAATCACCATCCTTACGCGCCTATGTCAAGATAAGATAATAAGATACTAAGATACTGTGGAGAACACAAAATACGCTGCAGTAAATAATACACTTGGAGGTGCCTCATGCAGGACAACCTGGTTTGCTTGATAGAATGGACTTAGGGTAACAGCACTCACTTTGCCTCAGAAAGTGTGAAGATTTGGATTGAAAATGCTTGAGGAGAGAATGTGTCACTCTGTCAAAACAATGACTCCAGGAGGAGTCTGAATCAGTATAACCAATTGAAAATCAGCTTTCAGCTTAATTCTGTAGTCCAAAGATGTCCAAAACTTTGCATTGCTAAACCAAAGATTAAAAAACAAATTGCTACATCGACATCACTGCTGTATATGCATTGTTGAGATCATTTTTGAAAACCTGTTGAACAGGGATGACCACCATGCTGCCATCATGATGCTGAAAAAAAAAAAAAAAGGGGTATGAAAAACACGCCTTGCAGTGAATAGCTAGGAGACTCTCTCTGACTGCATACAGAAAAAAGGCTAAGAGATTAAGAGATTACTTGTTCTGGTATCTTAGACTACGCAAGAAAGACTGCTAATAACAAATAGTTCTTTATGTGAGAAGACAAAAGCATAAACAGAGCTTGTATTTGGAAACCGAAATAAGACAGGCTTAGATTAAGTAATGACCACTGAAGCATGGGAGTATAAATCCATTGGAACAATTTACTGAGGGATGCAGTGAATTCTCTGTCTCTTCAGTCTATGAGTAGCTGCTGCACAAAAAATGTACAAATAATGCAAGTTTATATCCACAAAGGTAAATCAACCATGTTGCTCAGCTCCACGAGTAAGAGTGACGACACTTGGCATTTCAATAACTGTCCTACATAGACAAACAGCACAAAAAGGTTAGAAGAAGATCAGAGAGCTTTTGCTTTCTCAGAGACATCAGGAAGCTGGAGTTCCAGCATTTTGGATAGGCAGATTGGAGCACATAACCTTATACAAGCAATTTTCAAAAAAAAAAAGAAAGGAAAAGAAAAAAATCCCCCCAGACAACATATTTCCTTCTCCCTTTAAAACCAGTAGGTGAGCTCATTTCCATCTTTTCATTTATACATATGAGCTAGTCCCTAGAAAGTCAATCAGAATGAAAACCTGCCCGTTTCCATGCATAAATCCGGACTTCTGCAAGGCCTCATTACAAGCAGTTCAAGGGCAGGAGAAAAAAAAAAAAAAAACACACAAAAAAAAACAAACCACAGAGATCTGTTCTGAATGCTGCTCTGTTTTTCTCTCACCCGCTAACTGCCACCATCTTCCATCCCTTCGGACCCATTATGCTCTTTCCTGCAAACCACCTTACACAGAGCGCTTCAAGCCCCAGCCCCCTGTTTTACAGCGTACCAACATACTGGCTGAAGGGCCAGTGTTATGCACATGCTGTGAACTGCTAAGAAAATGCCAGCAAAGCTAGCACTATTAAACCCATCTATATCACATTAAGCTCTTATTAGGTACTATATTCTAGCTTATGATTATGATGGTAAAATATCTCTTCGCAATCAGCACTCGGTAAGGAAAACTCCTGTTCTGTGCAAATGCCACTCTTATTTATTGTTCTCTTGACCTCTGCCTCAGCCACTGTCAGGAACCCATTAGTTTTGGCACTCCAACCAATCCCTCCCATCAAACGTGTGGCTGACTTGGACCCAGAGTTGCAGCGTATTTGGAATGGATGAGATTTACAGCCCCCATTTCATCAGACATAAGCACAGGTCACAACAGATCAAGAGCCTACAAAGGGTCAGCTGGAATGGCCTTAAATTGCCTTTCTTTCCTCACCAGCAGGGATCTACCCCAGGTGCCTCTTCCCCACAGAAATGGAGCAATTTTCAGTCTCTTCTGCTTCCCATTCATCCCCCTGCAGCTTTGGCAAGCAGCAAACAGACTCAGAAGTCAGCTTCCTCCCAGTCAACAGTAATGAAAAATTTCCATGGTTTCCCGCAATCGCACATAACCCCAGAAACAAGGACTCCGAAATCATGCAAAATGCAACGGGTCTGCATGCTACTAGGAAATTTAAGCATGTCTGTCAATCCCGGGGACCAATGAGGGCTTTGCAAGGTTTATCACTGGGTTCATGAAAGAAAACTGACTGTTTTAGCTGAGTCCTGGAGACCAATTAAATCCAAATCAGAAACAAAAACTGAGGTAGGGTACGAGCGTGTGCACACACATGCTTATTTGTGTTTGCAATAGAGACGCAAAGAGAAAGAGAAATCAGAAACTATATGAAGTGAAATAAGGTGAGAGGTGCATGTTGGAAATGTGATCTCTGTGCATAAAAATACAGTTTCCTGGCTTCAAAGAAAAAATAGTCTATTTCTCAGAGACAGACCCAAGTGGAAAAGCACAAGCTAGTAACTGAGCATTTTCTTCCCCACAGAAAGCTCAAAAAAGACTTACACCTTTCCTAAAAACGGAATCCTCAGCCCCCCAGTACCGTGTCCCAGCACAGAACTGGTGGCAGGAAGACTTGTTAAGCTGCAGAAAAGCCCGAACACTTCTGAAATATAATTCATATGCGGACAGTTTCCCTGCAGGAGTGACTGAAATTGGTGCTGTTTCATAGTTTGGGGTAAGGATGTTCACAGCTAAGTTAAAATTCAGACCCCTCCCTGGAGTGCTTGGTTTCCCCTTAGGTTTTCTATTCACTCCAGGAGTGCTTCAGAGGGACTTCTCTGCACAAGTTCCCTCTTCAAAGGTGGTTTTGCTGTTCTGTGCCTTGCCTCTGCATGCCCTCTGCAGTCCTCCAGTGGGTCAGGAGGAACCAGCTCTGCTCCAGCACCAGGGCAAAGGGAGGAGGTGAGGGATAGCACAGGAACCAGTTCCTGCACCCTCACAGGTGTTGCCTAAAGAAGTCTGTGGACCAAAAATCATGGGAATAAAGCAAAGCCACAGTGCCATAGCACCACATAGTTTCTCTCCGGCAAAGAGGCTGGGGACAGCAGGCCTCAGCTCCCCAGGCCTGGGTCCTGTGTCAGGTCTGATGTCATATGCTCCCTTGCAAGTGTGGACAGCTGTTTTCACCTCTCTGTGCCTCAGGCTCTTCTGCAGAGTTTAAGAATTATTATAAGAAAATGACTTGCCTTTTTTTTTTCCTGCTCAGTGTCTTCCTGGTTCCCCTAGTGAGTCTGGTACATGGCATCTCTGGGCACTCAACGTGCTTGCTTCCTGGTCACCAAGAGGCAGGACTTGACAGGGACAAGCCATTCCCTCCTTTTCCACCTTGTGATCCCAGCCTTAAAATGAGATCTGAGAGCAGTTTTCTAACTCCCTTCATCTACCACTTTCCTTGCCCTGTGTCTCCTGTTGCCAGTGGTCCCGCACAGCTTGCAGTATAGCACATGCCTCCCCAAATCTGTTTTGCTCAGGTGCTAGCAGCAGCTCTCTGTCTTGCCAGAACATATACACAAGCCTTCCCATCCTCTTAGCTCCCATATCCCTAGCCTAGATCCCCAGACTCAAGACTTTTCTCTTTTCTCTTTCAGGAAAATCTTTAAACCAGTATCTGAACTTGAGCAGCACTAGATGTGCTAGAAGTGGTGGTCAGCCCTGAGAGGGTCACAGCCGTGAGAGAGCAATTGTCCAAAAAGAGTTGACCAACGCTGTCTGCTGCCCGCTATGTCTGTGCAGCTCTTGTCTCTCCTTTCCTGCCAAAATGGTATAGCTTGGACATCTCTCTCACTTGATAAAATTAAGTTGCTCTCCCTAGAGAGTCTGGCAAAAATAAAACAGAATAATGGCAGCTTATGGAAAGTGTATTTGTTTCTCCCAACAGTGACTGAGAAATGGATTAGCTGATTTAAACCGGTTGTCTTCTAAGCAAACGAATTCATCTCTCTAGGTGAGGAGCTCTCTCACAAGCTTTTACTCATCCTCTCGATACAGCCACGGAGGTGTTTAGAGATGAGTAATGAGCCACAGAAAGGCTGAACGGCAGCACAAGCAGGCTGCAATCCAGGTAGCAGACCCAGCTCTCCCCCTCTTAGGAGGGCTCCCCACCTTCCTGAGGCACACATCTGGGTGTCACCGTCTCTTCCCTCATGGACATTTCCCCAGGACACAGTAAGGCCTCACGGTGCTTTGCAGAGGTAAATCCGAAAAGCTCTCAGGATGCAAGGGAGACTTCCCAAGAAAATCGCAGTGAGATTTTTTTTCCCCTCAAAAACTGCACATACCAAATGCTACAAAAAAGCAACACTGGGAGTCCTGGGGCTTTGATCCATGAAGATAAAGACTGCAAAGGCAGTCACAAAGAAGAAGGCTTTGGCTGAGCATCCCTTGGCATGTCAGACTAGCTGCCCCTCACAGCCATGAGGCTGGCAGGAGGGAAGGGGCAACAGGTCCTAGACAAGCAGGAGCCATTCTCTCTTAGGCCACATTTGGTACAACCCCATCTCAAGATTCAATCTGAAACCGATGTAAGCGCTGTCACAGTGTCTGTCTGCCAGGCCCCAGGCCCAATAGACGGTAATTGTTAAAACAAATCCGAGGCCAGCTAAGCCTCTGTGGTTGTTACTGTGCTCCGAACCATGGCCATTTGGATTTATAGCCGTGACGGAGTAAAATGGATTCCTCCTTCAGCCCATCCTTAGACTGACAACCCTAATTACTTGTTAGCAGCCCAGGCACTGGGCAGCAGAGTGAGCAACCCTCACGCTGTAGCGCTGAGGACAGGGCTGTATGCACAAACACAAACTCAGAGCAATGTAATCCCAGATGCAGCACTGCTAGCTGAAAATGTGTTGACAATCCAGAATAAAACTCTCTGCTCTCATAGAAACAAGGGGGTTTCTATGCATTGATAGAAACACAGAAATGATGTATATCTCGGCTTAGTTACACAGACCACAACAACTTAGGTGGGAACCAGGGAGGATTTCCATCAGAGTGGGACCAGACAAGAGGCTTTGTCTGTTCAGGCTGCTGGGTTGAGGTCAGGTCCATGACTGCAAATGATTTTCTTCTCCCTAATGAAGGTCTCCAGATTTGCAAACACTGAATTTGCGGAAAGCACAGTTTGCCCATGACTTTGAATGCAGAATCATCTTTGCCAGAACCTCAGGTAATTCTTAAGCCTTTGATGGCTTGATATTACCCAGAGCACTCCAGAGGTATCTCCATACCTCTGTTAGGTATGAGAGCCTACAGTTACCCTGTTACCTTTTTTGGGGAGCAAGACCTGCAGGATGTAGTGCAACAATATTAGAGTATGGGTGGAAGGGCAGGAAAGACCCAGCCACTCTAAGGGCAGAAAAATCACCTCCTGCCCATAAGTTAGCTTCCGAACTGCGCTTGTCAGCATGGAGGAGGGTGTCAGAATAGACTTCACTGATGAAAATAATAATAAAAAAATAATACAACTACTATTAATAAATGTACTCACAAATGAATCCAGCCAAGTCTAAAATTCTTAGCAGATGGCTCCACACTCCAGCTCACATGGCCAAGCAGCAAGATTGGTAAGCCAGCTCCGTCACAGATATGGGTCAGCTCTGGCCAGGGACATCTCATTTCTCTTAGACTCCCTTCACGTAAGCAGGGAGAGCTGCAGGGAGCTCTCAGGAGCCAGAAGTCCCATCCTAACCACTCTGAAGAACGATCTCCAAGCCAGGAGCATGTCTCAAGAGCACTTTTAACAGAGCAGTTAATATCCACGCTTCTGTTTCAGAGGGGGTAGGACACCTGCAAAGAGCGCTAACACTGAGCAATGGCTTCAACAGTTGATCGGAACAGTTTAATGCATTTCTGTTTCCAGTTGCTTGGATCCAGCGATGCTTCTTACTTATTTACAGTATCACTCCCTCCTCTCCTCTCTGCTCTTCTGTTTGCTACATAGATAACGGGAAATTGATGCTGACTATTGCCCGTCTGAGCACTGCCAATGGGTTCAGGAGGGTTTTAAAGAGGAATAAGTCAATAGGGTGACCAAGAATAACATTTGCCAGCATGTGAGCCCAGATGGGAAAACAAATCCTTGAATAGCTGAACATTTCTTTAAGTGACAAGGGCAACAGATGCCTCACCAGGACATATTCTGGCTGCCTTTCAGGTAGGGGCAAAGCCAGACTTTCTCGTCACTGGCCCTGTGGCCATTCCTATGCCTAGGACTATCCATGCCTCCTGAAGTCCTGTTATCTGCGATAGCTGCCCTTCCAAAAGAAAAATATCAGTCTACTTTCCTGATTGCACCTAACATTCCTTATGCTGAAGTTAAACACAATAATCCACCTGCTGCTGAGTGTGACAAAACTCAACCTAAGGGCAGTAAACCTAATTCTTTGGAGATCAATCCCAGGTGATTATGAATCCAGAAGGGGCCAAGCTCTCAGGCCATGTTATTCATTTTCTAGTCTTTCTTCCTGCCAAGATGTCACCTGTAGTGTGACCCAAAGATGAAAAACAGCATCAGCTTTCAGACTGGACTACCCAAAACAAGGTCAACTCTACGTCAATATTTCCTTCTTCCTCTTCCGTTCTTTCTCTGAGCACTTAGAGATATCAAGACTTCTGCCAAAGACAAGAATGGCACCAGCAAAAGTCTGCTTATCCAGTAAACAGAATTTGGTGGACTAAGTATATCTCTCAATAAAGGAGATGGGTGCTCTGCTATCAGTTTTTGGTGTTTAGCCAAAGAGAGAGAACCTATTCAGGTGTTCGATAGCCTCCCCTCAAGCAAGGGCTGGAGATAAGTAGCAAGTGCTGTGAGGATAAACAGACCAGAGGGAAAATATTGGAGGCAATGCATCAAGGATTAGGTGTGATGAGGAGGGTAGAGTTGAGCTGGACTTTGACAGAGCTGTCTACCAGTTTATGACATGATCAGGGCTGACAAACCTTCAAGACTGACACAGTATCATTCATGTATACAGGGCAACCTACTGTGACTGAAATTTATACCACACAGTTATATGAGGCTCCAAGAAAGCAAATGTAACATCACCATGATAAGATAGATAGTCATCTCAAAGGCGAGTTATTGCAAAGGCTAAATTTGAGAGTTACTCCTGTTCTTTGTAATTCATGGAAATGCTATTTTAGACAGGCTTTCAGGATACAGTGATCATTATTTTTTTTTTTTTTTAAAATTGCTATTATGTACTTGCTAAATTTGCATCCAGGTAGCATCCTTTTCACTGATCTACACACATCCTTTTTTTCTTTCCTCTTTTCATACATACTGGCTCAAGTGACACTTTGTAAACCAAAACACACAGAACACCATACATTCTCAAGCCCAGCATGAGTTTTACAACCTTATGCTGATCTCATCTACACAGGGTGACCCAGTCCTGATTTTAAACCCACCTCTGCAGAAGATTCACTTTGCTGCTGGGATTTTCTTGAGTGAGTACCTAATCCTGAAAAAAAGGCTTGACAACAGCATTAGCAATAGCATCAATATTATTAACAACAGTACTTTGCCCTTCCATGGCTATTTTTATTCCAAGATTTCAAAGTGCTGTGTTTATTATGCCTCACAAATCCTCAAAGAGACAGATCAGTTTTATTCCTGCTTTAAAGATATAAGAAAAGACAAGAAATTGTCGTTCTGTGTGGCAGCTAGGTTCCCAGGAGTTCCGACAAGCCCAATGTCTCGCTCTAACCAGTATATAACATTTCTTTACCCTAACCACAGAGCTATGAGGCTGCAAGGACTTTCACGAACTTATTTATCTTCCAAACCCCTACAGTTCAGACCAAGAAGTCGAGGGAACAGACCATGCAGCCTGTCAGAGAGCTGATGATAGAAAATTACTGCCTATAAGATAAAAGAACAAGTTTTTCTGCTTGCAAAATAAATAAATAAATAACACTTTTTTTTTTTTTTTTTTCCTTGGGTGGGGGGAGTGACAGATGACTTGTTCTTTTTGTCTTCTTGTTCTCTCTCTTTCCAATACTGCAGTGCAGTTGGCAAAGCCTATTTGTGGGCTAGTTTGCTACAGCACGGAACTATATGCATGAGGGTGAGGGGAGAAAAAGAAAAGAAAAAAGAAACATAGAATCAGGTTCTGACATCTAATCAGATCTTCTGTATTGATTTTGCAACTTTAGCTTTGGAGCAAATCAGAGAAACAGCCACATTATCACCCAGAATTCGCTCTTCCCTTGAGCGAGCTGCTTCAAAGGGAGCTCATGCAGGCACACATGGAGGCACGTCTGCATGCACACACACACACGCACGCGGCCGCATGGATGCGCGTCACCCGAGCAGGCTCTCCGGTGGGAAGCGCTCATCACGGAGGCTGCAGAAGCCACACGATCCCCATTTCCGACAAGATGAGAATTCCAGAGCAAGCGAGCAGACTAATGAGCTCCCCACGCTGCAGAGCAGCGTTTCAATTAACCACCGCGGTCCCCGCCGCCGCACCCAGGACCTTCCAGCTGCATGAACAAGGAGGAGAGGCACAAGCAGGGATATGCTCTTTGTTGTTGGCTCTTTTTTAGGGGAGGGGAACGGGATATAAAGGGGATGGGGGTGATTCTTGCCCTACTTTCTTGCTCCAGAGTTTGTATTTCATGCCACTGTTACCTGGGCTAGATCACAACAAAGCGTTGGTTGGCCTTGGGAAGAGCAATAGGAGGAATTCATTGAGTTGCTGTGATTCCCCTCCAGACTACCTAGCAAGACTGGATAAAGTCCAGGCTGGGCATTTCCCCTCCCTCTGCAAGGGAAAAGACAGGCAGGGGGGACCACACCGCCTTCAAACACCACCTCTGAACTGAGGACACCAGCAGGTCTGATGGTTCTTTGCTCCAGAGTGAGATTTTGTTGCATCTCCCATCAGCTTGTGGGGTGAAAGAGTCACCCTTCTTGCCATGTGCCTGTCCCAGCCTGCCTCCCAAAATAGCTTAAACCAAGACACCCATGTCCACCCTGCTTAGGGGAAGCTTCCATGCTTAACTTCACAGAAATCCGCACAAATTTCTCTGTCCCTGTGCTGCAATTCAGCTGCTGACATGCTCCCAAATGGACAGACTGATCGTTTTAAAAGGGGGTTCTTTCAATATGCAAAGTGCTTGTAGGATCTGGCACATCTTTGTTACTGCTGCGCTCCCACCAGCTTGCATCAGCCAGCAGTGTGCCTGCTTGGCTGCAGACAGGTCATCTGCTCCGGTCTTGCTTCTTCTCTCCCCAGGGATCAAGCCAGGGAGGAGTGTGGCAGCATGTCTAATGAGTGCTGCTGTGCTGCGCTGTGCGTGGATGCTCTGCAGTCACAGCCCAGAGACAGCATGCCTGGGTGCAAATTAACCTGCTCCCTAACATCCCACACCTGCCAAATCCACGTTGCTCAGGGGATTTCAGACATCCTGCCATCCCAACAGGATGAGGTCTTCAAGGGAGGGCTGTTCCTGCAGTCACTGCTCCTTCCAGATTGAGGCATTTAACCCCGCTGCCTTCATCCTGATGCAAAATCTTGAAGGAGATAACATAGACCCTCTCCTTCTGCCTACCCCCAGCATGTCAAAACAGACCTCAGCACTGCAGGAGCACTCCTTTACCTGGAGGTAGGAACTGCTGTAGGGAAAGGATGCAGTCACCCAATGAGGACACCAGCAGCATCCCTCCCTCCACACTCACCTTTATGCACAGATATCACTGCCAAGTGGAGCTGTGAATGTCACCCAGCACCGAAATCACTCAATACACCACATGCTAAGAATCATTTTTCTGTTGCTTACAGCTTTACTGCATGGCAACGGGGATTATGCAGTCCATAGTAGGGTCTGCCTACCGCTGCTTTTTTGGCAAAATGGTTCAGGCCTGTCCAGAAGTGACAGCTGCAGGAACTAAGCTGCACAGGTATGAGGTAGAAGGGTGCCATTGACATTCATTTGCTGTCTTTTGAGTGCTTGACTTCACAGCCTTATTAACATGCCCTGAAGATATTTTGCACGTATGTTACGCACACAAATGCACCCCCTGCAGAGCTGCTGTTTTGAGGTCATCTACTGGTAGGGAAATGGGAAGCATCGTGTACGAACACACACAACACCCTTCCCCCCTTCCACTTGCATCACACCACCCGTACAGCATCCTGCCCCTGCCTTCTGCAGCCAGGCCAATTAAATACAAACTGCTCAGAGGTCCCCAGACAAAAGAGACGTGTTGGCTCAGCCCAGTAAGAAAGGTCAGCCCTGCCTGAAAGCTGCACAGTGTGTCAGAGATGCTTAGCCCACGTGCTTACACACACAAAGGCATTCAGACCGGCACCCCGGGACTGTATGGTTATACTCACACTGCACGTTGAGCTGCACCAGGGCTTCCCGGGGTCTGATGTTAAAGCCATTGTACCTGGCTGTCTGACACTTATAGGTCCCACTCATCTCTCGGCTCACACTCTCCAGGCGCAGCTTCCCATCATATGTCTCCGCCGTCATTGTCCCTGAAGGCATGGGGGTTTCCTTATCTACCCGGGACCAGATGATGGGTGGCTTGGGCTTCCCTCGCACCTCGCACTGCAGCTCAGCCCTGGAGCCCTCCCGGACGGTGATGGTGGACTGACCTTTGGGGACACTGATGGTTGGCGGCACTAGAAGGGAGATAACAAGGGAATGGTTTTATACTTTGTTTCCAGCATGTGAGGAACATTCTTGAGATGCCTCTGTCAGCATCACTCCAACAGCCCTGAGAACTGCTTAACTTGACTCTGGTCATACCAGTGCAGCCCCTATTGGAACACAGTTCCCATGTAAATCATCCTACAGGACCTGAAGCTTCAGGACACCAAGGAAGATCCTGAGCTTCTCCAGGAATTGCCCCCTATACCAATGGAAAGTGCCAGCTTTACTTGGACATCCCCCTAGCTCCCACTTCTCTGGATGAAAAATGCTCTCCAGCAGCAGTGCTAGCACTGACAAACCCAAAATCAAAAACCTTTTTGATCCATGTCTCCATTTCTGGTCAGTAAATTTCTCAAATTGAACTGCAAACTTTTGACCCAGAAATAAAAGTTGTATCTTCCAAGGCACCTAGTCCTTTTGCACAGGTGAGACCAACGCCAAGATTTATAGGATTAGTGTTTCGCAAACCTGCCTTGCCAGTCACCCATAATCCCTGTATGTTTTACACTGAGATGCACATTGTGCTGGTTACCTCGGGCTCACACCAGAGAGAGGGGTCCCAGTAAACCTCACTTCTGTGCATCCTTCCAGGCCAGACTGAGAACAGCTCACTGAGCAAGAACTGCTGCCTAGCAGAGGCTAGAGCTGATGGCACAGTAACACTCAAGAAGTACCAAGCTATCAGTTCTCAGACAAAACTTTGCTAATAAACAAAGCTAAAAACCAACAAACAAACAACAACAACAAAATCACAACCCTAGGACTGCAGCTAAAAGGAGCAGAGGTTTCAGTGGGAAGTTTCCTGTTCATGTCCTCATGTCCACCAAGAGCCCAGGAAGGGGAAGTTCATGGCAGAAACCAGGTAATGTTGACATTTTATTTGTATTAGGCTTTAGAATTAAGAGTTCAGCTAAGGTAAATATGGAAGCAATCGTTTTCTGAAAGCTCTTCTTTCAGCCCTTCAAGCTGACAGTGGCAACACTTGGACTGACACTTCCATAACCACGAGGGCTACGTACTTCATTTCCATTTAAAGAAAAGTTAAGGGCTACAGAGGCCGTAACAAGCTGTATTAGCTCAATTCAGCTGCAGCAAAGGAGATGGTGCTACAGTAATTGCACATGCTACAGCCCACAGCAGCTTTAGAGGAGATTTAGGATGGCTCCAGCCCCGTTTCCCGCAGCAGTGACCTCCCTGTGCAACAGGGAGGCCACATTTTCAATTTGCAAGTCTCCCATGGGCTGGGGAACCTCATCACTCCCTGTCCTGAGCAGCGCCACGGATGACAGCGCTCTCGGTGCCGACACCGCCAGCAGCCGTTTACCTGGCGAGAGACAATTTTCTCCATGGGGAAAAGCTGTAAATTGTATTTGGAATTTTATTTTATTTTATTTTTAATTAAAGCTGTCTCCTCAGAGGCACTCAGTGGAAGCTGCCACCTTGGTGAGCACAGGCTTTGCTTGATGGGGAAACATGAAGCTGCCACTGCTGCCCTCCAGCACTTATCCTGCGCTCTGGAGAAAATCCACTGGGTTTCTATTCAAGAGCCGTGTGCTGGAAGTGGCTCTGTGACCGCTGGAGGGGGTGCCGGGATCTGGGCAGCTTCAGCTGCTGCACATGCTGCATGGAGAGCTGCTCCAGCAGGGCTGATGGTATTCACTCCCTTGGCCACAAAGTAGCTCTGCTGGACCAGATTGCTGAAGGGAGGCTTTAAAATGCCCCCCCTCCAGCAGCAGCACCCATGTGAGCATGTGGGTCTCACCTTCCACCAGAAGGGCCAGAGCTCAGAGCAGCTGCCAGTGCCAGTGGCCAGCTGGCTCCCGGGCCAAGACCTGCACTGGAGACCCTGCCCAGCTCTTTGGTGGGATCATCCAGGGGCTCCCAGCCCGTTGCTGCCTCCTCCCCTAAGAGTCTTAAACACAACTGCACTCTGCCATCTAGTGATCTTGGGCAAAAAGGGTTGCTCCCAGCGGCAGCAACCACAGGAGGTTGGGACGCCTGGCTTTGCACCAGGACTGAGGGGTTGCTAGCAGAGGAAGCACCACCAATGACATTTATCAGGTCCGTGGTGCAGTCCCTGGGCTGCTGCTGAATGTGGGTGCAGTCCCGTTGGGAACAGACTGGTCCCAGCGTTTCTGCTGAGAGACGGGGGTCCTGAAACCTCAAAAGCAGTACAACAGCACTTTCTGCTGGGGTACTGAAGTGATCCAAGTCCAGTTACAGCGCTGGCACCAGCCTGACTAAGGGTTTCAGCACAACCAAGGACTGAGGCCAAAATTCCCATGAATGTTCAGGACGAACTCCATGGGCAACTCATTGCCCCCAGGAGCCCTTACCAGATAATTAGCCTGATGCTGCTTTGTGCCACGTCCTCACAGTGACATGGATGTATTAGAGGGCAGAGCTGGACCCACCAACTTCTCCAGAAGCCAAAAGACAGCCCTAAGACCCTGAATTTTAGTTCCCACAGTAACTCACAAACACACCTATAGCTTAGTGCTGTCCTCACTAAGTTTTGACCCTCGATTTACAAGGAGGAGGCATTTATAACATATGGACTTCTGCAGAGAGTGCCCAAGACAGACTGACAGTGCAATCCAGTGAACATTAAAGTTCTTCACAGAATTTGCTACGACTGATGTTACCAGTCTTCTGGCCACGGTTCTGAAAAACAGGATATTCCTCATAAGCAATGACAAAGAAAGCAGATAGCTTTATTTCTCTTTTATTCCCTTCTAAGCAAAAGGACCTTTGAAATTTACTGAAATACCACCTCCACTTTCTTCCTTCAGAATTTGGTGGCTTCTTTGAGCAGTCACACTCTAGACTTGTGGGATGGGGCTGGGGGACAGCTGGTGATGCCAACAGCTCCCCCAGCGTCCCCAGCTGCCACAGAGAGGCTCACCTGTCTCTGAGGAGATGTTCACCTCCACGCTGAGGTCAGGAATGGGTGCTCCCTGGAAGGTGGCCACACACAGGTAGGTGCCGTAGTCACTGAACCTCAGGTCAATAATCTCCAAGCTGCAGGTCACAGGTGGGAGCTCGGGGTCATTCCTGGTGATGAGCAACCGGTCTGAGAACCTGGCTGGCTTCCCATTCTTGTACCAGGAGTAGACAACCTTCTCCTGGGGGACAGCATCCACGTGGCATGAGAGTTTCAAGTCCTGCCCTAACTGGATGGTCTCACTCTCTTTGATCACATCAGGGGTGATTTGGAACGTGGCATTCTTCATGGCTGGGATGAACACAGGTGCAAAACTATTTAGGGAGAGCGAAGTGTCTCACATGGCACAAGATAACAGCCCTTTTTTGTTTTGGAGGGCAACATCTCTGTGCAAAACTTGTCCTGAGACTTTTCCCAGCTATGCTCATGCAAGAGATTCCCAGGGCTCACACCTGGCAGGCTGGGGTCACTTCTAGCCCAGGACAGTATTAGAGCCTGGGATGAGGCTACAAGCAGCACTAGCACAGCTGCTAACCAGGGAGCAGAGAAGATTGCATGACAGCTTCTCCAGAATACTAATCTCTGCTAAGCACCACATTCACCCTCAGCTGTATGAGAACAGTCAGGAGAAACGCAAGTCTGGCCCCCTCACCCAGAAAACCCATGCTACAAGAAAGAGAGCAACTTACACCGCACCAGCAGGTTCACTGTCTTCTTGGCTGGGTTCCCCACGTTGTTGACGGCTGTGCAGTTGTAGTAGCCTGAGTCCTCTACACGGATCCTCCAGATGGTGAGGTTGCCTCCTTGCACGAGGCTGCTGGGAGGCATTGGGCCGGGAGAGTGAGACCAAACCACCTCTGGCTGTGGGTCACCGCCGGTCAGAGAACACTGCATAGTGATGTTGTCACCGGGGTTGACCACCAACGTCTCATTGACCGACAGTTTCAGAGCAGGTGGGGCTGCAGGAGTACCAAGAGACACTGCTGAGCTTGAAAAGGACCCACCCACTCACCCCTGCACACCTTCATACTTCCTGGGATTTGTTCATCAAAGCCTTCAGCCTAAGAGCCTGACACAGAGGACCAGAACCTGTCTGCACCATAACAGACCATGAAGAGAAACTCCACACCCACTCCACAGGTGTCAAATACTTCTATAGACCTGTGTACTATAGACCAAGTCCCAGGGATGCTCTTTCATGCACAGCTGAACAACTGGGAACAATTCAAAATGTCTAGACAACCTTCCCTTTGAATAACCTAGTACGTGGCTTTGGCTTATTTTATTTCTGCACCCTTCTCACTACATCTTCCTCCATGAACTGATCCAAAAAAAACCATCCCTTTGTATTCTCCATTTCATCCCATGACAAGCCTTTTAAAGCCCTTGTCAGCATCATCTCTTGCTCCATCCAGACAGCGCTGAGAAAGTATCGGTCCCTAGCACAAAGGCGGGGAGTATGTTTTAAGTAACAGCCATAATAATGCAAAATAAGACATTGTTCCATATTCATGAAGCCTGATTTAACAGCATCATTATTTCTGCCTCTCCTCTCCCCAGACCCTGTGTTAATGAGCTGTGCTGGATTGGTGTTGGATCTCTGAATTATAGCCCGTACAAACAAGGCAAGGAATTCTCTCCGCTCAGTACCCACACCATAATTTATCTGCACAACTACCTTTATGCTGGAATATTGTTTTGGTGCACCAAACCCAGTGTCCTCACCCCGGCCGTGGCATGTGCTATTTGTGCCAGAAGTAGCCAGCTTGTGCCTACAGATGAAGGCAACTCCTCTGCCACCTGCACTGGCTGTTTTGGGGCCTGTGGTTGTAGCCCTTGAATTCAGAGAGACCATGGCCTGAACATAGAGCCTTTAACAGGCTTCTCTGCTGGACTCTCGGAAACAGTGTCCGAAGTTTAATGCTCACTAAGCAGCAACACAAAGATTTGTGCTCCCTTTCTGGGTGCCGGTTAGTTTCTTGAGACGTGGTGAAGCCCAGGGATGCAGCTCAACAGTCTGTGGTTGGGCAGGACGCTTTTCTGTGGCTAAAGGGAGCTCATACCAAGAGCTGCTCCTGCCCTCTGATGCTGAACGAGTCTCAGATAAAGGCACAGACAAGCTGATAGATGCAGCATCTTGCCTGGGGACATCCTCACATCCCCTTCAGAGCTATAGAAAGGCTGAGACCAGCTTATGTTGAGAGAGAGGATGTCAGACTTGGTGAGCAAGAACCAGAGTTCCTGCAGACTTTGGTTAAGATTTCAGGATCTTGTGTTGTTTGATGTGCACATATCTGACCAACACTCATCTTGCTGAGCAGTGACACATTCTGGGCAAGGCAAAATGGAAAAGAAGTGACAGGTTGGGCAAGCACTGCCTCAGGGCAGGCTGCGTGTACATGCAAGAGGAGAGGCAGGCAAACTGCAAAGCAGCCACCCGCTCGGCTTGAGGCAGCAAGCTCCCAGAGCGTGTCCCAAAACGGAGCCCTGGCTGTGGCAGCCTGCACAGGCTCCCACTCCCACTCCTGTCAGCAGATAGAGGTTAACATGCCTCAGACATTGTTATGCAGGAGATGAATCTCATTTATTTGTAACCTGTGGCAATTCCTTTTGTTCTTGGCTCAGAAAACCTGCTGGCGGAGTCTGCCGAGAAGCAAGGGGACCATTAGAAACAAAGAGTCGCTTTCAATTCCCTTTGAAGTCCAATTTGCTGCAGTAAAACTGCAGGAAAATTAACCAGCTGGGCTGCTTAATTTTGCAGAAATCAAGGAAGGGGAAAACATCAGCCCAGCCTTGTCGGAGCAGGCGATGACAGCTCGGTGCTGAGCCAGCCCCGCAGTTCTGCGGGTCCCAACCTGCTGCTCCAGAGCCACACAAGGGCAGCGGGACAGAGCAGGAGCAGGGAAAGCCTCCTTCCCACCAAGGCTTCAGGCTGAGAACTGGTTGCCTGCTGCAAGGGCCAATCTGCTGACACCGAGCTGGGAAGAAGCACATCTCCACGCTGGAGACTGTGGTCTGTCCAAAGGCCCCTGCCAGAGGAGTTCAAGTGAGCCACCTAAGGAAGAGCAAACAAACTGGGAGGAGCAGATTCCCTTGGCCTGACATGCCACAACCCACCGGCTCCTCTCAACGTCCATCGCAGCTGGGTCTATAAATATTTAAGAGATCAATTTCCATGCACCTTGGTGCCCCTTGGGCCCTCCTCAGTTACAAAGGCAAAGGCATCCTGAGCGAAGCTACTCAGCATGCTGGGCACAGCCAAGGCTATGGAGGTTGCTAATGCATGAGCACAAAAGGCAAAGAAGAAATCTATGCAAACAAACAAAAAAAAAAAGGAGAGAATTAAGATTTTTCTTTAAATATTTTCTTGTCTATGCACAACACTACCTACAGGGCAAGTGAGCCAGATAATATTTCATGTTAAATATGCTCCTGGTTATTTAACACAAGCCCTCCTTTCTGTGCATCGCCAGCTTCATTTTCGTGGGTAGCTTTTAATACAATTTGCTAGGAACACATTTTCCATAGTCCCTTTGAGCTTGTGGTGTCAGGCTCCACTGTAACTGTGTATAAATATGCATTTACAGCTAAATAACATGAAAGAAGAACTAGATGTATGTGCTACATGGGCCAGGTTCAGAGCTTTGCTAAGTACCCTAAGAAGCTGGTGTGAATTCAGCCATATGCTGGTTTCTGATCTGGCAACAACTTGAAAATACATTTTCCCTGTTCACTCAGTACAGGGATTGGACTAAAATGAAGGATACTTTCCACGTGCTTGGGCTGGCAGGGGGAACAGGGCATGGAGAGATTTTTTATTTTTTATTTTTATTTTTTTAATTCTTCAAATGTAAAGCCACACCAAGAAAGAGCAGCTGCCTGAGATCCCTTTCTAGACCTCAAGCATAAGTTTTTAAAGGGAATATTCCTGCATTCTCTACAGTCTCCTACTGAGAGAAACTCAGACAGTGAAGTGAGTTGCCTGAGATGTGTTCACAGGGATCTTACCACAGGAAGATTTTTTTTTCCAACATTAGCTATATTTCACTTTCTTAAGCTTATTATTTTTCTTCTTTCCACATAAAATGAAGCAACTATTGTTCAGCACCCTGGGCTCAGTCAGATCAATAAACATAATTTATACAGTATCAACAATATCCCATCAACAGTTGGCAACATCAAAAGAGTTCTGTTTCCACTGCACAAAGATGACACCAGGGATACAAACTGCTTTGTGCTACATTAGAGAGAGGTGAGTAATTCAAACAACTACATTGCCTTTCTTTCTGATCATGGAATACCCCAGAGCCGGAAGCGATTTCCTGACATTTACTTACTATTTGAAAATATTTGACATATGTGGGGACTTCGTCATGCTTTATTTATTTATTTTTTTTTTTCACGTTAAGTGGACAGTTTGCAGTCAGGTCCTTGCAAGTGTTTGGTATGTGATTTTGGCTATCGGTGGGTTATTGCAAGTCAAGCAATAGGCACCAAATTGATTTCATTTGCAACTGGAGGCACACTCGGGCACTGCCAGCATGGATATCAGCATGTGTGTAGTTGCAGGATTTAATTATTGGGAAGGCAATGGAGATATTTGCTTTCCAGAAACATTGGCACCAGCAGGACCCCTGGGCTGGGAGGCGCTCTGAGCGCAGCCTTGCAAACCAGGCCAGAATCACACGTGAATGAATTATTTGTAAGGACTTCTGCAGCATCTGCCCTGCTCCAGACTGTATCAAATCTATTTTTAAAGTCACTTAGAATTATAAATAAATAAAACAGCATCTGGATTAAAAACTACGTTGTACTTCAACACCTACAGGTAGTCTGCTTCAATGATCACACAGCAGGCCTGGCCAAGGCACCAGCTAGAGGAAATTGAAGTATTCCTGGCCACAAAACTTCTGCATTAAGGATTTACAACACTAGCAGCCCCACGTGTGAACTCGAGGTAGTCCTCTCATCGCTGTAGGCCTGGAGAGGCAATGGCTGCTCAGCAGGCGGTTACATTACCTGTGGTATTTGTGAGCTGGAAGGTGATGGACTTGTCAGGGATACTGCAGACATTGCGGACGGACACCTGGCACGTGTAGCTGGCGTAGTCCTGGGGCCTCAGGTTCTTCAGCTTCAGGACTTTGGTTTCACCCTGGGAGTTGGGAGGAAAGAGAAAGTGAAAGACACGAGTGTACATCATTGCAAGTCCATCACCTGGCCCAAAGACTACCAGCAGCAACCGTTGAAACCCCAGGGAGGTTCCAAGCCCTTCTAGCTCTATACAAAGGAGACACAAAGGGTTTGCACTAATAGCTCCACCTCCAGGATTTCTCAAAACACCCAGCAAACAACTGTCATATAACCTGAAAGCAGCGCTGAATGGGTCTAGGCATAATTTCTTGTCAACTGCTGTCAGACTCATCTCGCGGAACTCGAAAAGCCTTGAACGTCCAAGAACAGGCCCTGATCTCATGCCGAGATGTCTGTAGGAGCTCAAATGAAGTCAGTGGGGTCTCAATATTACAAAATCAAAGTAAACCAGAGCATATGCTGCCCTAAATATGACATATTTAGCAGTTAATCTCAAAAAAAAAAAAAAGGAATGGAGGGAAAAAAAAAGGTAATTAAAAAAAAAATTTCAAATAGCCCCCCCACCCCCCAACATTTCTGATCTCCTTTCTCCAGATTCTAATCTCATTTATGCTGGCATAAATCCAGAGTGTCTGCACTGACTTTGATAGCCTTTTCTCATACTATGGTAACAAACATACAAACACAAAAATCACTCGCTAGCACTCCATCAGTTACTGGCACGTTGTAGAAACAGAATAAAGTTGTTAAATTAACAATAGATGTGTTCTGTAAATTTTTATTTATGGAATGCGGAAAGCTCAGAGATGCATCCTGTGGTTTGCACACCCTGCAACTCATATGTCTTCCCACGACAGCATGTCGCTGCTGTTCTCCTTGTGTTTGTCTAAATCTCTTTTGGAGAAACCATTCCGTGATTGCCTGTAAATGTGAGAAGGTGTCAGCACGACAAATCCTCTTGAGACAACCTCAAGGGACTGGGCGATGAGCTCAGGCATGCTAATATGCAGAGAACAAGGATCTGAACTGAGTAAATTAGAAAGATAAATACCTAGGAGACCAATAACCCCATGGAAGGCCTGTCCCCTGAGATTTGTTGCTACACCACACAAACGATGGCATTTACAATGTGCGTGTCAGCTGGTGACTTACACAATCATACGTATCCATTTTATTGATTAGTAAATGTTGGGTAAATGTGTATAAACCTTCAGGGTAAATAACTTTTAAAAAGCTTGAACAGCAAAGTCTTCACGTCCCCTTTATTGTGAAGGCCTACCCAAACCTGACAGCGATACCAATTTCTCTGGCCTGACTCTCAGACCACAGTACCCCTATGAAGGTTGCTTTGTTAAACTTAACTAATTTGAGCTCCAGTTTTCCCTCCCAGGTGTGCTGTAGAGGTATGCTTTGCCTAACTTCAACTCTTCTTAACCCAAACTCACAGATTTACAGTGGTACAAGCAGGAGGACCTTAAGGGCATGCCTGAGTGAGCATGGCTGTCCTAACACCCACCCCAGAGCTGGGGATGACCCATGGTGGCAGGAGCATTGCCTGACAGGAGCTGCAGGGTGCGGGGTCGTTTACATGTTAATGAGGCACCACAGTGAATTTCTGGTGGATGGTGGCTTCCTCTGAGGCCAGGGATGTCCTGCTTGGATGCCACATAGCACTGGACAAGACAAAGCTCTCTTGGGGTCCAAAGAGCAGCACTATCCTACAGTATTTCTGCAAATCTGCTGCAAACCAGGATCTCTGTGCTCTGTCCTAATCCCCCTACACGTTTCCATTCGGCTGCCCATTTCCACGACCTGCAGAGATGATGCGTTTCAATAAAACATGAACATGACTGCATTAACTGAAAAGTTGCCTGGGGCACTGCTCAGAAATCAAACTCAGCCACAGTGTGCTTATGGCCCAGCTTTGGGAGCACTGGAGAGCAGAACGGTGTGTGGGATGAAAGGGGCACCCTCGGGAGCTGCCCTCCCCTCCTCATGCTGCCTAGTGGTCTCAGCACTAGGGCTGGTTGACATCTGAAGGATACTCAGGGCTATAGCATGGCTTTCGATAACATGCCCAAGGTGCCCTGGCAAAAGAAAAATCCCTTCAATCACTCACTGCGTTGTCAGGCTAGCGACTGTGAAGGAAGTGGCATTCAGAGGGGTAACACAGCTGCGCAGGGTCAAGTCCAGCACAGGTGAGCAGGGGAAGCAGAGAGGATGTTGCCACAGGACGACAGTCAGAAAATGCCCAGGCAGTGTGGCTGCCTCTGTTGCTTGTTGCCATTAGGAAAAATTCTTCATCATTTTCCTGTGAGCTCACAGCAATTCCTGACATGACATGGGCTCACACTGCTAAATATGAAGCACTTTCCCTTGTTTATGGAGCTTGGGTGCTTGATTAAGTAAAGAATGGCACTGAGATGAAGAGGAGACTTTGAGACTTTTTTTTTTTTTTTCTTGGAGAACAGTCTCAGCTATCCAACAGTCATATAAATTCATTAGGGAAACTGTGGTCTGCTCTCAGGGGACGTGCCAAAAGGGGAAGGGATGGCAAGCCAGGGACTTCTAGGCTGTCATGCTCCCTCCTGCTGCTCTGCTTCTCTTTCCCCCTGAGAACCTGCATACAAAGAAAGGTACCACCAGAGCTTCTGGATCTAGTGCTCCTTCCAACGCCCACCACCCTCTCCCCAGCATAACAACCCATACCCAGAGAGAAACACCATCCACTGCAGAGGGCACTATAGCACACCACGATGCTCATCACAAGCTGGTGGAGGTTTGATTTTTTTCACCTGTGTGTAAAGGGGTTCATAGATGTCCACGCCATTGTCCTGACTGTGGGAAAGCGTCTCAGCTCCCCGTTTCCATATGAAGCGAGCTGGCGGGTTGGAGTTGACAGTGCAACGGAGGAAGACAGTCTTCTCCTGGTAGAAGCTGCCACGTACATCGCTGATGGTCTGGTGAACGGTGAGGACAGGTTCATCTAGATCTGGAAGGAAGGCAAGGAGGGCCGCAGCAGTTGTTAGTGAAGATTGGTCTGCCTGTACAGCTTGCAGAGTGGATGAAGCTCCAGGGGCCAGAGGGGAGAGGGGAAGCTCCCACACATTTGGCCAAGGACACCTGCTGAGTTCTTTGCTGATCTGAGGGCAGGTAACACAAACAATATCCAAAGGGAACAGACAGGAGTAGCCAAAATTCTCCCGCTCACCACACAACATTCAGAGAATAGAAAGCACCCTCTGGTTTGCAGATCCCATGTGATCCCTCCAGTAAACTGGCTGCCTGCCACACACCTCTCTGACAAATGGGCTGCATCACCCTCCTCAGAGACATCCCACACCCAAAATCACCATTCTCTACTTCAATGATGTCCAGAAGGATCCCCAGTAACTCTACTCTATCCTCATTTCCTCTGCTCTCACTTTGCACTTCTCAGTGCTCTCCTGAAATCACGGGGCTAAGCCCATGCCTGTGAGATGCCAACACAAGTCATGACAAACGTTAAAGTCAAGGGGTGAGAGTAGAAATAAGGACAAGATCAAGGTCCTAGATAGGAGCAAGTCTGGTGGGGTGCCTCGGGAACATGAGATGCAAAACACAGTGACAGGAATGCACAATTTCCCTTGCTTTTCCTATTAAAGCATCCTCTCTGTATTTTCCCCTCTCCAAGATCTGCACTGACTCTCCATCTTCAGCAGCTTCTACTCAGTACATCCCTATCACCCACCCCTAAACTGATCAGATTCCTTTCTCCCTTTACAGAAAACACTCCTTCTAAACCTTCCTTCGCCATACCTGCACCAGACACTGGCCCTTGTGATCAGATCAATGGTTATCAATAACTTCACTTGCAAGGAGACAGGCAATATCTCTGCAGGGAACATACTTTCTACCTCTACCCAGGGCACATTGCTCCCCGGGGACTGCCCTCCTGCTTAAAAGGGGATCATTTTTCTGGGGCTTTTGCACCAGACACCACTGCTGGAACATCAAGGAAACACAGGCAGAACCTCAGAGGAGGTCGATATTCCTCCTTCCAGAACCACTTTGAGATTGATTAGGGTTAAATGTAAAGATCCCATTTGGCAAGATGGATGCAGCTAGCGCTCTAAAAGTGAAATCTGCCCCCATGCCCTTAAACATGTCTTATAAAGTGTCTGTTAAGCTCAGTGAAGCAATTCTGTGCTTTCAGCAGCCTTATGACCCCATCTTCAACTGCAAGAAAACTGAGGCACATGCATCCAGTATGCCCTTGTGCTGCCAGCACTCTCTTCAGTACACGATAGCAGAGAGGATGAAGACACGTGCCTATCACCTCCAGCTCTCTCACGTCACCTAATTTTCAAGATATTTTATTCTAGAGATTTACAAGTTTGGAAGTCTGGCTCCCAGGAAGGAAGTGGGGGAGCAGGGATGAGTTCCTGTTAACGTGTCATCCAAATAACGTATGTTCTGTGCTGAATCACAAGTGTTAAGTGGTGGATTTGCATATTTTAATGAGCTGTATGCTTGGTAGACAGCACTTGTAATGGGACTCAAGATTTGTTGGCTTGACCATACCATAGCTCAGACTCAGAGAGACGAGAAGAGCTGTTAACTGAATGTCAACAAGAAAGGAGGAAAAAAAAAATAGGAAAAAAATGTACAAAACATACAAAGGTGGAAAAAAATGGCCCCTCTCCATAAAGCGCTCTCTCTGTGTGTCCATAAGATGACTGAATTTCTCAATTTTACATCAAATTCTCTTGGACCAGGTCTTTGGACACAGTCTTTCCTCTTTGCCCCTTCTTTATTCCTTAATCCCCCTTTATTTGTTCACACCTTATATGAGCAAGTCTGTAGCTATCATCCCTCTGAGGCCCCATTTCTCAGCAGGATGCAAGGCAAAACACTTCCCTTACCCATCAAAGAAGATACTCTCCATTCAGTTCTGCTGACTCCCAGCTACTCCTCACACAGAAAATATCTTCCTTTTTCCTGCTAAACCTTTCCCCCTTCAAATCTTTCAGCCTTCTTTAATAGCAGTCAGCTCTAAGCCTAGTCCTCCTGAGAAAAGCTAAAATAAGACCTACGATGGTATACATGTCCTTGATGTACGTGAGACGCCACTGATGTCAGTGAGCTGCACAAATGATAAATTTGGCCCAAGGCTGCTCATGGAGATGATCACATGGGATGTTTCATGCGCAATATAAGCTTGTAAACATCCATTCTTTCTTTCGCTTTCCCTACCCTCTTTCCCAAATGGAAATACTCCACACAACAGCTGTCTCTCTGTCAGTGCCTAGCCAATACTTTAAAGCCTCACTCAACATACGTTTGGGGCACAGGAATAACTTGATATGCAGGTTAGTGCTTCTGTATTGATATCCTCTTGGCACCAATGATGCTCTCCACACAATCTGGCTGTTTAATACTGAAAGAATGAGTGAGGACTAGCACTGGCTGTCAAGGACACCAAGGTCCACATGAGAGTGATTACTTACCTCTAACGACAAATCAGGATGTAGGGAAAAGAGGGTTTTGTTTTCGGATTCTGGTTCATTCAGATGAAGGTTGCCTGGGTGAGCGTTCAACAAAAACTGTGACTGTTCCTATGTGTTCCCTTGTACTTACTGCAAATACCATCAGAAAATAGACTCTCCTCCCCAAAATCCAAGTGAGCAGAACAGAGGTGTGTTACCAAGTCCATCTGCAGAGTAGATGTTAGTATGAGAAAGCCCTTGGCCACCGCATTAGCCCCATAGTTCTACAGGTCAGAGCTGCACGAGGGACCACGGGATGCTACATCACTCTAGCTCCAGTCTGCACTCCAGAAGTAAAGGGAATGCCTGCAGGCCATACAGAGAGACTCATGCCACAGTTCTGTTCCTAGAAACACAGGCTCTGGCAAGGAGGACTGACAAAAACAAGTTCTTTTCATTACAGAAGGCTATTGTACACTGCATCTCAGCACAGAGGACTTTCTTCCTAGCAGGAATTTGGGAACAGGGGGTGATGGGCTCAGGGACTGGAGAGTTTCAGCTAACTATCATAATTTATTATATATTTTTTTTAAAAAAAAGGCCTGCTGGCTAGGCCTTCTCAGATGATATGAGCGAGAAGAGGGATTTTGTGTTAACAGCTGGAGGAAACTGGAACAGTGGATTGCCAAGGACAATGAGCAGAATGATAATAATCCCCTAGAGGCCAAATCTCCTCAAAAGTTGCCTAGACTTTAAATCTCCAATTTCCCCTAACAGGGGGTATGCAATAAGTCTAATTTTCCTCCCTTTTGTTCACAACATTCCCAAAATAAACAGTAAGTCAGCATGAGAAACCTTCAAATATGGGGTGCAAGGTGGCATCTCCAGGACACAAGACAGACAGTAATTGCAAGCAGCCAGAGAAATGTTGAGTCACTGCTGAAAACAAGGGGTCCTCAACAGCTTCCCTCATGTTTACCCCTTCACAACACAGCTTTCTTGGGTGCATCCCAGAATCTTTTGCTCTGTTTCCACCACACTGCATTTAGCAATGGCACTGGTTTCAGGAGTGCTCCAGGCACCTGAGGCACTACTGATTCCAAGAAGAAAACCAAGGCTCATTCAAAATGAAGACAAAGAAAGCAAAGCAGAAGCCATCTACAACACCACATCCCGCACAAGTGCTAGGTACCCATGGCAATGACAGACATCACAGCACCTAGATAAGAGCGTCCACGTGGACAGGCAGAGCCATCTTTTTCCCATATGGACCTGAACTCCTAGGGAAAATGGACCCTGGGGACACCATAGTAGTCCCTTTGCTCCTGAATGAAATGCACGTGGTCCTAGGGCAATGCAGCTCCCTACCGGCCCCGCAGCAAAGCAGAGACACGCAGTAGAACTGTGGGAAGGTCTGGGTTGCCGCTAAACGACTTACACTGCACATCTACTCGAATGGACTTGATGGCTGGGACCCCAACCCCATTTTCTGCTTTACAGTAATAGCGGCCCCCCTGCAGCCTTTGGATCTTCTCAATCCGCAGGGTCTCGTTAAGCACTGACGTCTCTTGGAATTTGTCCGATGCGCTGCCAGCAGTTTTGGTCCATCTCACCTGCACAAGAAGAATGAGGGAAACACAAGCTGTCAGTGGCACAAGCCAGAGATCACAGAGAATGGCTGCAATCACTTTTCTCCTTTTCCTTTTCCTCCCCAGTCAGTCACAAAAGCGGTCCCTACAGCACTGCCAGACCTTACCAAATTTCAGCTGCTGATCTCAGTATGTCCCAGTAGACCAGCTGCTGATTCTCAACCATAGCCAACACTCATGTCCTAGCACCTGGGGTAACCCTTCAGTTCACCCAGACACACACTGCACATTCACCACTCCTACTCTGGTCCTGCAAACCCCAGCAACTTGCTTAGTTTAATACCACTACATGCACAGCACAGGACTTTCAGCATTAAGCCTCAAGATCCCATCTGGCTAGCAGGCCATGAAGCTACAGCAGACACTAGCTCACACCTACAGGGCTTTTATTGCAGTCAGCACCCTTTCATCTTCCTCTAGACAGCAAGGTTATTTCTGTTGTTTGCTTTTCCAAGAGTTGAAACCGCAGTTACTATCTGGCTCTAGCCTCCTTCCCACAGGGAAACACCATGTATGTTATTTTTTAAAAGTAATTCTTCTGCAGTACACAAACTTTTATTTCGAAGCTACAGAAAAAATAAAAGGAAAAAAAAAACTTTCAGATTACAGACTGTCTTGCATTTTTGGCCATATGGTATGTGTCTTAAGGTCCTGGCTGGCAGGGGCAACATAGTGGCATGGTACTTCATGGTGAACAGTGGCAAGAGGACAGAACTCCTAAAGACTGAAGGGTAATTCTTATGTCTGTAACAAGGTACAGCCCAAGCAGCTGAAGTACAAGCTTGCTCTCATTTTCTGCAACCCAGACAATAGAAGAGAGAGATGGCTTTTCTCAGCCAATTGGTGCCCTACATCAAAAACCTGCCTTCTAAAGGCTGGTGACTGATGGTCTCTCACAGTTGTGCCATTTACATTCTGGGGATGAGATCCAGCAGGTTCTACCAATAGAAAGGAGATGGATTTTCATTCAACTTTGGCCATGGATGAGAAGGACCAGATACCTTGACCCCATACCTCAAGCTTTGCTTAAAGCTCGCTGCCACCACCTGATTGATGCTGTTGCTCTAGAAAGAGCAGGGGTGTCTAAATCCCAGTCCCAGAGCACCAGGCTGAGCAGATTTTTGAAGCTAATGACCATGGTTTTATTTAGTCTTTGTAGGCTTATTATGAAATTGTCTGAGGGCCCCAGGACTCTCAGAGTCTCATGTTTGAAAGAACACTTCAGCCAGCTCTTTAATCTTTTCAATTTCAATCTCATTTAAGTATTTTGGCCACATTTTCATGCTTTAATGACTGGCTGATAGAAGGGAAAATAAAAGATTAAACAAAGGTTAGGAAAAGAGCTTAACTGTGGAAGAAATCTATCCATTAGGAGGGAGGGCAGAAATAGGATACGTGCCATGTTTTATGTACACAGGTCCCAGCCTCCCTGGTCCAGCCTGGTTCTACACTCCAGTGTCTCTCTCCCTTGTGTGTCTGGGCAATGACAAGCTGCAGTGTTGCCCACTAGCATGCTGTTTGCATCAGGCTCTGCTCCAGAAATCTCTCTGACTACTCAGGCTCAAATCCCCATACCCTGCCAGCACCTTCCCACATGTTCAACATCCTTAGGCAGGGCCATCCCTACCATCTTCCTCCTTTCTGATGTACATAGCTATCATCCAGCCATCACTGCCACAAGCCTAGCGTGATCGTTCTTGCTGACCTGGTTTAGATTTTTTTTTTATTGTTTCTAGGATATGCTTTGATGGATTATCCATTTTGAATTTTGCTGGCTGAGTCTCTCTCCCTCTCCTTTGTCAATTCTTCTCAGCCAGGCATCTCTTCACAAAAAAAGTCCATGGAGGGGTTGATCGGTGTATGCAGATGTATGGCTTCTCAGCACAAATGTCTTGGACTGTCAGGATTGGGGAAGGGGGCCAAGAAGGTGTATATAGAAATTCTGGCTAGGCTCCTGCAAAATGCTTTGGACATATTCCTTGAAAGCAAGGCTGGCTTCTTCATACTTTAAACAGTACTTGTGTTATAGGGCATCCCTAATTGACTCCAACATGTAAGATGAAGCTGGGCACCCTGCTGACAGGCCAGGCTGAAAGCTTACCTGTGGCCGGGGGTGTCCTGTGACCAGACACTGCAGGACCAGCGTGTCCCCCTCCCGAATCGTGTAAACACGCTCGCTGATGTTGTCCTCTTTCACCACGCACGCCTGCCCAGCATGGATGATTTGGGCCTGAGCAGGAGCTGCAGGGAGCAAAGAAGAGGTAAAGAGGGAAACAAGCAGCACCCCAGCCCCTTGACCCGCCACCCGTGGTGGCTGTTCCCCACCTCTTGAACCACAGAGGGGAAGAGTTAGACAGTGTTATGTATGAGACACAAACGTCTCAGGAAATGGAGCACTGGGTAATTTTCCCCGTCTCCTGAGGGGCTGGTATCAACTCTTACTTCAAGTCCTTTGGTGCTGTTGGGATTAGCAGCTCTAGGCACTGAACAGCATGTGGAGCTTCCCTAAGGCCTGCACAGGCTGAGGACCAAGGACTTCCTGATCTTACCTCTCCCAGAAACAAGCACACACAAGTGGTTAAAGCAGGGACCGGGCCAAATCACATCTGCTCTATGTCTAAAACAGGCCTGGCAGCTATGATTTACCATGCAGGGGGGCTTTCACAAACAGCACCTATGTCCCACTGTAGCCCTGACCAGCAGCAGGGAGAGAGAAGCTGCAGGAGAAGAGGATCAAATAAAGCAGCTCTGGAGGCCTGCACGAGCAGGACTTGGCTCCCTACTCCGAAAATGCCTGTGTGATCACCAAAGCGGCTGAGATGTATTGAAGGTGACTACGCAGCCCGATGAGACACCCGTGCTTGTTCGAGGGGAAAACTCCAGTCACACTTCAAGGAACAGAGAAACCCACAAATGTGTCTAAGAACCAGTACCTCACTGACAGTCCCCCTGGGATGCACTTCCCCGTCTTGCTACAACGCTTCCAGGTGACTCCAGAGCTGCAGCTCTAGTTCCCATTAGTGAAATACAATGCAAATGAACCAGCCACCGAGGAGGCGATCAAAGGCTTTAAAGCAAAGAGCCTTCGTGAGCCTTCTGAAACAAGCACTGCTTTTTCCACAACCTGTTAAAGCTGAGCTGAGCACCCACTTTTTCCTCAAGGTTAGCTGAACTTCAAGACTTTTTTTTTTTTTTTTTTTTTTTAAAGCACATTTTTGCGCTGCCACAGGCATGACCAAAAAGCTTTAAACCCACCCAGCTGGGAAATGAAAGTGCTCAAATTTATGCTGGTTTCATCCACCAGCAGCACAGACCGAGGGCAGGCTGGGCTTGGGCAGCAGAGAAAATCTGCCTTTGAGGTCAGCCTGTACAAACTGGTGTCACCTCATTGCACTGGCCCCTGAGCAGCAGGGACACAAGAATGACCCCAGGGCTAGTGGAGAGCACGATGCTCTCACTGCTGGGGTTTTCCAGCCTGCCACAACCACCCAGCACGCTGGCAGCAGCACTGCTCAGACAGCAAGTTACTCCTTTTTGCACCTCTTCCTTCCAGCTTATTGTCACTTTGTTGGCAAAATGATTTCAGCCCTTTGCTGCCCTAACTATGACTAAGTGAACACATTTGAACAATATGATGGCACAAACAGGGACAAATCCCTCAGCATTTTCCATCTGCAGAGCTCGTAGCAACATGTCTACCACCAGTTGGACACTGCAATACTGAAACCAACAGTCAAAGCTTCAGTGATACAACTGAGCAGGTGAGTGACCTTCCCTGCCTCTATGGCAGAAGATCCTTGTTAAAACAGAAGAAAGAATAAATCAGAAACCTGTATATGTGCAGGTATACATGTGCCTATGTATACACTTATTAAGTAATACTTATCAGGAAAAGACATCATGATTGCTTGTCAAGTGAACAATGGCAGAGGAGCGATCCAGATGCCCATGTAATCTTTGCCAATACACCTTAGTCCAAAAGATAGTCTCGTTATGCTGCTTCAGCCCTCAGATCAGTCCTCTGAAGATATGCCATAACCCACATGTACTGCAGAGAATCATTCACAATGCCACAACCCAGTCTGTGATGTTGTAGACTCCCTGCTATACGATTAAAGGAGACATCCTGTCCTTTTCTTATCCTGGAGCATATTCTCCCTGTAACCCGTGCTACCCATTTTTCAGTCGGGTCCTCACCCTGCAGCAGCAAAGCTCTTGAAATCTCTCTACACATTCTTGGGGCTGCATTTGCCGGCTGGTGGCTCTGTTCTCCCTTTGCAAACATGACCTTGCTGCAAAAAATAATTGCCAGCCACCCCATGGAGAATTAGAATATTTATCTGCAGCTCTAGCTCTCAGTTAAGCCTTAAGTCTTTCAAGTTGTATGCTTCTGCTTTTGGCCATCCCGCTGCCATACATTCACCTGTCTTCTGTAACCCTTGTCTGCCACCTGCCTAAAGGCATCCGTACATGGGGAATTTCCACAGCAAAACCATTAAGTACAGTGGTATGGGACAAGAGAGATTTTGTGCAACTATTTGGGTGCCAAAATGCTTTGCCACCATCATTGATGCCTGAATTTGATAGAAATAGTATTTAAAGTAAGCCTTATTCTGTAGTACAAAGCTTTATATGGTACTAGTTTATAGCAAAATGACAATGTTAGGAATAAGCCCAGCATCACAGTTTTGTTCTTCTCTCCCAAATCCCCTGTGGGTCCACTGGGCTGTCATGAAGCTCAGAAGCAAGGCTGTGTATGTTCCAGCTTTGTTTGTAGGTGCCTTAACTTGCTTGTGTTACCATCAGTAATACCTTCAGCTATATTTAGTGGAAAGGGACGTCACTTTAAGTGAATCCCCACTGTTTAAGCTGTAACATCTCTCTTGCAATCACAGCATCAGGTCCCCAGCAAGACCAACAATTGTTTTGACATGTTTTAAACCTCATATGAATCTAAATCTCTCAAAAGCGAGCCCAAAAAGCCTGGGGTTGTCTTGGAGAGAAAAACATTCAGAAAGATGCAATTGGAGGCTGAGAAAACTCATCTTTACCTACAATCTGATATTGGTAGAGGTGTGGGGGTGTAGCAAGGGATCAGCCCAGCTCTTGAGAGATTCCATTAAATCACAGGATGAGACTGGAAGGCTTCAGTTCTAAGCTCAACCTGCCACAGCATGCAGAGGCTGGGAAAGTCACCTCATTCCACATTAGAAATGGGCAGAGATCATGAGGATTAATTGCACTTTTAATGTGCTTGAACAGAAAGAATACATTATTGTTTGACATCATCCCAGGTCTCCTGGAGGATTTCAGGATGCAGACAGTTTGTGCATTGCCAGGACAACAGGATGGCAGGACCATGCCTCTCAGAGTCACCTGCTTCACACAAGGCCCTTGGGAGGAAAAAGAAAAGTCTGGAGCATGCGGCCAGGTGCTGGAGATGAAGCAGTAATCTCAGCCATTGTCAGTGGTGCTCCACAAGGAGTGAGCCTTGCACAGATACAGCCTGCCCTGCTAAGATCTGTGGAGCAGAACCACTCTCCTCAGGCTGGCAAACCCCAAAGCAGAGGGACAAGACCAACCTATGGAGACCTCTGGGGAGCAAGAAGGGCCAGGATGTTCCCTGCCCTTTTCCCCATCATTTCCACGGACAGATGCATCATCACTTCCATTCCACTTCCAGGTGAGAGAGCAATTTATGGAAGGCTCCCAGCACAGAGCACACCAGTGAAACTGAGCCAACCAATTATTTAGAGCCAGACACTTTGCCATGCAAAATTCAGGCTCTGAACCTGCACCATTAAGCCCTCCTCTGGAAAGGGCTGACTTGCAATGCATTTGGCATCTGCACAGAGATTTCCTACTATGCTTTCCACTTGATATATTTACACATTAAAACAAAAGGAAATTGGAATGGGTAAAATAATTTTATTCCCAATGCAATGTACTATACGATGTTATTATTACCATAATCTGGAAAGTTTATGACACTCCTGGTGCTTAGAGGTTGCTAATATCATTAAAAAGCAGAAAAGGAGAGTTTTTTTTTTTTTTTTTTTTTTTTTTTTTTTGAGAGAGAGAGAGAGAGAACTGAGTAATGTGGTTCACACATCTAGCCACTTCGTCTTTTTGAACCTGAGATCCCATCCCTGTGATGACAATGATGAGAACTCCTTCACAGAGAGGGTGGTGGGAGATGGATACTGCATTGCCAGGAGCCAAGTGAAAATCTATAGCTCAAGGAGGACAGAGTGAGATAGGGGCAGGAGATGGGGAGCAGAGAGAGAGACAAGCAGAGAGGGTTCCTTGGCTCTAACAATTTATTATATATCCCAAATATATGTTTATGCCTCCAGCCCATCAGTATGCAACTCAGAAGAAAACCTCTGAACACTCAGCAACACACAGCCCCCCAGGCACACCAGAGAGGCTGCCTGGTGCACCTGGTCCCCCTGCACACCCTCCCTCAGTCACAGCCAGCAGCCACCAGGACAGCCACTCACCCCTTTTACAGCACTGTATCAACTACACTGCCACATTTGCCACGTGTCCTGCATATAGCCTCAAGGATGAAGAGCATTCATCTCCAAAGCTGCTGGCCTAGGACCTGTGGTCATGCACACTGGGACACTGCATCCTCCCCCAGTGCTGCCCTCCTGCTAGGTGCAGAAAGCAAAGCTGTGCCTGAGCTCTGCCAGGTGATGCCCTCTCGCATGCCTGGTGTAATTTTAATGTCACACTCTTCTGCAAGTATGCTAGGCAAAAAAAGCCAGGCTCCTTCCCTACCCCTGTTCACATACTCCCTGGACTTATTATCCGTCAGCTACATAGGAGCATTCCAGGGGGCATTGATTGCTAACCTGCCACTGAAAACCCTCAAAAACCTGCTGGTCCCCTTCCCTCCCCTTTCCTGCCCTGATCAAGTGGCACATGAAGTATACCACTTCAAGGGAGTTCCTAGGCAGAAGAAAAATACGCTGCATTTGTGTGAGCAGATGTGGATGAATAAGAACTTCATCAGCGAAATCTGTGTGTGACTTTTGTTGCTGCACGGCCGCTCTCAGTAACAGCCTGCCCATGGGTGGCACTGCCCTATGGCACTGCTTGTTACAGATGCTGCAGTGCAAAGCACCCAGGGAGCATCTCGGGCTTTGAAGTCACTGCTTTAGGGTTTTATCCATCTTGTTCATACAATGTGCAACACTCTGCTTGAAGAGGAGGCGGAAACAAACATGAAGACCTTTGAGAAAGAGGTCGTGTCCCATTAGCAGGGCACAAATAAAGGGAAGAGACACGGGCAACAATCAGCAGGAGCAAGGTCTAGTAGGATGGGAAGGGTCTGCAGAGGCCGTGTCCTGACAGTCAGACAAAACATCCTGCTTATGCCTGCCCTGGGAAGGGATGGCAGCTGCCTCATTCTGTGGTCTGTCACAATTCAGCTGGTCTCATTGATTGCTCCACAGTGGATGAAGACCACAGGCCCTGCTGAAAATTTCAGCTAAACAAATTAACCAGGCCAGCTCCAGCCCACAATGCTGGGCATCATATCGATGGGCCCTTTGAAAAAGAAAACTCACTCCAGCTTGAGGCTGATTATGGAAATAATAATACACAATCAGTGTCCATTAACACTGTCAGGAGGGCTGCGGATCAATAATGTATTAATGGCTGAAGAAAGACCGCCCATACCTGCCGGCAGTTAAAACCAGAATGCTGGCAGAGGGAGAGGAGATGGCAGCAGACAGGTGTAAAGGAACTCAGACACCTGATGTCTTTGAGCAGCCTGCTCTGGGGTGCCCGTGCCACCAGCACTATCTGAACATGCTCCCTGGTTGCTTGGGGACCCCCTCTGCACCTCAACCCCCTCCAGACCCTCTCCCAGCTGAAGGTGCCCAGCACAGCCTAGCCTGCCTAGGGCTACTCCCACAGCAAAGAGGGAGGCTGGCAACACAAAAGCCCCCAGGGACAGCTGCAAGGATAACGCACGTCTGTGTTCCTAGGTTTCCTCCTGCTCCTCGCTCTGAGCCTTCCTTCACCTCTCCAGTGTTGCCTTCAGCGCACAGCCTCCCACCAGCCCAGGGCTTCTCTCCTGAAGCTCCTCCTGTTGACTCTTCCAACACGGCGTGCTGCCAGGGTGACGCTGCCATACCAAAAGGCTGTCCTAAAGCAAAAGCCTCCAGAAAGCCCTCCCGGCATGCTGACACTAAGATTACAGCTCCAAGCAACACAGATCACCACTGAGACTCTCTTGATCCCCATGTACCAGTGCTGCAGTCCAAACCACGTACACTCAAAAAAGGTCTGCTTGCTCGACTCTTGGCCTAAATTTTCAGCAGAGAACATATATATTTCAGCAGCAAAATGCCTGACTCTTCCTCATGATTAAAATACAAACATCAGTCCACCCACAACAGAAACACAGCCACTTCTGAGGTATGCAAAGTGACCATGCCTAACCCTACACAACACTTCACAGCACTCTTGAGCAAAAAGGGAAGAATATAATTTTTTGATGGGAAGCACACAGAAATCACAGATGAGGAAAACAATCACAGAGCATGAAACTTGGCCAAAACGATCTCTTTACATCTCTGGCTGATTGCATATCCAGAAACAGAGTTCCCTTTGCAAAGCTCAGCCAGATGATTTGCATGGTCTTAAAATAACTTTTTGCTTAATCAATGTCACTTCCTTGAAGCATCTCTGTAATTTGGTTTCTTTTAGAAAAATGCCAGCAACAAAATCACGTGAGATGTCATGAATAGCAGGTACACCCCCCAGTGACTGCAACAGCTGCTTCTGAGATCTTCATTTGATTTAAAACTGAAGAGGGTATTGTGTGCTTTGCTGAAGTATCAGAGCAACCAGATCATCACTAACTCCCCCATCCCCACCTCCAGTGCCTGCAGCAGCTCATCAGTTTTCCACAGTGTTCAAGAAACTTGCTTACACAGGTCCACCCAACTGCAGAGCAACACGCTGCAGAGCAAAATCAATCAGAAACGTTTTGTTTGATAGGTATCAAGTGATAGATGTTACACACACAACACTACCGTGGCATGAACTCTGCATCACTGCCTAACTCGTGCCTGAGGGGAATTTGTACAGATGACTTAACACCAGGTAGGTTGCCTCCAAACCATTTGGGGTTCCAGATACTGTGGCAGTCAGAGCCTGCACCTGAGTTATACTGTCCTGGGAGCATCCAGCTTTGGTTAGGAAATGAAAAAACAAGTGTGTCTCATGATGACCATAAAGGAGACTATATTTCCCAACCCACTTCCTACCATACCAGCTTCAAAGCCTGTGCTGTATCTCTAAATCTTGCTGCAAAACCCAATGAGCCACACTCAGGAGAGGTGATCCAGGCAGGCAGAGTGTTCAAAGCATCGCACTTAAAAAGCCATTTCTTGTCTGGTTGCTACTTAAAGTTCTTAAGAATTTCAGTGAAAACAAAACGAAAAAAGAAAAAAAAAAAGTCAGAAAAAAGAGGGCTGTGAGAAAAGAAACTCAGCTGGGCACAGCACTGACACTTCCTTATCCTGCCTGTGAGCTGCAGGAATGCTCCTGAGGGCAGACCAGCAGCAGGTTGAGCCTTGCTTGCCTATGGCAACTCCCACCAGCTCTCCAGTGCCCTCAGCAGATCCCCAGTTTTTCCATTGTCCTGCCACACTCTGAAGGGGCACAGGCACATACAGGCTTCTAGAAAGCTCACCAACCCTCCAGCCTGTCGTAAACAGCCCTCATGCCCTGAGCTTCCAGCACACCTCTCACCAGATCCTCTGTGCTCTGGGTGGTTTCTGAGCACCCAGCCAGCAGGAGAGCTGAGATCGGCTCGGATGGGCAGGAACCAGCTGTTCTTCACACATCTCACTTTCTGCTCTCTATTCTCACTCCTCTTTCCCAACACGAAGCATCCTCTGAAGCTTCACATCCCCACACAGCCATGAAAGTTGCCTTCCACAGAGATGCTGCAGCTTCCCAGCACAGCCAACAGGTGCCCAGGACCTGCAGCTAATAACCCTTGCAAGCAAATGGGCTTTGCTCAAATGGTCCCAAGGGTTTTTCCCCCCTCTCCTCTTTCCCCTGAATTCAAGATCAGCTCATACCCAAAGTCACCATTGATACTGCTTGCTCCATATCTTTTTCCTTCTTATGTTAAGTCGCTTTGGTACAACTGACTTTTCAACAGAGGTTCATGCACAGATGTATAAACCAACGTAGTTTGAAACTCAGCTGTTGTTTTATTGCTGGACCATTTAACACAGGAGATGAAAGGAGAGCACAACAAAGGCTTGTCATCCCTTCAAAAGGGAGAAATTATGTCAATTTGCTAATCATCTGTCAACTAGATTAGCGGCAAAGGTGCATGAACTCTAATCAATGAATAACTACAGGCTCCTTTTCATATCAAAAAGGAAAGAAAAAAAATAAGCATCAGGCAACAGTTGTGACTCCTGAATCAGAAAAATAAGGAGAGGCAGAGGAAGGAAGAGGTTTCAAACCCCGTTTCCTGGCTGGCAGGACACACAAGGGATGCTACACACTTATCTGGTGAAAAATGAGGCCTCCACTGAAGTTGCACACATGCGATAATCCACTTCTGAAAACACAGGAAAACAGAGACTGATGCAGGAACAATAGACAAGAAAGAACAAAAAGAGAAGCCCTGTGTAATCAGGGCACACTAACCCAGGCTGGGTAGGAATAGCAGGATTTCCATGAAAATCCATCTGATGCTGTTCAAAGCGCTAAACTTTGAGGCCCAGATTCTTCAGTGCTGAGGTAGAACCTGGGGTCTGGTGAATATCAGGCGGGCAGGCAGAGCAGAGCTGTCTGAGGGGGGGGCTTCTCACTATGTGGAGTGCCACAAGGGACCCTGCACACGCAGGGCTGCTGACCCCAGCAGGGGTGCGTGGCCGGGCAAGGCACCTTGGGCTGTGCCCCAGCAATCCTGCAGACTTCACCATCCGCATGACCAAAGCGGCTCCACCTCTGCCACAGGAACTTCTGCAGAGGCACAGAGCTTGGCACAGACCACAAAGCCCATCTGAGGAGCTGGGTAAATACTCAGGCACTGAATCTATGCTAAATCCTCACCTGTCACAGCTGAGCTGCTTCAAGGGCCCAATCTAGCCAGCTCAGAGGGAGCTGGGGACGTGAGGGCAATCACAGCGTGATGACAGCACAAACATTTACTCCATACAGCAGAGGAAAGATTCAACAAATGGCTGTGTTTACCCGCTAGTACACCCAGCCTCCACAGCAAGGGAAAGGTTATTTCAGCTGAGGAACAGAGCAGGGGCGGGGGGGAAATCACCGCAGGAGCGAGAGGGTGATAAGAGCAGCGGGAGAGAGACTGAAATAAAATTTCACTGAAAGCCTCTTTTGTTCTTGCCATAGCTAGAAAAAAGCTGGAAGTACAAATGCCGCTCTTAATTCAAGTATCTAAAAGTCCAGTTTTGCTACTGAAAAGTGGCGGGCAGCAAGGGCCTCTCTCTGAAGCTCTGTGCCCAGAGGTACCTGCCCCAGCCCACCAGCACCGAAGTCCACCTTGTGGGGATCAGGCAAGTGCAGCACAGACCCCAGCTCAGCCCTGGCAGAGATGCTGGGGACCCAGGGGACAGCCAGGACCTGGCACCCAGTCCCATACCTAATTCCAGTTTGGCACCTTGTAATGCCAAGGCCAATCTTTAGCCTCCATGGCTGCCTAATACAGCACTAAATCCACACTTGCAGGCAGAGGAGGAAGGAAACCTCTTGCAAAACTCAAAGAAGCTTATCTGAGAAAAAAATTATTTCCACTGGATTTCCTCCCATACCCCTTTTCACCAGCACCGGGAACTCAAGTCTGAAGACTACTGCCAGCAAGCAAAATCACCTAGGGAGGGAAAAGCAAATACAACAGCTCAACTCTATTCCAAAAGAAGAAAGCAAGCACAGGGGGGAAACACCAGCAAATTGTCAGCAAAGCTGAGGCAACTGAGGCTGCATGACACCCCTGGAAATTAAGCCAAATAACGTTTTATCTTGACAGCATCCCCTACATCCCTATAGTGCCTTTGGTGTGAAGAGTCCTAGAAAGTCGCTGGTTCTTTCCCTCTCGAGTACCAATAATTAGCATCCACAACCTGGCACACAAGCCAGCAATTCCCCCTGGTTCCGATAAGAGGAGCTGACATCTCTCTCACCCCAGCCACCTCCATTGTTTTATTCTCTTTGTTTATTGATCCTTTTATGCACATGATGCAAATTGACATTTAATAATTCAGCCGAGTTAATGGTGCTTAAATATTAAAAAGCTTTTCTCTTTTAATTAGCTGTAGCAAAATAGGCAACAAAGGAGTGCTAGATAGATGCCATTTAAAACACTCTTGTCCAAGTTCTTTGGCATTTTTCTAAGGATGGGAAGGAACAGTTTGGGGAAAAATTCATACAAATTTCTCACTCTTGCTAGGAAGGTAACTAATCCATAGCAGCTTTTCCAGAGGCTTTGATTCATAGAACAAATTTACCCTTGTCAGTTCTTCGTTTTCTCTGCCTTCTGCTGATAAAGACAGAGGGGAAGGGGAAGGAGGGGCAGAAGGTAGGAGAAAAATTCTTCCCTGCAAGAAGCACTGCTACTGGAGGCCAGCACTGTGGGTAACACAGTGTGGACATGGATGCAGAAGTGTTCAAATATGCCATTGCAAGACCTGCATACGGGTGAAATTGAGATAAATGAAAGAAGCACATACAGTGAATTGAAGAGATACAAACAGCATGGAAATCTAGCAATTATTCCTTGGGGCAAGAATAACTAACCCTGGAAATTCATGTAAGATTATACTGGAAGGAAAAAGAAAAAAGATTTCCAGATGTAGCAGGGTAAGGGAACATACATTTATTTCTCCTCTCTTTGCTATGCCAAGGGTTGAGAACGAGAGGAAAAATATATGATATCTTTAAACCTCAGTTTCATCTCATCTGCAGCCAATGGAAGTAATACATCTTAGTCACAATGTTGCTGGTGTACGGCATCACAACACAAACTGCTGGTATTATTTGGGGTGTTTTAAGTGTGCGTATCTCCCCTCTTAATTAGCTCTCATTTTAAGTACTGGATCTGTTTGAGTTTGGGATAATGATGTCCCACCTGACCCAGAGCAGAACCACAGTCACAATAATTAGATACAGTAACTGTCAATAACTTAGCTTAATTACAACCTATTTTCTTCCAATTTTAGCCTAGACAGAAGACGTCAAAAAATTTTATTTACATGCCACATTTGAAGAGCCTGTGCTCTTATATTATTCAGTTAATTCCAGACAAATAGAAAGACAGAAATACTAAATTCCTTATTCCTTACTGAGGACACTTAAAAAAAAAAAAAAAAAAAAAAAAAAGGAAAGGAAAAAACACACAACCTTAATTCAGGCCAATTAATGGATTGACTTGGAAACTCTCTGCAAATTCATTCTCCCAGCAAGGACTAAGTACTGTAATTCTGTAGAGGGCAAGCAGCATTTTTCACACACAACAGAGATCGAATCCCTAGTTAACGGGCAAAGTTGAGTTCGTCCTCAGCAGCAGCAGAGCTGCTACCTGCATTTCCACAAAACACTCTGAATCTGCAGGGCAGGAAACCAGAGGGTGTCTCCCACCTGCCATGGCACCAGGTAACTTCAGGACCGTGGTAGGGGGCTGCTCCCCCTGCCCAGAAGGGCCATGGTGTGCGACACAGCCCTCTGCACAGCCAGCATCACCCCCCACACACAGGAGAGGGCAGTGGTGCTTGTAGCAGAGCCAGCCCACGATGCTTTTATGTCAGATTTTAAGCTGGGGGAATTCTGATGCAGGAACTGCTCCTCGTTCTCCCCTCGCACCCAAGTGGTCACACTCGGGATATCCCCTGCTGTCAGCTTTGGTGGAACATGGGGGAACCCCTCCTCGCCCTCTGTCTGTCTCGCTGCACAGAGGGAGCATTTTTTGTCACGCCGCATCTGCCACAAGCTGAAATATTCTTGACACCACAGCAAACAGTTTGCACTGTTTCCCTTTAACAGATTATCCATCCACTCCTCTCCAGCTGTGCAGTACATCTGGCCACACTGCCTTTCCTAGGCAGGCACTCCTCAGCCCGCTATTCTGCTTATTGGTGCTCACAGGACTTGGAAGCGGTAGGGGAGATCCCTACCCACAAATGGGTAGGATCTCCAAAAGTGTTCAGAAACAGTAAAACACAAGTCTCTTCAGCACCTAGTTGTCTGTTTTAGCCTTTTGTAGTCTCTTTTCCACATGCGGGTGTTCTCAGTACAGACAGGGCACTCTCTGGATGTACCTGCGATTGCCAAACACAACACTGCAAGGCAGTTCCTGCGAAGGAGATGAGCTTTGGGCCACCTCTCCTCGACAGCGAGTGCCAGCTAGTGGTCTCGGGAGCATTCCCCGGCCTTTACAAAATGAGAGCAGCTCTGGCATTGCCACGTCCTGGCACACACCCAGCTGTGCCAGCTCAAAAGATTTATCTCTTTGAGGGGAGTAAGAACAAAAGAGCGAAGAAGGAAAATGGACTAGCAAAGAAGTTTGAAAGGGAAAAAATAAAATAAAAATCAAGCAACAACAAAAAAAAAGCACACCAATTACAGGCAAGGAGAGGTGAGGCAGGCTGATGTTGGCATGGCTGTTCCCTGGTGAGAGACTGATAGCAATGAACTTCGGAGCAGCAGTTCCACAATACAGGGCTATGAATTTATTACTCTGCATCTGTGCAGAGTCAAAAGATCATCTGAAACACCAGAGATTTGCAGAGGAAATTGGGGAAGCGCTAATGCACATGGGATGGTGTTTAAAATAATTTCTCAGCCGGCTGGCTGCACGGGGGGTAGGGACAGAGATTAATTCTCTGCCCGAGATCATGCATTTGTGCAAACATTGTTGAGCACTTGTACAACAGGGGATTCGGGGACGAATGCAGCCATGTCAAAGCAGCCAGGGTCTAGCTGACAGCCTTGCAAAGGAAGCAAGATGATCTTTGACACCGAGGAAATAAAGCTCTGAGAGACTGAAATGCTGACAGGCACCAGCCTCCAAGAGGAATTGTGTTTGAAGAGGAAAGCTCTTTAAAGATTTTTGCTCTCAAACTCTTTTCTGCAAGAGAAAGGGCTTTGGCCTACTTAGACAAGGCCGCAGCAGGCTAAGACCTCGGCATATTTTAAAATGACTTATCCTCAGCTTCATCAGATGTTCTCTTGACATTACTAAGAACTTTAGTTTTATTTAAAGCAGTCCTGGGCCTTTGGCTGACTATGGAATAACACAGAGCAACCCACCTCATGAAGAACAAAGCAGTCCCCTGGTTTCCAAGGGTGATGGGAGGAAAGCAAATTCCCAAAGAGAACAAGGTCTCAGACCAGCCTCCTTTCTTCAAGTCCTCAACCATCCCAGCCTGCAGCCTCCCGTCTTTGGACAAATTAACACAAAATTAGACAATGGGCTTCCCATTGAAAAAAAAAAAAGAAAGAAAGAAGGAAAACTGAGGAGGTAAAAGAGTTCCTCTTGCACAGGCCAACAAGCATCCTAAAATATGTGGAATTTCAATTGTCAGTCATGCTTTCCCTGTTGCTACCTGCCAAAGACAGGTGCAGGGAGCCAGCTCACATATCTGGGGAGCTTCTGGTTAAACACAGAGGGATTTCACTTGCAACAGCAGAAATGATCCAAACCGCCAGTCACCACTGAGCACTGATTGCAAATGGCTCTCCAGGACTCTGTTAACCACAAAGTTATTCAGTGAAACTCCCCCAGCTTCACCCAGGAGATATGGCATCATGTATTTTACGCTCAGTTAGATGGACCTAATGCTCTTCAGTTTGTGGCCTTCATCCTCTACTTCTCGGCTCGACTACTGCACAAAGGAAGATGGAAAGAGTAGGAGAGAAACCCAGAAACTGAGAAGAGTGAGCGCTAGTCAGTAACCGACTTGACGTGAGACCTTGGGCAAGCACGTTCTCTTCTTGGTACACCTTTGTCTCCCCATGTGTCATTTGACTAATTATACCACCTTGTCATGTAGGGTATATTTAAAGCTTGTTTATACAACATTTTGAAGATGCAAAGCACAATATAAGTGCTAAGTATTATTGTGGCTATTACCTTCTTCACAGGGGGGTTATGAAGCTTCATAATTAATGTTTGTAAAACAATCCTCTGTCATCGGTTGGAACGTGTTACAGAAGTGCAGAGGATTAATATCATCAGTAATCTGATGTGCATTTTACAGTTCTGTGCAATACTTAATAAAATGTAATTTAAAACAAATCTAAGTTGATACCAGTAGGAAGGATTATGAGGTGGGGCTAGACGTATGTGGGGACAACCTGCCCTCCATTAATTAAGACCAACACCATCAGTCTCCAAGACAGTGCCAAGTGTCTTTTTGCTCCTTGCAATAGCTGTGCATTAACCTTAAAGCTGATCTTGGGTCACTAGAACTCTCGAGCACCCTAAGAAGTCTCACGCTGCAAGTAGTAACACCAAACATGGCTGAAGCAGCACGGCTCTAAGCCCCTCAACCCTTTAAACAACAATTGGTACATGGGGAATTGAATGGACTGAGAATAAATAAGTGAATATATGTTAAAGGATTCCACAAGCAGGTAGGGACAGAGGAGGAGGAAGCTGGCAATCCACCCATGGGACCCCAGTCCCATACATGTCAAGTCCCTGGTCTCCAGCAGCTAAGCCTGAAGGAGCACAGAGATATTACTCCTTTGACTGTGTAGGATTCAAGTCCCCCAGTGCACAAGTAGCTACCAGTCCTACAAACCAATGACCAGTGGCTCAATGGCTCTGTAGAATAAATACCAACAACATTACATTTCTTCAGTGTGATGATTAAGTCGACTGCATCTCACAGCAGCCCAAATTGTCTCTTGGTTGCTTGTGCTCCCAATTTCCCATGGGTTCAACTATGCCTCTTCCTTTCCTGTAAATTCTTGAGGGCACACTCCTGCTTTGTCTTTTTCCAGCGTTGATCACAATAGCCCAAGATGGAATCACTTAAAGGCTGCCTTCAAGCAACTCTTAAGTTATAAAACTAACAGCAATGACTAAAAGATACAGAAGGCCAAAAACTGTCATTTCCTTTCCTGCCCAGGCCCAGACTGCATACGGCCTCCAGGGACTGAGATAAGGACCCTATGATCTCAAGGCCTAAAGCTCAAATAGCTCCCAGGCCAATAGCCATCAAGTCTACCACTATCTACCAGGAAATGATTATGGGCCTACGTACTGCAAGTTGAAGAATATGGCATCAATCATAACAGGACAGAGGATGCTTCATTTAAAGACAGTCTGAGTAGGGGAGCTAAAGGCTGAATGAGAAACTGTTACCTCTTAAACAAAGAAGTGAGGGATAAGGAGAGTAAGCAAAGAATTGAGGGATAAGGAGAGAAAGCTTACCCAAGAACTAGGATGGAAAGCATCAAACGTGATAATAACAAAGCATCTGCAATGACCGGCCCCCAAACAGCAATGTATGTTCTGCAGCACTGGAGCCTATCCAGCTTTCTGCTAAATCCCAGAAACGCAGCTGCAGAAGTTATCGGCAGTGCCTTGGATATCCAAGATTTCTTGGATAACAATTACCACCAGAGAAGGAAAATGGCTAGCAGTTGCTTTAACTGCTTGAGCAACATCTTTCTCTCCATCACAGCAGATGCACAGAGAGTCAATACCATATATCTCCTGTACCTGCACTGAAGAAAAACATCCTCCAAATTCTTTATGTGACTGAGTTCCCACCTCGTATCCCCTGGTACCAGGTGGTAGAGGCACAAGCTATCCTACGTTTATGTGCACAGGTTGCAACAGTAACTTGCTGGGAGACTGAAAAATCAACAGGATGTCCAAGGCGTGCAGATTTATTTATTATGATTTTTTTTAATGCAACTATTAATCAGATCTCACTCACTGCATCTACACACACGACTTCTCATGGTGCTAGTTCTCTTTGGTTAACAGCAAAGAGTAAAAGTGTTACCAGTTTTGCTTGGCACGTGTGCATACATTATCCAAAGGCAAATGAACCAAGAGCAAAACTCAGAGGCGCTACAGAAAGAGCTCCAGGAACCATGCACATTACAGACAGGAATCCCACAGTACCTGTCAGGTCATCTTCAAGTCTTCCCTTCAGCCTGCTCCACAGTGCTGAGCCTGATTAAGCTTTAAAATGTCCTCAGAGAAGCATTTCCACAGCTGTTTTTATTTTTGCATCAAACTTGCCCTGACATGCATCCCAACTTGTCTCCCACAGACAGGGATTTAAAGGCAGGGTGGAAAAACAGCACCCAAAGCACCTGTCTCATAGCAGGCTTGTCTTCTTTGTTTGCCACTTGAAAGCACATAGCAAGGAAATCTGAGCTCACATCAAGCATTACAGTAATAGGTGTGATTACCAACAATCTTGGCTGGGCTTGACACACCACCACAGCAGGGAAGAGACACGTCCTCTCTCTGCAGAGGGTTCCACGTGGTGGTGGGAAGCTGACTGTACCACCACAAGGCAGACAACAGCCACTAGAGGAGTCCACGGGATGTGGTGGGGTGGGGCATGATAAGCTAAACAAACATCCTTCATATAAAAGGCCCCACACAGCACCCAGTTTTGAATCCTGAAAAGCAAAACAAAACAAAACAAAACCCTTCCCTTTACGCTGACTTATTTCAGACTCAAAAGGGATAACAAAAATCTGTGTGGTACCGTGTGGCAGTGTCACATCCCCTTACTTCCCTCTGCCCAGCACAAAGGATCAAGCCAAATGTCCCCTCTCCATCTTCAGTTTTACAGGGGGGGGAGTTGGAGGGCGTTGTGCTTCATTGGAGGATGCTCTGCTAATCCTTGCTACACAGGACCGATAAGGGCAAAGGATTAGTATCACCAGCTGCTCTGCTAGGAAGTGCTACATGGAAAATTGGATGCATATATGCAGTGTGGAGCCATTAGGAAGAACTGTCTCAAACACCTCCTCCTCCCCATATTGCTGTTCATATTTCCCCATCTCATGCCCACTACGCTCCCCTTCACAACACAGTCTTTATTTTGTCTCCTCTGCCGCCTGTTACTCCAAGTGGCATTTCCACTGCCGAAACACGAGCAACACCCCTCTCCCATCTGCACTGCTCCCACCAAAACCACCCAGGGCAGCTGGCACGCGCTGCAGAACGAGCAGAGAATTCGGCACCTTCTGCAGCTTGCCCTCGGCAGGGAGGAAATGTCAGGTAGCCCAGCTGTGAGAAGTCACTTCATCTCTCATTGCATTATCGTTTGTCACATCAAAAAGACTTCAGAAGTACACAAGTGGGGGAAGGGGGCTGCTCCTATAAGCAATAAAATACCTCTTCTTCTGAGGTGGAACGTAGTCGGTTATCAGGGCTCAGGAACATTATCTAATTGCTCAGGCTAGAAAGGAAAAAGCAATCTAAACTGATTTGAAGCTTCAGAGGGAATTAGGGAAGCAGAATATAATTACTTAAGTTGGAATTTGGCCAGAGCTTAGGAGGGGGATTCTGTTCTTTAATGACCACAAACAATCAGCAGCTTAGCTTTCCATGCCTTTGCAGAGTGGTGCAGGTGTGCATTTGGTCTCATTCACACTTACATTGCTCTTCAAGAAGCAACTCTGAGATTAAGAAAGATGCACAGGGTTTACACCAACGTGGCTGCCAGCTACACTGCAGTACTATGCTGGAGAGACCACAATGGTCATAATGTCTCACATCACACAGGTGACCTCAAATTTTAGAGTTTGCTGATTTTCAGTCCTTGAACTTCACAGTTTTTAAAATGCCCCTAGAAAATCCTCAGGGAAGTAAGTAGAGAGTAACTTCCAACAGCAGCCAAAGGTTTTTCAGAACATTACACACCTGCGATCTCCAGACCTTTCACAAAGCTCCCATGGAAGAACAGGAGGTTTTCTATGGCCAGCAGTCAGCTGCACAGCTTTTGGTCCTCCTGTCCCAGCAGAAGCTCTCGGTGGCAAAGGGCTTGGTCAAACCCATCTGAGCCACAGGAAGGCTCTGTCCCAGCTCCTTAGCTCACCAGCTCACAGGTACTTAGGACAAACTTCTGTCCTTCCTTCATGCCCAGGTGCTGGGTAGATCAGGGAGGCAGAGCGAGTCCTTAGGTCTCCCCTCCCAGTAACAGCCAGGTCTCAACCTGAAGGCACCAGCAGGGTGGATGGGACCAGGCAGCTTGAACTGAACAGGCTGAAGCCTTTGTCTTTCTGTCCAAAACGCTTCATCTCCAAAGCATGTGTCAGTACTATTCCTGGCAGGCCTGTTGTCACAGCGAGAAGAGACCAGGAAAGCATGCAATACCAAGGCAGTAAATGCCTTCTATCTCATTAGCTCAGTCACACCGTTGCTTTGAAGCTTCCCTGGTATCTTACAAGCTGTGAGAGGCAGCCCAGCCAAACCTGGTTTGTTTAAAGGACAGCCTGACTCCCACTTGGGTCTGAAACACTACACAGCTGCCTGCAGCTCACATGAAGCCCATATGGGGAACAGGTCATGGCTAAAACATCGCTCATAAGAAGCTGCCAGCAGTGCCAGACTGGCCCTGTTCCACCTCCAACCTAGCAAGCACCTGCTAACAAGTAAAACTAGGCTGCTGCCCTTCTGCTCCAGCCTACCCAGAAACAGAGGCAAAGCTCAGCACTGACAAGGTCTGAGCACTGACTGTTCCTGTTGTAGATGCGGCAGGAGAGGCACAAAAGAAGCTGGAGAGCAAAGCCCACTTGTTTCCCTGGGGAAAGAGCTTGCCCCACAGCAGTCATCACCAGCCCTAGCTTTAGGAGCTTCAACCAGCACAAAGCAGGCACCAAGGGCACAGCGCCCATCATCCCTACTGGTCCCAGTCAAGTGCTTGTTTCCCCTTTTCATCATGGTTAAGAGCTCCGGGCAGCACCTGGGCTGATCCCATCCCACTGAAATGAATCCCCATGATTTACTTCAGCATGGCATGTCAGTGTCAAACCAGTGTCAGTGTTTAAAAGTAAGGGGATGTATTAAAAGTCACACCCAGTGTTAATGCTGCACTGACGTGGGCTTGAAGAAGCCCTCTACCAGAGTGATCGTGGGGGGATGGAGAGGGCAGCACTGTCCCTGCAGCTCAATGCCAGTCGCACAGCTTTGACAACAACATTGCCTTCCTCTTCTGAGACGGAGGATGAAGGGGGTGGGACTGAAGGCAGCTTAGGGCAATGGGGAGGTCTGCCAGAAGAAATTCACGTTTTTAGTGCTTAATATAATCCAATTTAAAAAATCCTTGAGTCTTTGCAGAAATTAAAATGTCACAGACTATAACACTTAAAAATACGCACACACAAAAAAAGGAAGAGATTGGCAGCAGACTTCACTTTATGCCCCGCCACACTTCAGCTCTTCATGGTAAAGCAGTGTGGTGGGAGACATGGACGTCTCCAGCCCACTGTGGAATGGGTGAAGTGCTGGTCACAGGCACTGGGGAAGAGTCTTGCACTGACCTTGGGAAAAGAGGAAGTTAGCAATGGGTTTTCTGTCTCTAATACATATGGATCCAATTCCACCTTCCGCTGCAAAATTGTAACATTCACTGCAGTCGATAGGAATTACACCTATTTAATAGACGGCAGAATTGATTTTGTGATCTCAGGTGTCTGGATGCGCAAGATTTCCAGCCCACATAACTTTAGATAAAAATCCAGCAAACTCCAAGATAATGAAGTCTTTGAGATTCCACAAACACTCCCTTACCGAGCAAAGCTCAGAGGTGACTAGAGCTCAATGCAATCACGAGCTAAATTACCTTGGGCAAGAAACATTGCAGATCAGGACATTTCCAGCCAGGCTAGAGACTAATGCCATGAGAATTGCTACCTAAGGGATATTTTTATTGCTACTCCATTGCTCCTGGGCAAAATGCAAAAGGGATGATGTGTACACAGTGCTACAATCCCCATCTAGGAGTTGAACCTGAGCTTCACATCAAGCTGTTTGACTTTACTCTGCAAGCTTTGCTTGTCACAGTGCAAATGCAATGATGTATTTAAGGAGATCCTGTTACCAGACAGAAAGAGTGAGAAAGACAGCAGGAGCAGCTGTCGCCCGCTGAGACACGGCTTTGCAACTTAGTCGGTGTCATGCTGAGGACTGTGAAGTGCCTGACAGGAGCAATGAAAGGTCACAAATACATATCTCACTAGTGGGTCTTGGCACCTTGATCTAAGCACCCCTGGGAGCTGAGGGCACTCTTGCCTTCTCAAGGTTTTGCTCTCCTTGCTGAGCTTCTGAGGGCAACAGGCTGCTGCTGGAGCCAGCAGGTGCCCGGCAGATGGGGGACTTTGATGGAGAGGACAGGACAAAGACACAAAATGCAAGGACAAGCATCTACTTTTCTCCCAGAATCTCTCATCTTTTCAGCAGCACGGGGAAGCCTCACCATGCTGGAAGGGCACAAGGCACCACCTTTCCCCAGCAGCAGGGAGGAGACACTGAAGCCATGCCAAGCCCTGCTGAGCACCCAGCCTGCTTATCTTGCTGTGCCAGCCCACAGCCATGCCTGCTGCAGACCCAAAGGCTGGCCCAGAGTCCTACAGATGAATTTAGAGCACTCAGACAAGATTTTGGCATGTAATCCCTGTTTCCATTGCAGGACACAGCCTCTGCTCTCCTTCTCCACTGGGACCACTCATGAATCTTACTGCTCTCTGTTCAGCATCCATTCTCCATCACCTCAATACTGATGGACCCTGCAGATCCATGTGATGCATTGTTCTTGTTGTGCTGAAATCACATCCTTTAGCATGCACACTGGCCACAAACTGCACATTTTTGTAATCTCTTGGCCATAACGATAGTGGCCCTTAAGGACCAGGTAGGGTTGGTGGCCCACTGTCACCTCTCTGAAGGCAGACAGCAGAAAGAGGAGCTGCAGCACCCCATGGGACCCAAGGAGCCTAGTAAAAGAAGTGCTACAAAGGCTTTGCACCACTCGTGAGCAGGAGGCCGTGAGCATGTCCTCGCCAGCTGTCCCCTTGGCTTCAGGTCTGTCATTTCCAAACTACCCAACACATGGAGCCCCTCATCCTCCTGAAGGAAACAAAGGGAACGGGCAGCTGGAGATGTACAGCACGGCTGCTGCAGCAGCAGAGCAAACCCTGTGTGACAGACTTGAGGCCAGCACGGCCATGAAAACCGGCTGGGGAGGCTGTGCCCCACAGTGACTGCCAGAACTGCCTTCCCATTATCCAAGCAGGGCACATTACGGAAGGCTGGACCCTGCAGCAGGGAAGGCACATGGCCTCCCACGTAACTTTTTCAACAGCAGGTTTCAGGCTACTGAACACGTGGTCTGCAATTAACTCCCACTCGCGGCTAGAGCCAAAATCCTCAAAGCGGAGGCTGATCCTCGCACGTTACCATTTACCACTTCTCCCCTCACAGGCTCCCTCCTTCCTCGTAAAGTTTAACACATGCAGGCTATTTCATGGTCTGTCTCTCCCACGTTGCCACAGAAATGCATCCACGTGGGGGCAGAAGCCAGCAGCAGTTTAATGGTGGGTTCTAGCACCAAACATTGCTTGAGTAGGGCAGGAGAAAGAGGAATGATAAATATTATCTCAGGTCAGACATAAAAACCCTCCTGCAATCATAAAAACAAAAAACAAATGAGCAAACAAAAAACAATCCACAGAACAACAAGTTTATCTTTTGCAGATCTCCAGGTAGCCAGCCAAGCCCAGAGACCAGTGCAATGCTGGATATTCACACCAGCACAGCAAGCAAGACAGCATTTTGCCATTCACCTCCCATCAGTGTTACCCTAGTGCTGGGAGACATTCCCATCTGATCCCAAACCAGGGATTTTCTACTGTATCCTGTGCTCTTGCCCCACAGCACTGCATAGGATGCTCACAACTCTACTTCGTGAGGGAAGACAAGGTTTAAAAAAACAAGCAGCAGCAAATAGCAAAGGACTCAGTGCCCTTGCATACATGGTGGTGACACTGGGTAGTTACACCAGTTCACACATGAAAGGTGTGAGTTGGATACCTAGGGAAGACAGCTTTTCTGCAGCGGTGAGGTAGAGCTGGTGTGTCAGGAGCTGAGGAGGGTGGGAAGCAGTGAGGACTTGCCACCTGCACGCAGCCCCATCCTAGGATTTTGGTGCCCTCACAGGTAGTCCTCTGGGAGGGACTTGCCCTGAGAGGCCACCTGACCCAGACAGGTCTGTTAATGACTTTATAATGACACCATGAATGGACTAAATTGCACGTTCAGCTGAGTGGAGGTACATGATGGAGGATGTTTTCCTCCAGGACCCTCCTGCCTACCCTACTGCTGCTGGCTGCCAAGCCCAAAGGAGGCAGGGAAATGAGGAGGGAATGCTGATGAAGAGGTGTTCCTTTTTTTAAAAACAAACAAACAAACAAACAAAAACAAACAAAAACCTCCAATTATTTAGAGAGAATTAAGGTTACTCTCAGAGAGGAAACATTAGGGACCAGCACCAGACCCACCTGGGAAAAAGCGAGCTCACTTGGGAGAAGTTCAAAGACCAAAGAGCAGATATATAGAGAGCATAGAACTAAGTTTTAAAACAGGAATGGATGTGGTATAAGGAGCAAGTTTCATCTTATAGCACAATAATTGCCTTGGTTTTCCTTAGATTGCATTTCTCAAGCATTTTCCCCCACCCTTTTGTCCAGATCCCGTCCAGCACTGAACCGTGCCTCTCCTGCAGGTACAAAGCTGGTAGAGAATCAGAAAGCAGCCAGGCTGGGAGCCCAAAGGCTTCAGTTCCTTGCAATGAGACAGCACTGAATCCACTGCTGCTGTCTTGGCTACAGCACGTCAGCCCAGCAAAGCTTCTCCCCTCAGCCCCCTCCTCTTCACACACAAACTCAGCCAAAGCTTGGGAGAAGAAATGGGAAAAGTTCCCATCACTGCACTTTCCTGTCTTGCAGGAAGGCAGTGCTTTGGCCACAGCCTGCTGCACAGATGACCACAACACCAGCCATCCCCATTCTCACTCCAATTTACCTCTGTGCTTTGGTCCAAGGCCTGAAACACAAACCGTTGCTCACGCCAAGGAGAGCTGCCAGGATCAGGAGCTGCTCCCTCTGGTTTCACACTATCAGCCCCACATTAGGGGGAGATGCAGCCCCAGGAGCTTGCCCGTGCACACAGGGCTTGTGAAGCATGAGATTCAGAGCTAGAAGAGGCTGAATTGAGCAGTGCCCCAGCAACACTGGCAGGCAGGCTCACAGATAAACGTATGCAAGCGAGCCCTGCGAGGAACATCCTTCCTTGAACATCTCGAGGGAACTACTCCTGCCAGTGTTGTTACCTCGCAGAACACGCACTTGGAAAGACGTTAAAGTGAACACAAGAATACACATCAACAGAACTGGTGGAGGGAAGCAGGTGCTGTTTTGCAGAGCCCTGAAGCAGACAGGAGCCTGCTACCATCCCTAGGAGAAACACGCTGAATCAGCCTCGCACAACAGCAGGGAGACCTGCTGTGATTCCGGGGACCTGTCGCAGACTCTGCTGTGCATCTTGGGGACATGCTGAGTTTCTACGGATACCCTGCATACTTTCCGAGTAGCCTTTTCCAAGCCATTTCTCCACAATATATGCTACATTAAACTTGAATTGGAAGCTTGCCTCAATCCTTACAGTAAGATGTGGCTACTGTGCATCCCTCCCTTCACACACACTTCCCTGGGTGGGTAAGAGTCACCCACAGCATCTTCTCCCTACAGCCAAGCCAAAGCAGGGCCTGACAACCCTCCTCTGTGCTTCTGCCCCACTAATCTCCTCCTGTCAAGCTGGTGCTTGGTGCTGTGTGCAGGATTCCCCACGGGAGCAAGCACGCAGCTCAGTACCAGCCTAGCTCCATCTCCTCAGCACAGCAGCTTGCTTTGTTTGCTGCAGGACCCAGCACTGCAGTGGATGGGCAAATGCATTAAAGATGTAGCAGGAACAGTTCCGTCCCCTCCTACAGCCTGTGCCACAGCCCGGGAGGAGGCAGGCAGTGGAATAAAAGGGCAGCGCATCCAAAGCAACGCGAAGGACCCGCAGCTTGACAACTCCGTTTCATGAGTCATTCTTCTTTCTGCTAAGGCCCTGGGAACTGGTCACGTTTAAGGAAGGGATTGGACCAATTAGCTGGTATGAAAGGCTTAAAGTCCTGCACCTGATGGGAGCCAGTCAATAGCACGTATCAAGCAAGTGGCACCTTGGATTTTAATTGCCCCCCTCTAGCCTGATTTGCTCGAGCAGCGTAGCACAGCACTTGCTCTGCCTGCCATCCAGAAGCGATGCTGTAAGCTTTAGGAAGGGATCTCCCCTTCCCTGGGGAGGGAGGTGGGCAGGAGGCTTGGGAACCCCTTCTTCAGCAGCTGGTGCCTAGCACAGAGGAGCCTGCCCTGCACCGTGCCTCCCTCCAGCACCCTAAGAAGCCCCCTGCTAACCATAAAAGCAGCAAAAGCACACTCCACAGCCCTGATACCAGTAAATACTCTCCTAAATATTGCAAAATGCTGTTGTTGTCACTCCCACACACACTCTCCACATGTCATTGACTGCAGGGACCTCTGTTTGGCTGCTTTAAAAATCTCATAAACTTTCACACTCTTTCTCAAAGCTGGAGTTACTGCTCTCCCCAGGATCCAGGCCAGTTCCCTGAAAGTTACTGCCAAGTCAAAAATAAGCTTGCAGTTTAAAAATTGATCAGACTTAAGATTTAAGGTGCTTATTTATTTCTTCCTTTCTAGCCCTTCTCCCTCCCTGTAAGTGTTTCTGTGACCATCACTAAATTAAAGCAGGTATAACGAGGCTGAGGAGAATTCCAGCCAATTTTAAGGGCTAAAAGCAGCATTAGGAGAAGAAACTCATCCTATTACTCCCCCCACCCGTTGCTTTTATATAAAGGATTTTTTTTTTCTCCCTTGCCTTCTTTACATGAAGGATTTTTCCCTGTTAGACTCCTATCTTTGGGCAAGTCATGGAAAACAGGCAGCATGGTTAACATGCAAGCCCAACATATGCCATATAGGTATAAATCAGCTGATGTTTAGAGACCTCCTCTGGTGCTAATGTCTGTCAAGGTGATGTATGTCAAGTCCCAAACCTGACTTCAGTGGCTTTCTCAGAGGCAGAGAGCACACTGCTATGCGTGAACTAGGGCTTTCTAAATGAGCTCCTCACCTCTCCAGCCATGACTTTACATCTGTCCCATTACCAAGACAGATGGGCTAACCCCCGGACCTGGAGCCCAGCAGGAAGCAACTGGCATTAGACCTGCTGGTGACCCGACAGACACTGGAAACCACAAGATTTGCTAACCTTGTCATTTTTTTTGTTGCCATTGAGACTCTTGGTGGCTCTAAATAGATGCAAGCACTAGATTTAAGGGGTGCTGAAATTACTTCCTTGTCTGGATTACTTTTGAAATAATAATGTAACAGGCAGCCAACTGGGAGGAGTAAGAAGGAAAGCTCAATGTCCTTAGGGCACCCTTAGCACAGTTTGGGGGGAAGCTGGGGACCAAAGCTTGTTATCAGGTGACTTTGGGAAGACCCCAAGAAAGAATCAGGATCCAAATAACTCCTACAGTGGGCTCTTCACTTGAGAGAAGCAACACCCATGCTGGCCTTTTCCAGTGAGTAAAATCAGGGTCGAGACAGTTGTGAGCCCAGTTGGTCCAGGCTGAAATCCACTGGTGGAGAACACCAGACATCTCCAAAGGAAACCTGTTTCTCCACCAGTACTGACAGTTCATGGAAGGAAGGTGTAGGCAGAAGGAAGACTGCCTTTGCTTCTGCCCTCTCTCTAAAAGCCTGCAGGGAAGGAAGTGATTCACCCCTTTCCTGCAAAACTTGTCCTTCGGGGCAGGCAAATTTACGTGGTCTCAACTGCAGTAAAGAGGACTTCAAACTCCAGGACTGCTGTCAGGTTGGTCCCTGAAACCTTTGCTTGAAAATTCAGTAAGACACAGGGGAATGCCTTAGTGCATGCACATATGCAATAATGACACAAGAAGTCCTCCACTGAGGAGAAGACCTCTGCTCCCCGGAGCAGCTTTGACAGGGCAAGGCCGTGCCTCCTCCCTTCCAAGGGGATGCAAAGGGCTCCCCCACTTCCCTTGACATGCCAGCCTGCTGTAGATAACACCCAGACAACCCAACAAGACAGAAGGAGGGTGCCCAGCTCAGAGTTTAATCAGACATTTTGTTCAGGCAAGTTACCTGGCTCAAGCTTGATTCCCACTTGACAAGCACCAACCCACAAGCCCCCACGACAGGGCCCCCCTCTGTATACTGTGCAAATTGGAATACAAATCAGAGGAAAAAGCTTTCCTCTGTTTGAACAAATTGCTATAGATTCACCCCCGTCTCAGGTCAGAGCCCCCGATGGGAAATATTTTCACTGGCTGACTGCTAATAGACTCTGGAGCAGCCATTGGATCAATACCTGAATAAGAAAATTAGCCAAAGCACACAATCTGATTTTGCCTTGTTTTGAATTACAGCAGGATTGTGTTTATTTCGTTCCCTTTTCCCTCCTTCCTCCTCTAGCACGCTTCCCCAGCCTTGCTCCCTGGTTACCTATCTATCACATCTAGTCAGATTTGTGGGAATATAATAAAGTACGTGCAGAAAGATGTAATGCCTTTAGAAAAAAAATGTTTACATGCATTAATATTTTCTAGTGAAGCCGCAGCACTGCCACTCCCTCGGAGGAGTCAGCTCTGAGATTTGCACACACATACATAGCCCACCCCTCAAAAAAAAAAAAAAATAAAAAAAAAATAAAAAAAAACAATGCGGGGGACCTGCAAAGCACGAGCAGGGACTGGCTGCACTCTCCCTCTCAGAAAACCCAAGAGGTCAGCAATGAGGTTTCCATGTTGTAAATAAATAAATAATAATAATAATAAAAAAAACACTACAGAAGTAACATTAAAAGGAAAGGATCAGAGTCCTTTCACTCGGATATTGGCAGCAAGAGAGATGTGCAACTGCACTTGGGCTAGATTTCAGGTGCAGAGGGTGAGACAGATGCTAGAAGCCATCTTTGTTCCTTGAAAGACTTCACCAGCAAGGCAACCAGCAAAGGGGATGCCTTTCACACCAATTCAGTGCTGTGTTTTTGGCAGCTGAACACAAAGACTTCCCATCTTCCCAATCTCTTTTTGCTCGTTAAAAGCCTATTTCATTCTAATCTGGAAATGGCCCTAGAAGAGGGGAAGAGACAGAGAAAAAGAACAGATACTGAGCACGTTAGAAAAAAAAATGCTACCAAACCAACTGTTCAGATAGGGCACATTGCCCAGATAAAATTCAGTGGGAGTAAAATAATTTCTTCTTCTTCCTACCCCAGCATCCCACTCTCCGTGCCACCTACAATTGTGTCAAATGAGAGAGAAAGCAAAACTAAATCTCCAGCTTCCTGCTCCAGCACTTCACGCTGTGAAGCAAAGCCACCAACCGGGTACCTATGGAGAACTCAAAGCGCAAAGAAACCCCAGAGCATCCAACGTGAGATGAGGTGTCCCTGCCACATTAGCTCACCGCAAGTGGCTTCGAACTAAACAGCCTGAGCAGGACCTGACGTTGCCTTTACAAAGCATCCCTGAGAAACTGCACATCTTTCTTCCTAGCCACTCATTTGTTGCTATACCCAGGGGACACAACCGCTGGACGCTCTTTGCTTTCTAATCAAGCAAACTGGAGCTGGGTACCTCAATCAACACCCTGCAAAATGTGTGTACAGTGCATTAAATATGCACACACATATATATACACGTTTAATCAGAGGGTTTTCTTCCTCTGGTATGCAGTCAATGGATTTTTTGATATTTTCCACCATCTCTAACCCAATGCATG